>NW_024580667.1:6464713-6908721 GCF_017639235.1 Corvus kubaryi
TCTTTCCTTTCTCTTTCCTTTCTCTTTCCTTTCTCTTTCCTTTCTCTCTCTCTTCATCTTACCCCTTTATCCAAAACCCACTGTCATGCCCTTCTATAGTAGGTCAGGGACTAACCTACTGATTTCCATGTCAAGTGTGTAATTTACTAATAAAACTTCCTGAGTTTTTGTAGACCTTCTGACACTTGTTATTCTTTTAACCACAAGCATTTATGAATCTTCAGTGCTCCCTTCCCCTTAAGGGTGGAACATCACAGGAGCTTACTTTTGCTTTGTCTTAAGATTGTGTCTTGGATAACAATGTTGAATTACAAAATCATTAAGGTTGGAAAAGACCTCCAAAACTGAGTCCAACAATTAAACCAGCCACCCCCATGTGTGCCACTGAATCATATCCCTGAGTGCCACATTTGAACACTGATTCCACCACTTCCCTGGGCACCTGTTCCAAAGCCTCTGACCACCCTTTCCATGAAGAAATTTTTCCTATTATGTTGAAATAGGGACCATAAGGGCTTATATGCATTAGATGTGTCTTGGACAGTGGAGTTGCAGCCTGACAGCTGTTATTATAACCTGCCAGTAGGTACTTGAATTATTATTCTATTGAATTCTATGTGTTTTATATAAATTATAAAAAGTGATAGCACTTTAGGTTTGAGGGGTTTTTTTTCTGGTTTATGGGGTTTTTTTAACCAAAGAACATGTTTTTTGTAAAAAAAATTCCTTTAATTTGTATTTTCTCCCCTTGTACTTAAAAATGAGAAATTGCAATGAGGCACTGCAGGATCTGAGTTAGGGTGTAATAATTTACACGTATGTTAAGCATAGTCATTAGTATAGTGCCTAGTAACACAGCAGGCATGAGTTATTACACAATATAGTGTTTGCTTATTGCCTAAGTGGAAGGCAAAGCAGTTCTAACTGATTACATGTTACAGAGCTCAGTTGCAATAGTCAATTTCCCCACTGTTTCTCGTGCATTTTGCAGGAAAACACTGTGATAGTGTTATGAATCAATTACGAAGCTCTCATTAGGAGGAAATGCATATTGAATATATTAATCACTTTCATAATAAATTATATAACCGCACAATAAAAGCACGCACATTCTATTGGTAAATAGCTTATCATAGACTAAGATTTTTTCCCCCTTTATTACTTAATTAAATCCATAAATAGGAGAGCAAGGTGTTGAGGAAATGCCTTATAGGAGCTCAAGCATGACAAAAGAACACAAAGCTGGGAGGAGTGGCTGATAACACCAGAGAGCTGTGCAGCTCCTCAGAAGGATCTTGGTGGGTTGGAAACACAGGCAGAGAAGAACTGTCTGAAACTCAATGAAGGAAAATGCTGCAGGGTCCTGCACCTGGAGAAGAACAGCCCCATGCACCAGGACAGGCTGCTGGAAAGTAGCTCTGGGGAGAAGGACCTGGTGGTCTGGGAGATAACAAGCTGCCCAGTAGTGCTATTTGTGGCCAAGAGGGCCAGTGGGGTTCTGGGGTGCACTAGGAAGAGTAGTGCTAGCAGGCAGAGGGAGGTGATCCTGTGCCTCCACTCAGCCCTGGTGAGGCCACATCTGGAGTGCTGTGTCCAGTTCTGGGCTCCACAGGACAGGAGAGACATGGAGCTCCTGAAAAGGGTCCAGTGAAGGGTGACAAAGATGATGGAGGGACTGGAGCATCTCTCTGATGAGGAAAGGCTGAGGGAGCTGGGCCTGTTCAGCCTCGAGAAGAGGCAGCTGAGAGGGCACCTCATCCCTGTCTGTCCCTGTCTGCAGGGAGGGGGCAGAGGATGGACCAGGCTCTGCTCCGTGGTGCCCAGCAGTGGGACAGGAAGAACAGGCAGGAATTGATGCCCAGAAAGTTCCACCTGAACATGAGGAAGAATTTTTTTCCTGTGCAGTGACCAAGCACTGGGACAGATTGCTCAGAGAGGGTGTGGAGCCTCCCTCACTGGAGGTATTAAAAAACTGTATGGACCTGATCCTGTGCCATACACTCTGGAATGACCCTGGTTGAGCAGGGAGGTTGAACTGAATGACCCATCATGGTCCCTTCAAACCTTACCCATTCTGTGATTCTCTGAAAACCATGTGACTGAAAAATGACATCAGCCTGGGAGCTAGAAGCTGCAGACTGAAAAACAAAGATGTCACAGGGACCAAGAAGCTTGACTCCATCCATGGTTACCCTAAAGGTCAGCTAAGGGGACAATGGCCTGTGTGTGCTGGGCCCTAAGTGGGGGATGTCAGTGGCAGTGCAGGGCTGGGTGTCATGGTGGGTGTTGTCCCCTGGGACCACACAGCCTCCCAGGACAGCCCCCTGGGCCGAGGGGTGCTTTGCTGAGGGGGTGGCTCTTAAGTGGTCTTCACTGGGGTGTGGAGCTGCAGTACAGTTAGTATTTGTGCTGTGCCATGTTCATTTACAGGACTGTTGATTCAGAGTCTGTCTGTGCTACTGCTCCACCTTACACTACAAGTGAAATGAGAGCATTCTGTTCTTTTTCAACCTGTTTGTTCATTTTTACATATTCTGAGACACGATCACTGTAATGAGTGAAAGTTTTTTTCAGTATTGTCCAGTATGTGTTCAAAAATGACCTTTTACTTGTATTTTCTTTTTATATTAGTGGCTGAAAATTTTTAGAAGCAATTTAGAAAATACATAAAAAGCTCTTCTCTAAAAATGCTTTAAATTTAAGAAAGCAAGTATTTAATCAAAATGTTTAGTATGTTTGAGCATGATGGGCTTGGAGGAAAAATAAAGCTAATAGCTTTCTCATTTAAAAATACACAAAAGAAACAAAATCTGTAAATGATATTTAGCAAAAAGTTACGCAATTGACATAGAAAATGGTGAAGCAATTGCTTGGGAAATGTCATACCACATGGCACTAACACACCTTGATATTTTACTGTATATAGTATCGTAATAATAATTTCACAGCCTGATGTCCATGACATTTCAAAGTCCTTGAATAAATTCCTTGAATATTTAAAATCAGTAACACATGCTTATCACCTTTTTCATATTCTTCTTGGTATTCCTCCCTCTCAGAATCAAGAGAAAATGAATTATTTTCTCAGCTGAACAGTTTTTGTGTTGTCTCTGACAGTAAGGCTGATAATAAGTTGTACAAATTACATGGAAGTATAAAATATGTCTTGCAAAGTGCATGATTTAATGCACATCTCATTTTGGGATAGGTAGGCTTGTATCAGGCTGTGGATAACTCACTGAATCCAGTCAGATAACTTGAATCTGCAATTCAGTTATGTAAATGAAGCTTTGAGAAACTTGAATATCTTCAAAATGAAACAAAAAGAAAGAGCGATCTGGAACGTGTAACATTTACTGTGTACCTGTAGATGTCTCCTCAGGAAGTGGAGAATACTATCCCCTAACGTGTCTTGGCTGTTCTGGGTTCTCTGGGTTTCTGGAGCTTCCTGGAGCAGAGGCAGCCATTCAATCCGAACTAGGCCTGGTTGTGCACGTGCCAGTAGGTGGCTGTGGTGACATGCTGCTGCTGTGACTCGCTGTCATCGTGATGGAGCCCAAGCCGAAGTCCAGGCTGATGCTGGTGGCGTCCTCTGTGAGTCTTGTGGTGCCATCCTGCAGGTGGAGGTAGCTGGATGGTCCTTTGTCCCTCCCAGAAATCACAGGTGCCATAGAACAGCATAGGCATGGGATTCGTCTGGATCCTTCCAGAAGTACAGAAATAAACATGCAGGGGGAGCTCAGAATCTTTCAGTGGCCCTTCAGGAGCTTTTCTGGTAGCAGCAGCTTTGGCCACCTTTTGGTCCCACAGCAGGAAGTTGTGAATGTCTCTGGGGGAGGTTCCTGAGGCTGGACTGTGGTCCTTTGAAGGGGTTGGCTTGATTTAGTGGAAGCTGGATGGACCAAAGGTCTTGAGCACAACTAAAAATTTTATTGCCTGACATGAAGTAATTTCTGTATATGTAAGTGCGTTTTAGATTTGTAGAAGGTATGCCAGAGGCTGCTGAAATCTGGTACAAAGGATTCAAGCCATGCTTAATTTAGGTTTTATTAAAGAAGCTTATAGTTAATATTAAATTCATGAAGAGAATAGTCCATCGTCAGGACCCTTCTTTAAAATGTGCACTTTACATAAAGGATATTTTTTAAATCAAGCATTTAACATTGGGTGGTGGATGGCACCTTTTCTCACAGCATTACTTAAGGTAGAGAGGCAAACTTCTGAGCACCTATGGACATGTGAAAAATATTATTTTCAGTCATTTATAAGGATTGACATGACATCTTTAAAATTGCTGGACATAAGAATCTCTGTTGAAATTCAGTGGCTTATGTAGGGTGTCATAAATGTGAAACTGCTATACATGACACTTAGAAGCTTTCAACAATAAACAATTAAGAACTCTGAGAACAGAGGAATAGAGGCTGCCTAGAGCCTCTTTATGTGCAGAACATTTCATTTAAGAGGTTGTTACAATTATCCACCATTGTACCATTTGCAGTATTTACTCATGTGCATCATTTCTATGTGCTTTTTCATGTCAATTAATGCTTTTCCAAGAGACCTGTCCTTGAAAATACAGATGGCTTATGAATCCTTCAGGGTCTTATAGGAACCTTCTGCTCCTGGGTGTTATAGTTTTGTCTGTCCCATGACTGACAATTGAATGCAATCGTGCTGAAAATGTTTAATGTGTGAGGATTCACAAAACTTTTTTTCAACTCTCCACTTTCCCAATGTGCACACGTACATGAGAGCCACAGACCATGTGTGAATGACCCAAAATGCATTTCTGTATCAGAAAATTATAGTTTCCACTACTTCAGGAGGAATGAAAAGTTCTTTTGAAAACTCTATATGAAGCAGGGAGGAAAAAAGTGTACATAGTCAGAGATTAAGTTCTTAGACAATCATTTGTTAATATGTAAAATATGGTGCAAGTCCTGTAGCTAGTAGTACAGTAACATAAATATCTGTGATGTTGTCTTCTTTGAAAGTTGCATAAATGCAGCAGAATTTTAGATATATGTGGTTTTATAATTAATTTCAGCTTTTGATGGGTGAGGTGTAATGGGATTTCCTTACAAAACACTAAATGGATAATAGGACACAAAAAAAGCATGTTTGTACTTTCTTTTGTTTTAATCCAAGCAGTCATGCATTATTCAAGGTGAAACCCTACTGTATTCATCTGGAAAACAAAAAGCACAGCTAATATTGATTCATTTTCTCTTGCAAATGAGAGAATATAATTTTATCATATTTAATTGATGCTACTTTAGAAACCACATGACCTATATAAGCCAGTAATTTGGTTTTGTTCTTTAAAAATCTTGCTAATGAACCACTGTGAATAAATAAGGGAGAACGAACAACATTTTCAGTCCTGCCTACAAAAAACCAAAACCAAACCCCACATCCAACAAAGGCACTGTACATGGTTCTTGCTGGAATTGTTCACCTGGATTGCCAGAAAAAGGAATCCCTTTTGTAAGAGTGGTTGTGGGGAAAGGTAGTCTCTTCTTCCGTGATGATGTCAGTAGACAATACGAATGCTGAAATCCCAGGTTCTGGAAAACCAAACCGAGTTATTTTCAAGCATAATTGTATGTTGCTTTAGGTGTTTTTCTATACTAGCAAAAAAATGTTGTCAATAAACAGCCAAATATACTGTTGGTGATTCTTTTTTTTTCTATTTTACTTTGCTTGCTAATGAGACTTTTCAAATTCTTCTCTTTATTATTTAAATGGAATTTATTTGCATATTTGAGTTGATGCTTTATGATGTTAGAGGATATATTTAAGAAAGGAATGGAAATGCTGCTGCTGAAACAAGCCAGCATGAATTTGAATCCTGTCCCCAAACCATAACTAAGCAAAGTCGAGAGAAGTTGATTTAGCATGTCCATGAAAATACTAGATTATGTAAGTGTACAGGAACCACTGCTTGAAATACAAACAAATGCCTGCTGTAAAATTGACTGCACAGGAGTGAGTCATTACCATTGAGAGTAAAACTTGGATGGAAGTTAAAAGGGCTAAGAAGTATCATAGGGTGAGGAGGATGAGTTCTGCAAGAGTATCCTGCTGCCAAGGTGTATGGCAGACAAATATATCGACATCAGCTGTATATCCTGCATATATTGCTATCAAGTACAAAAACTACTTTTGGGCAGCCACTAAAGAGACATTTGAAATGGGTATGGGACAAGCCAAGCTGTAGAATATTCACACTGGCAATTATTAAATCTGAAATATGGAGGTAGGTGAATGCCCTAATTAGCAAGAGTTGCATACACACTGTTTTATGCAGACTAGGAAATGAACCATGTATCTTATTATCTAATAACGTCCCATTTTTTGTTGAATGCTAAATGTGTTAAGATAACTGGAGCAAGTTGTTGAAGCGATAACATTTCCTGAAAAAGTATAATGGCATTGGTAGGTCTGAGACAGAGATTAGGCTGACACAATAATTCTACACAGGGCTGTGCAGGATAGAATCACAGCTAATAGCTGCTCCTTTTCAGAAAAATCTAAACTAAACAAACAAAAAACCCAACCAACCCCTCCCAAACCACATACAACTAACAGAATAATAGGGAATTACTCCAATGCATTTATTAGAATTTTGGTGCATAAAATTAGAGATTCCTTCTGGAAAACTGGACTCTGCAGGATATTCTGTCACTTTTTTACTTTGTAACTTTTTTTTTTTTTTTTTTTTCTGGTACTCACAGGTGGCAGAAGGCCTTGTGAGCCCTGTGGTGCTCCTTGCACACCATGTTCAGAGAGTGGGAGCAGCATCTCTGCTTCAACTCCTGGAGAGAGGTTGTTCCTCTATCTTTGGACAAGGGTGGAGTCCACCTCATCCATTATGAGAGTAAATACAAAGTTTGCTTCAGAAGAAGGCTAGGTGCTTTTTGGGGTGAAGAGAGAATGGATGGAAAGCATATTGTTTTGTGTTTTGGTTTTTTTCTTTTTAGTAACAGCATGATGAAAACTCCTGTGGAAATGGGATCTTGATGGATTTAAACAATAAAAGATAAAAAGACGATTGCATAGTAGTAAAATAATATAAACGGATCTACAAATTAGTGCTTATTTATTTCAGAGCAGTATCCTCTTTCAATAAAAATCAGGACAGCTCTTAGCTCTGGGAACTTGAGCAAAAAATAAAACCACTGACAAGAAGCCCTTGAGCTCAATTATCTTACAGGATAAAAATCTTGAGTTTTTTCTTTCTATAAGCTAAAAGAATAGAACAGCACAGTGGTATACAGCTGTTGAAATAACTTCAATTATTTTTTTTTTTTTTCTTTATTCAGACTGCCTGGTCAGTATTCACCTCCCCAAGAAACAAAGGGTCTCTGAGTTGCCTTTATTTGTTTAGGGAAATTATGGTGATTAGGAAGCCACATGGAGATGGTAAAGGTGGTACCTTGACTTTGTTGTAGTCGGCAGGAAAAGTTTGAGCACATGGGATTCAACCTTAAAGTGCTCTGTGGATTCCTATAGGATACTTCCTCCACTGAATTAAGTAGAAACCAGAAGAGAGTAGGAAGCATGTTAAAAGAAAAAAAAAGAAAAAGATAGCTGGCACTAACAGGAAATTTGTAGGGAACACTTAAGGACATTTATGAGAACAAATGTCTCTAAACCGAGTTTTCAGGATTTGCTTCATTTTATTGCACTAAAGAGTGGTGGTGAATATTCGTCTAGATCAAGGATACCAGATAATTATTTCATGTTAATTCTGCAAACAAAATATAACATCTCATTAATTCTTACTGTGCCTGATGGTTTGGATTCTTTCTGGTTTAGATACAGATCAAATTGTTACTTTGATTGTATCTGTTCTCTTTTTTTCCTACAGATGCATGCTAAAAAAGATTAATTAACAAAACCAACAGGAGGGCGAGGGAAACACCAGAGCATGCAATTTAGACGGGTATTTCTCTCATTTCTCAAGAATAGTTTTTGACTGCAACAGTGTTTAACTGTGCAGCAAATAAAAACTGTGTGAAATGTTATATTTGTCATAGTTATTATTATGCAAGGGCAGCTACAAAAATATTATCTGCTGAAACATCTCTTCTGTGAGTACAGTACAGAAAGCCTCTGTTTTGTCTGCAAGTACACGATATGTGTTTAAAATCTGGACGTATGTGTGTGTATATTAACTTAAAAGTACTACAGAGGCCAATTATTTTTAACAGCTTGATTTCAAGGTCACTATAATTTGTTACTTGTCGGAATAATAGAGGAAAAGAAAGATGGAAAAGAAGACTAAAGATTGCATGGGCTTTTATCTTAGCTGTAATTTCAGGAAGTCCTTATGTAGAGTATAAGCAAAAAAAAAAAAAAAAAAAACCAGCAAAAAAGGAAAATAATTCCAAAAAGGAGTTGTGTCATGAGTGGTAAGTGGAATCAAAGTATATAGTGAGAAGGAAAAAAAAGTTTTGATAGATCTTGGTTCACATTAATGATTGATGAAGACTGCATAAATTGATTTTGTTAACTCTTTTTACTTTGATGTTTAATTCATGGTTTAAAAAATACAAAATGTCCAAGAAAGCTTCTTTAGAGGATATTAAAATACTTTTTTGAATGGTTTATGTTTGGCGATTAGGTTTATTGTTATGATTAGAGATATGAACAGCTGCCTAATTTAGAACTCAAGTACAAAGAAAATGAATGGGATAATCAGGAAAATCTGAAGTATCCTCTTTCCTTTTTACATTCCTCATTTAAAACCAAAATACACATTACAGAAAACGTCTATGCTGTAAACTGACCTATAACTGCTTTATCATGTGTAATTGCTTGATTTGTTTCCATTGAAGAGCAAAAATGTGAGAGTCTGTTGTGGATCAGAAAAACTTGACAGAACCTGACATGAGACCATTGTGATTTTGAGAGCTGGATATAACAGTGCTTATAAACAGCCATTTTTTGGTTTATTCTGCTGTAGATATTAGATTTTTTTTTTTTTTATGATGTACTTGGCTTAGCGAAAATAAAGTTTTAACTGCTTCAATAAACCTGTTTTTTTCTTTTGTGCAAAAAGATGTACAAGTGATGAAATCAGACACGTTCCCAAACCAGTTGTTATAATATTCTGGCTGTCATGCAACAGACAGAAAAAGTGATCAGGTCACTTTAATGTTTTTTTCCTGGAAAATACACCTTCATTTAGTATGTTTTTTTTCATGGAATTAAAAAAAAAAAAAAAAAGAGAGAGACAAAGGGGTGGCTCTGAAGAAAATAACCTAGGAGGGAGGAGAAATAGTAAAATGTCTGTGCTGCCTTGCTGTAAGTGCTCAGTTGGTGTTGTCATGCACTCAGCAGCTCTCTGAGGTGCATTGCTGAGGTGTTATCTCCACTTACAGGATCCCTCACTTGACCATCAGTACTGCTTGTGCTGGGATCTCAGGGGAGCAGTAAGAAAAAAATACTGAAGATACAATATGCTGCATTTGGTGCCTGATACTAAAACTCATCTCCAACAAGACTTTGGTAGATTTTACTCATAGAGTCTGATAGTAGGGATTTTTTTTTTTTTTTTAAATCAGGTAGGACATAACCCACGTAGCAGTATTGTTATGACTTGTTGAAGAATTATGCAGCAAATTGCTTTTCATGTGTGGAAATAATCTTTTTTTTTTTTTTTTCCCATTTTGGCATTTTATACTCAAGCCAGTCATCAGATAAATACACTGTTAATTATTAGTGGAACAACCCAAGGTTCCTTTTGGTTTCCTACAACCACTAACATCATCAGAGATCAGAAGGTAGTACTGTGAAATAGGAAAATTGCAAGCAGACCTTTATGGTGAGGATGCACATTATTTAGAATAGGAAGTAAATTCAAGAGGACCAAAACCACTTCTGCTAACCCAACATTTGCTTGCAGCCCCCTCAGCCTGTAGTCCCAGCCCTAGAAGGGGTCCCCTTTGGCAATGCTCCAGGGACGGCTGTGATTTGGGGAGGAGCAAAAGTTGGAGTGAACAGAGGGCACAAGTAGAAAATGACATGAACAGAGTTTTGGGGCCAAGAATTTGGACCTTGTGGTTTACACTCACCTGTTCAAGAGCACACAAGTAGCTGCATCTGCCTCTGATCATTTCTGTGTCTCGCAGCAGCTCAATAAGAAGGGAAGTATGACCTCTATTTGAATGTTCCTTTTTATTGCTCAGAACTTATGCTGCCATTTAGGGATAGAAGTGACCTCTTTTATCCTTATGGACTTTGGCAATCATCATGTGCCCTATTTAAGAAGGTTTTTCTTAAAAATGCCTTAAGAAGTCATTTTCTTAATGCCTTAAGTGGTCCCAAAGGACAGGCAGAAGTGATGGGTGGCCCGTCTTGCTTGTTACACTCTAGAAGTAATATCTCCCCTTTGAACCAGAAAGAGAGAAATTCAAACTGCTTTTAAGGGCTTTTCTGTAATTAGATACTGATAGCAATAGCTGAGAAAGTATTGCATGTTTTCTGTGCATATGGTTGCAGGAAACCACTGCTGGTCTGTAAGAATGTATTATAAGAATGTGTTATAGCCTGAACAGTTGTAGCAGAGACCTTGAAAGCAGAGACACAAGCAACAAGAGTTACACCAGAGGACAGTGTATTGATCAGGATGAATGCAACCTAGAGACACAGGGTTGAGAGAATTACAAAACCAATATACAAGGTTTAATTGTGCTGATGAAGCCATTAGTGTGCTGTCTCAGAGGTGTATATCTTGAAAAGTAGTGAGGATAGCAGGAATCCCTTATTGGAGGGAATTCTATATCTTTATTGATAAAGAGAGACTGGACCCTTCCATTTAGATGTTTGCCAACGACTGCTTGGAGCCATGAGTTAAATGTGGATGCTCATTTGTATCAACTGCTGAAAACTGTTCATAACTAATAACACAGATGAAACTGTCTTTAGATTGTATTTGTGAGCCCATAACAAAAAAAAATTCTGCTGCTGCCATGCATTGGAATAGGGTTGTCCTATATCCTGTACAGGACAGGTGTGTGCATATGTATTGTCTGCTCCAATTAAAAACAAGAGTAATTTAGTATCTGGTCTAAGGTTTTGATGATTATGTTAAATTGGTCTGCTACCCCACTGTTAAATCTGAATGCTACATCTCATCGAAGTAAAGTCTATTTATGTATCATCAAAAAGGTCCTTTGTGTGTTAATTATTTCACAGTTTCTTTTGTGAATGTCTTCTGTCTGAACAACCTGCCAGGAGTATACTTATGATAAATATCCATTTTCCCTGACTGAGACTACTAGCAAAAATATCAAGGTTTTACAGTAATTAGTTCTTTTTCAGATCTGTGTATAATCTTTTGAATTGCATTTCTTATTTCATTTTGGTACAGATAATTAATACCATATCCTGTAACATGATTTCCTATAAAAACAGACTGTATGTGTTCTTTTTATTTAAGAGTGCAGTGTACCACAATAATTGAATTTAATAGACTGGAGGATTAAAAGTACTGCTGTGTCTTGATTACAATGGAGTGTTGCTTTCAGAGTTTCAAGGTGGAGTTGCTTGCCAGGAAAGTGCTTTTGTTCAGCCTGTAAGCCTAGATGGACCCTGGGGAATCTCAGCTTAAGTGTCTGTGGTGGTGACAGAGGTTGGTTGGATGTGAACTTGGCATCTTTCTCCCCTTTCCTCCTCATGCAGTACTGGAGGTGAGCTCCCAACGTGGGTGGGACTTCTGGTCTCTCGTAGAAAGGATCTCCACGCTTGGCTCTCTCAAGATGTTTTCCCAGCAGCCACAGTTTCGTTGTGTTTTTCCTCTAAATCCAAGCAACTCCTTGGTCTTTCTGTTGCACATGCTTGGCCCATGAGCTATTCAGTTGTTGAATTTCTCCAGCTACTTTGCCTCTAATTCCTTCATCTTTGGGAATGACATTTGGTGGAATCTAGTCCCCAGAGCATATATCTTCATGTGTGGAGTATTTAAAACGTAAGATGATATGCAGGATGATATGCAGACTGTCTCAAGGATCAGAATGAAGGATAGCATAGTCATTTGTCTGGCAAAACCAACTCCTGTATAAATCTGTCAACTCTACTTCGCTTTTCAGATCAGTTCAGCCTTTGATTTGACTTTCTTTGATTTCTCTTGATTTTTCCCATACTTTTTAAAAATTTAATTTTTTTTTAAAATCCATTTTCTTGTACTTTCTGTACTTGTTTTTTCCCATTTCTGTTACTAGAAAGAATTCCAATTGTGGTGTAACATCTGAAATTCAGACTGATTCTCAACCTGCCATCCACTGGTAAATTATTACATATGGTCTGTATTCTCTCAACTTGTATCTGATTTAATTATCTATTTTTAATGGATTGATAATAATGAAAAATAACTGTTTTGATATCTAGATGATGATTATTTCTACTGTATCAGGCACAATACTGACAGGAACTCAGCCTTCAGAAAGCTATTAAAACAGAATTTGAGATTTGTCATACCACTGATTCAGCTGTGGAACAGAAGAAAACAGTGAAAGGAACTGCAGAGTTGTGTCAGCGGCAAATAAAATTCACAGTATATTGAAACATTACAAAGCCTTTTGGTTCACAAAGTGCTCATGGTTATCTGCTATATTACATAACTTTAATCTGAGCTGCTTTAGAAAGCAAAAAGGCTCTTTTTTTTGGTGGCATTAAGCTGTCTGCAGTACAGAGGCTGACATTTTGAAAAGTAAATGGTAAGTTTGAGTGTCTCAGAAGTCAGTTTAAGACGGCTTAAAGACTTTAAGAAGTTAAGTGCCTGCCATCTGAAAAGTGGTCCTTTTTGAGGCCACTAAACTTGAACATCCAAAATCATTATCCATTTCTGAGAATGTTGCTCACACAATACCTGCATGGCTTATTTGCAAGGTGTCCCCTGCTTTAAGCTATTCATAGGCCAAGGAGGACAAGAAGTCTACATGGAACAAACAAATGCTGGAAGGCAACATGGCACACTACAGGGTTTGAATGAGTTGCCTGATTGTCCCAAAATTGCTACAAGCATAGCAAAGAGTTTACCTCACTTCTAGTTTAGTGTTTTCATACAATGGGTGGCAATAGATCTCAGAAAGAATTTGTTCATGGCCAATCCTTTTTCAGGGATTTTATTTCTGTATGTGATGGTTTTCATAAGGTTTTGGTTTGATGTATAAGCATGTACTTATCAGGGAGAATGAGAAACATACTGGACTAGGAATTGGGTTGTGCTCAAATAAATACTGGCTTCAGAGCAGAGGCATATGAAATCTCAAGTGCTTCTGTTTTGATCTTTGCAGAAATGCCAAATGAAGAGAAACCATAGCAAACAGTGAATAGGGGAACACAGAAGCTAGGTACAATATACTAGGGAGGAGTCTTTTAAAGGGAATTCATGCTTAGATTAAATTGGGTTTGCCATTTGATACAGCTTGCTAGGATTTCCAGAAGGCATTAGATAGTTCCCTTTAATCAAAGGCTCTTATGGAAATGAAGCTGTGATGGGAAGGAGGGAAGATCCTTGCAGGTGTGGGTAGTTACTTAAAGAAGAACAGGTCCTGGTCCTTTCTTTGCTGAGATGTTAACTGTAATTAGGGTAAAATAATATGTAAAGTAGATAAATGCATAAAGGATATTGGTACAGTGATGGTGTATAGCAGTAAGGGACATTGTTTGCTGCTTTTTGCAGAAGTAAACTTGTGATTTTCTGAAATTATTTCAGTGACTGGCCAGAGATGAACCTTACAAAGCTAACAAACATTGAGCTGTGTCAGTCTAATCTACCACTAACCTGACAGTCAGTAGATTTAAATCTCTCACACATCTCTGAGCCATTTATTCCCTGTTCACTTAGAGAAATCAGGGAACCTGCTTGACTCAATCCCCCTGACCTGTTAGTGAGATGTGCAACACAAAACCCTTACAGAAACCTGAGGCCAGCTATCCTAATGGCCTAGAAATGTGAATTCTTTGAGAGTAAACTCTGCTGGCTTCAAGGAATTTTGACTCAGTCCATCTTTGCTGCTTTGCTGCTGTGGTAACTAAGCCAAGTGACCAGAAAAATTTGGTCCATCATTTTGTTTCTATAAATTCCTTAAGACTCAGTCAAATAGCTCTGTGGTTTTGAACACCTTAAATGTAACCAGAGGGGAAAAATTTTAAGACATATAATGTATATTCAAGGGATTATCTGAAAGGGAGATTAAAAAGGAATGTGAATTAAACATTCATATCTGAGCAAGATGGAAGAAAAGATGCTTCAGATCAGCCTGGTTGGAAGAAGGAAATAAACTTGAAATTTTGAAAACTTGATTTTTTGAATTGGATATTAGAGTCAAACTTGTGATACCCAGAGTATTCTGAAGTGTTTTCAATGTGCTTATTTTGAAAATTATTCTGAACATACCTTTGTATCTTAATTTGTAAGATTGTTTTTGTTCAGTTTTGATATTTTCTGATAGATGAAACCTCTGAACTTTTTAAAGTAAAAAGTCAACTTGAAAAAGTTGTTTTTCTGTATCCCTGAACAACTTTTCTGAAAAATGCAGTAAATTTATTTACAGTTCCTATAAGTAGAACTAGATAATTCTGGCTAGATATTTCAATAATGCTACAGGCATTTGCTGTCTTACTGTATTTACTTCTGAGGTTAAAGTATCAAAAGTCAGACACATACTTGGGCTTCTGACTTCGTGATGATATACTTAGAAATAGGACTATTTTTTTTAATTGTCTTATTACTAACAATATTTTTTTTGGGTTTTTTTTAGGAGAGTATCACTCTCAGTAAAAAATGGAGCTGTGCCATGCTAGCCATGGGAAAAACAAAATAACAAATGATTTGTGTCTCAAACTTCATTGTGCTTTCAGTCGAAGTAGAGGGCATTAGTATAGTGAGAAAATATCTAATCTTTGTGATTTCAGAATATTTTTTTACTATTGGAACCAGCCTCAGTTTTGACCAGTATTCCTTTCTCATATTTAACTTCTGCATCCAAAAGTAATATAACAGAATCAATTTTCTCACTGTGTTTTGTCATTCATCCATCCATTCAGTTCATAGACAATGCAGCACAAGTATCCTGTTTGTTTTGGCTGACACTGGTTTAGTTTGGTTTTTTGTTTGCTTGTTGGTTTTTACTTTTGCTTTTTTGTTTTGTTTTGTTTTTCTAAATGACAGACTCTCCCTAATCCTACTGTCACTTCTAAGTCACTTGGAAATGGTTTGACTAACAGAATAAACCATGTGTATGGTTAATTCTCATTGTGTTTAGCAGTGGTCTTGGTGATGGCTATATCTTTCTGAGCAAATCCATACAGAGGTATAGAGCTGAAGAGTAGCATATTTTAAATGAATTTCAGTAGCAAGTTAGGCTTTTTCATGATTTCTTTTTTAACTTGTTTCTCAATGGCAGAGACTATTTTAAATACAGTGTTAAGGCTGTGCAGTTAGACTTTGAAATTGCATCATATTAAATAATGTTTCAACTAGCTATAAACCAAAGCATTGAAAATATTTGCATTTAATTGTGTTTAATTGTACAAAGAAAAGCAAAAATATGTAAAATACTATGTGAATTTATAGTAATATTTTTTTTCCTAGATAGGACTTGTTCTTTAAAATTAATATGTTATTTCTCTGTCTCATGAATTTGAAGTTTCAAAAATTCCAGATGCAGTACATGATTATGTGAGATGAAAAGACAGATGCTTTTAGAATATTGGTTATATCATGCCATTGAGATTTCTCAGATATTAGTACTGAGAACTTGCATTTATTTTGAAGTTCACTAAACATTTTTATTTTCACACTTTGTAGAACTTGGATAGATAGCACTTGCATAAGGCCCCTCAAATCTTGTTCATGTTCAAAACCACTCTGTGGACAGGAGTCTAGCTTCAGTTACAAACAGTTGTACAAACTCCAAAATAATCCCAGTGAAATGATTTTGGTAGTACTCATATGTAGCTTCATGTACCCTAGGAAGAAAAAAAGATTTGTATTCTCTGAGAGAATTCTCTGAGAGTTTTCTCAACTTGTTAAAAGCATTTTTAAATACAGTCAATGAGATGGAAAATCAAGTCTAGTGTTGGAGACTTCCTGCCATGACAGAACAAATTTTCCCACTAATTTAATCAAAGGATTGATCTGAGTTTATAGGGGGGCATCTAAAGGGAAAAAAATATGAAATTTCTAAGATACACTTTTAAATAACTCAAGAAAGGTGAATATCGCCCTGCAAACCAAATTCTAACTCCATGATATCTCGTTTTCCAGAAAATCTGAAATTCTCAGTATTGTGCTAAAATAGGGGTCAAATGTCATCATTCTATGAAGGCATTTGTACTTTTGGATCAGATGAGTCCCTAAAGTCTGTATGTAAATCTCAGCGATGCCAGGCTGGTGAGGTCAGTCCTGATGAGGCCCCTCCTCTGGCAGAGCAGGGTCCCTCCCCCCAGCACGGTGGGGAGGGAGAGTTTGTGCTTTTACCATGCACACGGCCCATGAGGTTTGTTCATTTTTATGTTATTGCGCAAATCAAAATGATGAAAATGTGACATGAACTGGGAGCATTAGCTGTACTTTTCCTTGCTGTTGGAGAAGGGCATCACCACTTCAGTGCTGCTGATCTTCAAGCACTAATTCAACCTCAGCCAATACTGCAGGGCAAACTGTGGGAGAAAAGTAAAGTCCTGGTTTGAAGGTTGAGTTGAGAGGATGCAATCACTACTTGAGTCAACAGGAACTATAAGAAGCCAGTCAGACTGGGATGAGGCAGAGAATGACTTTTTCAGATTGAGAGGAATTCGCTTATGGAACAGTGCTTGATATTAAGGAGTTCCTGTGTGGAGGCTCTGTCTGCCATCCACTAGATAGGATTTCTTCTTGGGGATGAGGAGAGCTTTTAAAATTATTTTTGGTGATGAAAATAACTGCAGAATTGGTCATGAAAGGATGGTAGTAAAAGAAAGATGCAGGAAAAAATCCTCAAAGGGATAAATGTAGCTGAAACTGTGGGGAGCTCTTCTACCTTTTTGTTTGTTTAAAAAATCCAACAACCTAATATGTATGAAAAAGCTAGGAATGCATAGATCCCCATAGAGGCACAAGACATACTTCAGTCCTTTGGAATTGCCTTTCTGAGAAATGCGTTAATTTATTTTATTTTGTCCAGAGGCAAAGAAAGGTAGTGCCTGTAGCAGGTAATCCTGTAGAAATATGATCATCAAAGTATTGCTTATGCTGATTCCTGCTGAGAAATTACAGGGGAAGTAGGCTCAGGACTTGCCTAAGTGAGTTTTGCTACTGAAACACATTTAGATGGAAGTGTGGATCTCATAAGATGTAATCAGTTTGCCTTCTGGTGTCATGGTTATGTTTGCAGCAGGTTTATAGCTTTGCGATTGCTATATCTGTTAGGGAACAGATATAAAAGGCATTTCACCGTAATTTGAAGGAACACTTAAGACTCCTGGGGTAAAATCTGATTTTGGTTGCTATGTCAAAGTTTTAGTAGTACTGTTGAGTAAATTTTATATTTAAATTCTGATTCCTCATTTAAGAAAAATTAAAATAATTAATCTTCCCTGCAAATACAGTATGAGAACTGGGACATGATTCTAAAAATAATAAAGCATTGTACGTTTCCTAGTCTACATTATGTTTGTTAAATTTTGAGTTGGCCCAAGTTTGGGTTTTCTCCAACAGGATGAGAAGGAGACTACATAATTTTCATCTTAGTGTAAGACTAACATAGCAAAGAAGACAATGATTCATGTGGTAGATACTTCTCTCAAGATTTTCCTTCTGTAAGCTTTAACTACAGAATTTCAAAAATATTATATACCGGAGTAAGGAGAAAGAAAACTCAAAGCATAAAATTTATTAACTTACATCATAAATCTGAAAGACAGAGTAATCATATCATCTGAAGAAAACAAGTGCTGTTGTAGAGGAAAATATTTCCAGTGTTGTAGGAAAAAAATGTTCAAAAAGCTTCCACACCTTTTAAGAGTCCATATTTCATTTTACACACTCAAATTAATTTTACAAGGTTTTATTATTTATTTAAACATCTGCATGAAACTATCTTTTTTTTTTTTCAGTTTTCACTAGATCCGTTATCTTTGTTGGACAGTAAAAAAAAGGGATGCATTTCAGCATGTTATATTTTAACTTAATTATTCAGGCTTATGTTACAAGGATGCTGCCATTTTATAGAAGGCATGAATCTTGTCAGTGTGCTGTTGTAATAACTGTCATCTGACGCAAATTATACATCCTGCCATTAATTTTGAAATGGATTTATGAATGTCAGATTCAGGATTTTTCAGCTATAAACACCTTGGGAGGATGGGAGTTGTCTTTGTTTCTCTGACTCAGACAACATCAGGAGCTCATATTCCATAGAAGTGAGTGGACCAAAACTAGACCCAGAGTCATGTCAGATCTTTATTTTTTTTTATTTCCTCTACTTTTGGTGTTGGATTTCTTTTTTTTTTTTTTTGCCTGTAAATACATTGGCTTTTTTTAAAAAAAGGTCATAGACTGATAATTTAAAAACTCCTACTTACTCTTTCTATTAACACCTGAGTTTTACACAGCACCCTTCTCTCATTTTGAAGATTCATAAATTCCTATTGAAACATGACAATTTACCAAGTTAAAGCATGAAGAAAAGCTCCAGACATAGTTTTATCTATCAAGAGAAATCAATTAAGTCAGTGTTTATCTGGTTTTGTTTTTTGAAAATATGTTAGTACTTTAAAGTGTATTACTTTTTGCAGGAAATATATATTTTAAAAAGGCATAAAAGGTTATGGTTAGTTCTGGTAAAATGGAATTGTTATTCTTACAAAGGTGGAAGCATGTCTGATCTCCAAAGCACTTAGAGATATAAAAATTGAGATTGTATAAATTCTAGGACTGTCTTCCCTTAATCAATCTTGATTCATCTCCCTGTTTTTGTTTTTTTTTCTGAATGCAATACTTCTTGCTAAGATCTTCTTTTCCCTAATCTCAATTAGATTTTTCCCGTGGTAGATGAGTTATTTCATGTTCCAATGAATCTTTACTCTAGTTTCAAAGCCCTTAATTTTTTGTACATTTATTATGCAGTTTGTGGGAGAGTATTTTGTTTTAAATGGGAATAAACTTTAGTCTCTGGAATTGCAGGCTAATAAGCATTCATTATTATGTGATTAATGCTTCAGTGAAATGAAGATGTCTTTGATGTTTTCTTTTAAAAGTGCACAGACATTCATTTTTGTCCTCCCAGTGCCACAACTGTGAAGTAGAAAATGATCCTATGGCATTTTTCTGGGAAAAAATATTTATTAAGTAAAGGGAACCCTAATTCCTTCAGGATATTCTCTAAAAAATTTATCTTCTAGCTCATTTCAGAAAACTGGCTCTGATTGCTTCTGTTTAGTTATCTACTAAAAACAAAATACCTGATTTTCTTTTCAGCTATGACCTTTTAAGTATTTTATTGGGTTTTTTTTATTATTTGTTTGTTGGTTTGGGTTTTTTTGGTTTTGGTTGTTTTTTTTTTTTTTTTTTTTAGTAAATCTTTAGTGCTTAATCTCAGCCTAGTTCTGATCTTTCCCTGTGGCAATGTTGTGGGCATGATTCCATGAGTGGTCCTTGCTTGTAGGTCTCCACTGTAGGTGATTTGAAGGTGACTGCAATCATTTGTCCAAACAGTGCTCCATAACTGCTGAAGGAGATCCTGTAATGATGTGTTTTCCTATGACAAGGACATAATATTTGGCCCATGGTTGTGCCAACCAGGAGAAGCTACAAAAAGGAACTAATCCAGGCCTAACTCCTTTCACCCTTCTTAATCTTTTATTCCTGCCTGCATCTCCTACCTAGAGACATTATTACTCTTCAGATAACCAGATTTGAAACAGCACAACATGGCATCATCCTCTTCCAAGCCTTTTTCTCCTTCTCCTCTTTTCTAAAATCACCTATGCCTGACCAATGAGAAGGTGCATTTCATATGTTGGCTACCCGTGGTCATGGAAAGGAAAGTGTTTCACTCATTCTCTTACTGTGTTATGAATATTAAAATATAATTTTTAGAAATTGTTACTATTTCACATTCTTCCCCTGTAGGGTTAAACAGAACCATGTTGTGTTCCTGCCCTTAAAATAGGAGTACAAATAGTGTAGCTTTCTACTTTAGAGCATTTTTCTTTTTTTCTGATTGCAATTTCAAACCCAAACTCTTACTAATATGTGAAGTTATTGTTCAGAAAACCTGTGAAGGAAAATCCATACTTCATTTAAGCCTCCCTTTCATCAGGACTAGTCAGAGCACTGAGAGCATGAAGGTGTCACTGGGAAAAAGACAGGTAGCCTTGAGCTGGGTGGCAAGTGATTCGTTAGCATTGCTAAGGAGGCAGCTTTGTGTAGGGTGCAGTGTTCTCACTGAAAATGGGCTCCTCTGGCATGAGAGGAGGAAAGACGAAAATGAATGCTGGAACAAACAAATTTTCAGTTGTGGTTTCTGAAGAAAGGCAAAGCACAGTACTTCTTTGCTGATGATGTGCAGCACAGCAGCCACAGGCCGGCTGTTTTCAAGGCATGAACAGCAGCAGCAGGAATAATGACTCACAGGTATTTTCAGATCAGAATATATGGAGATAGTCATCTCATTAGCAATCAAGGAAATAACCTCCTAAACACCCATTTCAGAGGACAGTTATTGACATAGTACCACTCCATATGAAAAAAAATACATTTAATATCATCTTGCAGGGATGTTGTGTCAGAATTTGCACATGTTGCTTTGATTTATTTTGTCAGGGAAGACAGTAAGGTATTAGGAAGAATGAAGGATTAAACATAATGTTAATAAATTGCTTCCTCCTATTATGTATTTTCTGGTAGTCAACTTTTTATTTGAGATATAGTGGGGGATTTTTAAAAAGAATATTTTAATTGCTGTCATTCAGATGTGACAAATAGAGGAAGAAACCTATAAATGTCATTGGTTCTGCCTGGGCAGTCATCAGCCCATGTTCTCTCCAGGTGGATGGTACTAAATGCAGGGAAGAGGGCAAGGTGCTTTGGCTATTGATCAACAGGAAATATTACAAATAGTGATTGGCCTGGGTTACTAGGCAGAGTCTTAATTTCTTGGATGCTATCTGGTATCTGTAACTTCTGTGGGGAAGCTTGGAACAATGCCTGAAGGAAGAGGCACATTTTAATAAAGTTGTTAGGTAAAGCTTTTGTGGCCCTTCACTTTCTCTTGTATTCTCAAGAAATTCTCCAGTCCTCTTTCAGGCAATTTATTGAGCACATCAAATAGCTTGGGCATTGGCTGACAACCTGATGTAGTTTTTAGCTGTGTTTACTCTAATATTTGACTTTTATTAGTCAGGGTGTCAGGAGGCTGCTGCTTTTGACAAAGACATCTGAATTTGTGCTTTTTTTTTTTTTTTATTACTGTCAACTAAGAACAGAAATGTGGGACTCCGTGTCCTGGGTTGCCAGGGAGTGCAGCCAGTTAGAATCTTGGTCTGTCCATCCAGCATTTCTTGTGAACCATGTTCTAGTCAGTAGTGAAGCTGAAGGCTCTGAAGGGCAAGGGAGAAATGTGTCCATCTTATAAATGTTGGCATTTTAAATTTGTATGTAGAGAAATAGATAGATGTGTGTGCAATTATTTAATATTATAATTGCATATTATTGATAATTGACACTATAATTATAGAACTATAGAATTATTTGAGTTGGAAGGGATCTTTAAAGGTCATCTAGTCCAACAACCAGGCAATGAGCAGTGACTTCTTCCACTAGATCAGGTTGCTCAGAGCCCATCCAACCTGACCTTGAATGTTTCCAGGAATGGGGCACCCACCACATCTCTGTGCAACCTATTCCAATGTTTCACCACCCATATAAAAAAATTTTCTTCCTTTATTAGTCTGAATTTTCCTTCTCTTAGTTTAAAACCACCACTCCTTGTCCCATGGCTACAGGGCCCTATCCAGCTACAGTTTTTTAAGCTGCCATTCCTCAGTGCATTCTAGGACATAATTGATACTAATTACTGAGTTTAGTTTAAAAATCATTTAGAACTGGTATTTTTACCCAAGCTAGAAGTTTTCCTAATTCTTAGATTTGTTTCCTTGATTTTAAACCCAGTTGCTCTAGGCTCTCACTTCTGTGTTTTGCTTTCTGAAAACATTGAAGCAATCAAATTTTGCTCACATCAGTGCTCCTTGTAAACAAATTTTAAGTTTCCACACTTCAGTATGCACACTGGGAGTGGAACCGTACACAGTGCTGTGGTTATTACTTGCCACAGCATTAGAAGTGAGTTCCCAAAACCCCCAACCAGAACCTGTCACAGAAGCAATTAAATATGCCATTCTTAGCTAGGAAGGTACAGGAAGATGCAATATCTTTGTGTGAATGTGATGAGAGAAAATTGCATTTAAACTCTGGTCCCAGCCAATAAATCTTACAGCTGCCTAACTTTTCTTGGAAAGATGCTGCAGGCAAAGCATACAAGTGTCCCAGAAAAGAAAAAAAAGTCCCTTAATGTTTTCGTGATTATCTACTGCTTCACCATAAATTGCAAGTCCTTTCACACAGAGACTTGGAGCCTTAGGGCTTTTTGTAAAGTTCTCCTAGTGACTATGTTACACTTATCCCGTAGAGCAAAAAGAAACTGTATCTTGTCATATCTTCCCATCCACATCACACACTTTTTAAAGATCAAGTATTCCAATACTCGCAGCAAATGAGTCACTCTCAATCCACAGTGAGCTTAAAAATTAAGACAACTTTTGATGTATTCACATAATACATTCAGTTGAACAGTATTTTCCATGAAGTGATAAACTGTGACAAAACTTAGCTAGTTCATTAAAGACTTATTTTTTCATAAGTCTTTTTCTGCATTTGGTTTAACTCAGGTTGTGCCTTAGCCATACTACAGTAATGAAGTGATTTTATTTTTTCATTCTGGTTTAGTAGGCACATGTAGACCTCCATTTGAACAGCTATCTTTGGAAAAGATTATACAAGAAACATGTGCAGATGTAGAGAGAAACTGCAGCTTTGTTATTATTCAATATTGTTCAAGGGTTGAGCTGTAAAACTACACACATGATTCAGGCTTCAGAGCATTTCTTAGTTCCTTTTTCTACTTGAGATGAGGAAGGGAATTGCTTTATACATTCCTTCCCTTTGCCCTCTCCCCAGTTTTCTGTCTGGAGTGGATGCCAATTTAGGCTAGTTGCCAAAAGGTTCTTGGAAGTCAAGATCTCAGTTCTGTTCCTATCAGAAGTGCTCATATGACAGTTTCTTGGTGACTTTAAAAAGGATACTTTTCTCACTGATAACGTAGCCCCATTTTGCCAGCTGGAGAAGAAGCAGAAGAATGGTGCTGTTAGTCGAGTCTGTTGAATTGGGAAGTGTTGACAGACATGGAGACAGTTTCAGAAATATATTGATGGCAGCAACTATTGTTACTCCGACTATGCATCTTTTAAAGTCAGACAGGGATAAGCCTGAAATGGTTATGAAGAAGCTTTATGCTTGCATGACAGAAACATCTTTCCTGAGCTTCTCTTGTTCCTGTTGAGAGAAGACATGAGTGGGCCCTTATGGGAGAGGGCAGTTACCACTCCTTGACAGGAAACCTGTGTGCATCATGGTGTTGAAACATTATCTTTCTCTTCCATAGTTTTGCCTAACTGAACTTAAAGTGTCTTTGGGTAAGTATGCAAAGAAAAAAAAATTGCATGGAGTTTAAAGATGAAATTATGAAGGCATGCAAAAGGCATGAATTAGAATAAAACCACAAATTTAACAGTGAGTCCTCTCTCATGTGTGCCCCAAATAGTCAAGCACAATGACAGTGATGGCCTTGGCATTCTGGACAGGCTTGACTTCATTACAAAGCTGAGTACTTGCTGAATACTGCTGATACTTCCTGTATCAGGAATTCCTAAGTATCTGGATGAGAGGAAGGCACTAAAACTTCCCAGGTGCCACTGCTGTTGCTAACATCTTTGAACTACATGCTGTAGCTAGGGTACCATGTGCGTGGTGAACCTTTCTTTATGCAGTCTCTGTGTTTGCTGTCTGTGGTACTATTTTACTTGTCTTTCTGTACAATTTTCTGTGCTTTGGGCCGTATCTAATAACTCCAAAATGACCTAGGGGGATGCTGCATGCAGCAGCATCCACATGTTGCACATCACCCCGTTGAACTGAGAGTTGATGCAGGTGTCTGTCACTTTTACGGGAACTGGTGTTCTGTTTTTATCAACTGAAGTCACATTTTTCTGGGAAATTTGCAAGATAATTACTTTTTGCTGATAATGAGGTTGTTAAATTCTGCATTTTTTGCATAAAAAGGGTCGGTAATGTAAATGAGTGTGAATCGAGCAATGTAATACCATGTTTCGTAATCTTAGTAAATATGCCCTGAATTATAAATAGTTTAAAAAAATTATTAACTGCTCAGGGAACATGTATCCCCACAACACCTTGTTTCCATATGCAATACCTGGTTTAAGAATTCACCGTTTATAATTGTTTTAACTGAACTTTGAGCTATGTTATATACTCTGTTGATATAATCAAAATCTCAGCTATTGTACTGATACAATACAAAATTGATTGCACTCTGATATTATGCAAAACAGTGTTAAAAATGAAGCCTGGCAAGCAAAGTGATCTTTGGCAGCTGCCACCCTGCTCGCTGGTGCCATTCAGTGTCCCAGATATGCTGGAAGTTTGACAAGATGCAAGAGAGAGGGTTTAATTAGGCCACAGTTTTACTAATTCAACTAATATGTGAGTTATGCATCAATCACCCCATCACAATGCAGAGTGTTACTTCTTCCTCTGTCATTCCTGTCTATTTGGGAAGTGCTCATGGTCTCACGTGCCTCCAGGCCATCACAGGTGTGGGGTTGGGAGGGCTGAATGCCAGGGGGCTCTCCAATTCCTGCCTGCCTGAGAAGTGACTCTTTACGGGTCACGACTTCCCCTAAATCTGCACTCAGCTCTGGCGGAGTGAGAAAAGGTTCTTGCTGAAGTGACTGCTAAATTACTATTGTGTGCCCTTCTAACCAGGGCCTATAGAGCAGCCCAAATAATTCACTGTTCCGTGGCTCTTCTTAAAAAAATTAATAAAATATTCACAGTATCTTCTTCAAACTTTTCATGAAAAAGGACATTCAAGGTCTCTGTGCTGAAGTTGACAAGGTTATTGAGCACTACACAGTTGTGGATGGTGAATTCAACTTTTGCTTCACATTTAGATTTTTATCTCAAATCCCATATAAAAGCAAACAAGCATACACAAACAAAAAAAATCCCCTGAACCCATGACTACAAGTGCTTTTTTGGGTATACATTAATTTCCAGAGAAACCAAGTTTGCTTAGTCCAGTTTGTCCTTCTACATTATATGCATATTGTAACAAAATAGTAGACATCCAGTCTTAAACCTCCAAAGTTAAAACAGATTTTTCAATGGCAGGGGTAGAAACTATGGAGTATGTTATTTCTGCTGACAGGGGAGGGTAGGAAGGGTAGAAGATGCTTTTCTTTGTGGCCCCCACTGTTAACTTGCATTGTTGCAAGGGCCCTAGACACCGCAGGGAGAACTCTCCTTTCTAAGGCTACTTACTAGTCTGCTGTGAAGTGCAAGGCAACCACTTGGATTTCATGGATTTTATTTTCTTTTCATTTAGAATATATATCAAAACATCTTCTAATGTTGCTGTGTAGCTCTGTTTCCTATTACATAAAGAGTAAACGTAAAGATTTTAATATTATGAGCTCTCATTACTGTATTTATCCCAGGAAGGGGAGAAAGTGTTCACCTCCAAAGTCAACTGCTGACATGCACAGAAATCACAGACAATAGGAGCCCCAGACTGTGTGGCCAGGCTTGCTCACTGAGTATTAAGGAATTTGCTTTCTGCACCCTTTATTTGTGAGGGTTTTGGGAACATTTAAGGGATTGAAAGGGTTTCTATAAATTCTCTCTGTGTGGGGTGTTTGGTTTGTTATTTGAGGGAATGGCTAGGGTTTTTCTGAACCAGTTACTGGTTTTCAATGAACCTGTGTCACAGAGTTGCCTGGGCTTTTAACTTAAACCCTCAACTGAAAGGCAAAACCTTAGGAAGTGTTGCCTGTTAAGGACTCTCAGTTGCCATCTTTGGAGATTTTGGGTTTGTGTTAGCAGCTGCAGTCTCATCGGCAAGATTAATCAGAAGTCTCTTTTTAATACTAATACAACCCAAACAACATAAGTAATTAATTTCGGAAAAAAAATTAGCAAAGAAACAATAAGTTTGAGCTATTACAGGGATTTGGAATATGGCAGAATTTGCTTTAATTAATTTTGTTACATATAGCTGTCATATGCACATTGCCAGCTGGTTAATGATCCATCAGAAAGCCGATACAGTGAATTGGAAATACCACTAAAGCAAAATATATATGCAGTAGCAGTAGAAGTAACCAATAGAACACATTTCAAAACATGCCATCTCCAAAACATTTATTGACCAACTGCTATTGAACTAGTTCCCTCATTTAGCTTATGTGACAATCATCTGCATTTGTTGAAAATTGAGAGAAACATGGAATACTCTGCTGGAGAGCTGTACCAGATGAGAGTGCTGATGAAGTCAAAACCACAGTGAGCTGAATATTAGCCCACAGGGGCTGCACAGAAGGGCTGGCTGTAAGGTGTGTGCTTGATCTGGGTGGTTTGGTTTTGTTTTGAATTTAATTATTTTTAATTTTTTTTTAAATTCCTGTTACATCTGTTATACATCATTTTATACATGGACTGCAGCTGTAGAAAGAATGAACAAATTAAGGTGCTTAAGTCTAATTATTTCAAGCCCAGTACTGCTGAACAATGTATTTTTCCAAAGAAGTAAAGGTACAAATTGAAGAAGGTTAAAGCTGTGTAGCTCAATTCAGTCTGATCCAAAATGAGCTGTAAGAGAAGAAAATACATGTTTTCTGTAATTAGCATGAGCTTCATGTCATTGTTCAGTTTGGTGCTAACAGCGCATATAGGCCTTGCTTAAGGAGGAAGGTTAGCAGCATTTGCTGAAGAGTTCAAGGTCACTAATCCTCTGAGTGTTAAATAGGGAAACTGTATGTTTCTGCTTCCTGATGTGTGTTAAATATTTGGAGAATGAGTTAACTAGATTTATTTTTTCTTGCTAGAACCTACTATTTTAAATTCAGTGTCACTGAAATACATATGCTATGTGAGAACTGAATGTAGACTGTGTGTTGGCTTATCTCTAGACATAAGCAGAGCTTGACATTAAAAATCCTCAATAGTTTCTGCATGCGAGAGATTATATTATCCACGTTTGCAGCAGTGTTCAGATGACTATATCACACAGCAATATTCAGAATTGATGTAGAGTATCCACTTTTTAGTGTGCCGTGCTCTGCCATCTCAGAGAACTGTTTCTGTAGCATTTTTTATGAATAACTTTTTTATGTCCTGTAATATGAAATCCTGGGGTTGCTGAGGAAACCACTGCTTATTATTGTTGTAAGTACATCTGTAATAAAATTTTGAGAAACTTTTTTACCATACACAGGATCAGTCTTATTTCAAAAGGTTGGTCATGAGTCCTCCTAACACATCCTCAGATAAGTGTGTTTTGAGCTTTCATCTTATGACAAATGCCTGAACTTAGCTGAATTTCATACACCTGAGATTCAGTTAAAAAAAACAAAGATGACTTCTGCACAAAAATAAATGGATAAGCTGTGGTGCAGAGGAGCAAAAATTTTTAAATCCCTGAAAGTTTCAGCTCCTGTGATGTCTGTCAGGTGCCTGGCTGGATGACTTCAGACATACACATCTGAAACTTGTCTCTCTGGCCAACACAGTGGTCCTGTCTGGATGACAAGGCCTCTGAACCCTTCCATTGGAGTCTCAGGGCTTGTAAGCATCCATGTGGAGAGGATGGTGGCACTGGCCTTTTATTTTATAGAGATATTACTTTTACCCATTTTTCATTTTCAGCTTTACATACACTTGTCTGTAGTAATTTTTTTAAATCTTGAGCAGTCAAAGCTGCATTTGCTGTAATTGTCAGAAGTTATCCTCTCTAAATGACTGAAATACTGCCATTAAAATGAAAGTACTGATGTGTCTAACTATATTGGAAAGTGACTCTTTATGGACAGATTATTTTTATAGTCATACATCAGAAATCCTGTAATTGAGAAGTAGTTAATACAGAATGATTAACAGTAAGAAATAATTCATAATTCCTGTCTGTGTTATCCAAACAAACTTTCCAGTGCTTTTATTGGAGGCATTTATTAATCTAAACATGCACAGTATATCATTAAGGTATTTTCTTGCATGATTGATCGATTGAATTAGTTGTTCACTGGGAGAGGGATGAAGTACCTAAGTATAATGGGAGGCAGGGAAAAAGGGAAGAGAAATTGACTTTCTTCAGGAGATATATTAGCAAAACAAATGAACAATTTTTGCTAAGCAAAATCAGCATTCATTTCTGCCTACCAGAGAGAGTGCATTATGTAGAGAATCATGTAGAGCTGAAGGTCAAGGCCAATCTGCTTGCTTCCTATTTATCAGTGATCCATTATTTACTCTTGCTTAGTCAGAGTCACCAGTGCTTCCAAAGAGTAAAACAAAAATAAAAAAGAAATGGCAGCAAGAAGAGGTTCTACAAGGTACCTTAGTTGTCACTGCCATGTGCTCACACCACCTCAATCAAACTCAAGTGCCCTGAATGCACCAATCAGTCACTCTAGTAGCAGTAAAACAATTAAAACAAATAGACATACCTTTGCCATAAGCTGTAGGTGGAATAGGAAGAGAATTCTTATCCAAATAGGCTGGAGTTTCTTTGCCTACTGAGTTTTCAGTACTGTAAAAAGCAGAATACCACTTGATGACTGTTTTTCCACTTGTCATTTATTTCTGCTTTTTGCAAACTGAGGACGGTTCTGTATAAGACAAAAAATTATGTATTTGTGTTATTGTAGATTCTGGGAGCGCTACCCATGGAGCTTTCTCTCTAAAGCAATTCATTCCATATGGGTGGGTTGCTATAATTATATCTATGCAGATGCTGAATCCACTTACAATATGCAGAAACCATGGCTGTTGTTTTTGCAGAAAAATGCAGAAAAGCTAGAGACAAAAGCCAGCTATTAATCTGGCCTATTAGTATGTGGACAGAATGACTGATACTGGTTTCTCCTCCCAGATTCTCCATTTGTCTATGGGCTGTTTTTGTATACAGCTAGTGCACACAAAAGATACAAACACTGGTATATTTCAGTTTCCTTCTCCTCCAAAAAAAGTAATTAAAATATTTTGGGTTCTGTGTTTGTTTTTTCCCCCGGAACAAAAATGGCTACTCCCCATAGACCTGATCTGTCTGGGAATGTCTGTGTGGCTAAACCAAATCTAATCCACTGTATGCTGTGTTGCAGGGCAGTAATACTGAATGACAAACCACAGTGGGTCCTCTCCATAATGCCATGCTTACTTCTCTGGAAATACTTTTCATCATTCCCTCGTTTCCCCCTCTTTTGTCTGTTTCTTCCTTTTCATACTTCTGAGGTATCTGGGGGTGATAGGATTCTCTAAAGTATATTTATGCCATACCAGATGCTCCCATTCTCTTTTCATTACTATTTGTCTTACTGATATATGAAGTGCTTTTCTGGATATTTTCATCTATAATCTTGCACATCATAAAATTCACAGAATTAAAAATTAAGCTATGTTGAGTTTTTGGGTATTTTAGATCTTCCCCGCCACTACAAGCTATATGATCTTTGTGCTCAAACTCATCTTTTGTGAAATACCATGTAAATTCCTTCTTGCTGTGTCTATGATTTAGAAATTGTAATGCAGCTAGAAGTGTGAAATATTAAGCATATCCTTTTATGTACTTGGAATTGATGGTGACTTCAAAGTCAGTCCTCATTCATTGCCTGGTTTGTTTCACTTCAGAAATGACTTGAACTGCGAACAAAAAGGAGCTGACAGTATTTTCAGATAGACACTTTATAGTTGTGCACTTTGCAACTATATGATAGGACTGTCTCTGTTGTCTTGAATGCAAAATTAGCTTGGTGATATGTGCTGCTACAGACAGAGGAACAGATGTAGTAATTCTACTTTATTTACATGAAATCTCTAAAAAGGCATTTTCTGGCAGCATGCTAGGAATAAATACAGTGTCACATATAGAAGCGGCACCATGCTATGTTCGCTCACTCAGGTGTCAGCTGTGCCATTTGGATGTGGGTGGGAGCAGGGAGTCAGCTCCCTCCCAGAAGGGCTGGGAGCTCTCTCATGCTCAGCAGCCCCAGCACCAACCTGCCCCTCTGCCCAGCATCTCTGCTTAGTGCTGTGCAGGAGGCACCCACTGATAACACCCCTGTGGGAGTCCCTTAGAGGAAGATATCAGACGTTCTGATTTTTTATTTCTGCTTTTTCTTTCAATAGGAAGCCCTCTTACCTTTTTTCCTGGTTTGTTTTAGGTTTTTTGTTTGGGTTTTGTTTGTTTGTTTGTTTGGTGGTTTTTTGCTTTGGTTTGGTTTTTGTGTATTTGGTTTCCCCACCCACCAGTCCCCCTCACCGTTTAGTTTCTGTGACTTGGATCTACCCTGAGTTCATGTGTTCAAGCTTGTTTTTCATAGCCAAGAGCTTGAGGAACTTAACTGAGGTTAGAAAATTGTGGGGGAGAAAGGGACTATCAGGGTGGGGAGGGATTGCAAACCACAGAAAATTTCAACACATATAATCTGAGTAAAGAAGTGAGGCTTAAGTAAAACCCTGTGAGTCTTTTGAGCCGGGAATATGAGAACTGGTGAGTGATGATGAGCTGGCAGCTGCCTCAAGGGAAAGCTTTCCTGGGGGACTCTGCCCTTTTCCCCTTCTTCTCTCCTCCTTTGCCATTGTGCAAAGGCTGAGGAAGGAGGTATTTATTACTGCAGCGATAGTCCTTGCTCTCCCTCACTACTTCACTTAACTATCAGGTTTAAGCCAGGCTGTTGCCTCTATTGAATCGTCCCTTTTTTTCTCTCACAGAAATTCAAACTTTCCACCATGGGGTTGTGGTTGTTTATTCAGCTTAGGAGCAACCAGACGCATTAAAGATGAAATGCCTTGACTCTGAACTGCAGGCAGAAGTGGTGGGAGGAGACGCAGCTAATTTGACTTGGAGGATGATTGATGTGTAGATGTCAATTTCTATTAATATTCTTCTGAAATCACTGACGCAAGCATGCTTTTCCCCCACTCAACAGAAAATATAAATAGAAAAACAACAAAACAACCCTATCTCTTTAAATCACGATACTCAGAAGCAGTTAAGCAAACTCTGTCATTTGAAAGTGTCCTCCACAGACCGGCAAAAAGCAGTTTATGGTGGTGTTCTTACCACTTTAAGAATATCAAGACGCTGTAACAGAGCTATCCACTTACTGTTAAAATGTATAAAGCACAAAAAGCAAGTGTCATCTACAGATAGGCTTAGATAAATTGCTTAAAAATGTACAGCTCCCTCATTAGACAGCCATTCATTGCATGAAAAGAATAAATGTATTTGTCGAGGTGTAGCTATAAAAGCCATGTTCAAAATGAAACAGAGTTGAGAGCCTGAACGCACAGCACTGTTATTCAGAAGTAGCTTTCGAGCAGAGAGTTTCAACGGGAAGGTGCTGTTTGGTTGGACACAAATCAGCAAATGTTTAGCTGAAGCGTGAATAATTCAAGCATGCATGAAGAGCTTTCTGAAGAGAAAAAACCGCAAGAATAAAAAATCTTCAAACATTTGCATCAGCCTTAGAGGACAATACAAGCAGCAGGATTTGAAACAGATTTACAGATGCACTCTCTTTAGGCAGGGAGAACGCTCATTAAATGCAAGATGCTTCTGTGGCTCGTGGGCTTGCACGGAGGTAGAGGTTTGCAAGACTGACGTATCAGATAAAGTCAGAGTGGTTACCACACCGACGGTGTAGCAGCTGCATAATAAATGATGGAGAGAATCATGTTAGGCATGCCCACCTAACCTAACTTGAATCATGCGAAAGGGGAGCTGCTGGAATTCAAATAGACTTTCTGGTTCCCAGCAGTCGGCAGTAATAGAATGCTTTCAGGAAGATGACAGATGCAGGGGAAAGATGCTGTTTTGCACTATCTTGATTTGTTACGGCAGCCAACTTATTGGCATGATGGAGTGACAAGAAAAGCAGCTGGCATGGAAGGTAGGATTATCAAAGCTATTGCATCATTATGAATGTAATTAGAAACTGACCATGACAAAGCATATGCTAGAATGAGCTGTCGCCGATGGCAGAGGATTTGTTGCTGAGGTTTTGAAACTCTGAAAACAAAATTCCTCGTGCAAAATGGATTTTGCAGTTTCATTTATGCTTGTGTTACTCTTTCTTTCCTGGTCGCCTCCAAGCTCGGGGAATTGCTTGCTTGAAAGAGAGTGCTCTGTTAGGTTGAGACTGAAGAATAAAGTATTTTCTAAGTCTGTGAAGCCTCAGGTAGATAGAAACAAACAAATGTGAAACAAGACTGGGAAAAGCTCCCTCTGATTCACTAGCAAGCTCTGATTGATATATTGGCATACTGAGGAATTCCAAGGAAATGAAGATGCATGTACTGAATGCTCTGGTATAATAAAAAGATATTATTGCATGTCTCTGCTTTACAGTTAGTTTTTACAATAGGTTTTATTCCCCATCAGTTTTTAGTTCTTGACATTTACCCGGTTGTTCAGCATTATATAAAGAAAATACATCAATATCTCCTGCAGGGTTTCTTAACAACTCCAGCATCTGTTTCAGCTATTGAACTGTATTCACGTTTTGCCAACTTGATGCCTACCCAGCTGGTCTATCATTTCTCACTTGATTACTGCTCTTAATTTCTCTGTATCAACTTGTTTCAGACAGGATTTTGAAAGCTGTTAATGAGAAATGACAGTAGCTGCTTAACTTGAGAACTTGGGTATTCTCTTCTTTTGGAAACATTAGAGAGCATTTCTGTGTGTGTTTTATTAAATTCATGTTCTGTGTTGCACTGTGAGGTTTTCATATAATAATTGAATTTAGCTGTGAATACTTTAGATGGGTTACAAGCATAACTTTAACTATTTTGAGAGAGTTTGAGAAAATTTACAGGTGTTTGCTTTGGTGTAGGTATTGTCTTACTATATGATCCTTCCTCCTGTCCACCTCTCCCCCCCACAACACATATCCTCCCTCTCTGTCACGGTGAACAGTCAGTAAGTGTATATTGTACATATTGAAATATATTTTATCACCACTAGGGTGAAACGGCTACGCAGCTCCGAACAGGTGATATGAACAGGTTTAAAACAGACATCAGCTTTATCAGAGTGGATCACCCTCAATGTAAGAAGTAAAAGTAGTGATTTGTAAATGTAAGGCATTCTCTTTCTTCCTATTTGAAGGCTCAGCAACAACTCAAACATTGCTTGATAGCTCACAGGCTATGATTATGTTAAATTACTTGGAATATTTTGCTTTACAAAATGCTTTCTTCTATGTAAACTCCATTCTTCATTAGATATATCATTTTTTCCAAGGTGATAATCAAGTAATCTCTTGTCAAACTGGATATTCACTTTTCTGACTTTATCTTAAATTACTTTGTTGTCTGTGCTCTGTGTTGTCTTGTCGACAGGAATAAGGCTGTTAACCACTAAATGTTGCTGAGTAAAGCTGTAACAGTTTTAGAAAGATAGATGTTTCTAGATACACAGTAGTGAACCAGCCTTTAGAAAGTTTGAATGTAAAGATCAGTAAAACTAACAGCTAGTGTTATTTAGCTTGAGCATTTCCCTGTTTTGATCATCTACAAGAGGCATTTTCAATGATTTTGTAACTGCTGGGAAGGGAGATGTACTCATTAACAGAGAGGATCACTGGGGGGTACGAATAGCCAAAAATAGTTCTGTGGTTTTGATGACAAAAAAAATAAAATGCTATTCTGTTTCATAGAAGTTCAGTCAAATCTAACCATAATTTGTCATTGTTGATCACGGTGAAACAGTGAGAGAGTAACCCCTATAAACAGTTTAAGTGCCATTCTCCTTTTCAGAGTAGCAGTAAAACTGTTTTATATTGCATATATTATATTTATACTCCTGAAGCTGCTTAATCTCTTCATGTCTCCAGAGTGCTGGCTGGCAATCACCATATAGTAGTCACTTAAAATGGTCTTTTCCCTGTGACGCCAGTAATTGTAACTTCATGCTGTCTGTGGCCATCACCCAGCTGACAAGCGATTTTATAGTTTGTTTCTGTTTTCTCTCTAGTATTTGGTTTTAGCTTTTTCTTTCACTGATGAATTAATAGGACACTAGGTGGAGCCAGCTGTTGATTATAAAAAGAGCTACAGTAATACAGGCCCGTCTAATGAGCAAGCCCCTGTATATAATGCTTATTATTAAAAATAACAATTTAAAATGTTAAGAATTGAGTTGAAACTTAGTCGTGAAAGTCTGTATCTGATGGGATTAGAGGAAACCATATATTCCTTTTCCTTTCCTTTTATTATCTTAGAAGCTTGTAATCAAATATGAAAAATAATAATAAGGAAAGAGCATCTACATTCAATGAAGAGGGCTGGAAAGCAAATGAACAGAAATAGAAAAAGAAGAGAGAAGCAGCAATAAGAACCAGCAGATGTTTCTACTATAGATACATGCAGATATCCAGTTGTGTATCTGTACATCCTTTGCCTGATGCACACAGATTTTCTCTCATCCTTACATTTAAATCTTCCTTCCGTTCTGTCTTCCTGAAGTAATTTATAGAGCTGACATCTTTCACTTTATATTTAGATATAGGACCCATGTTTTCAAATCTCTTCTTGGGAGAGTGTTCTAAAAGGTGTGCAAGGGCACAGAGGGTTGTCACTCACATGTTGGCCAGACATAATTAAGAAAACTGTGGAAGGTTATTTACTGACTGAGGTGGAATCTGGTTGTATTTGCTCCTTCACATGATTCTGGTTATTAATCCTAGTCAAGGGTAAGGAATCTGTAGTCCTAGGCAGTGTGACAACACAAGAAAAATACACTCACTTCCACACAGATTTACAGATATGTACCTCAGGTGTGGTACATATATTAATCCTGCAAAGAAGAGACAGAAAACAGGGTGTATGTTGATACTTGGTTACATGAACTGAAGAGGAAAAAACAGGAAATAAGAAGTGTGAGATGACAGGCAAAACCAGAGATTAAGGATATGGGCTGGAGCAGTCTGGCAGAACAATGATAATTCCCATCAACCTCTGTTAAGTGAAGCACTTGCAAGTTCAGTCAATGTCTTGCTCTTACAGGAATAGAAGGGAATTAGGGTAGGGAGACTCTCAAGTTAGTGAGAAAAGCTTGTGGAGGAGGGAAATGACAGCCGCCTAACACTCCAGGAGTAATGAAGTTTAGAAGACTGAAGACTGACCTTTTTGAATGTCATTAATAGAAACTTATAATTTTAGTACTGACATGAGGGTTAGAATGGCCCTGTTCATACAAAATCAAATTGCACAAGGACCTAGTGCTTTTTGGAGGAGCCTTGCAAGAAGCAATGCTGCACTGTCAACCTTAAGAGACCTTTTTGGTTATGAGCTGTGCAGTTTGAGCTCAACAGCAGAAGCTTGGGAGGAGATCAGCGTGGTGGAGACGAAGTCTGTTAGTTTTGCAAATCATGCAATATTTTGTTGTGTCTAGGCCATGATTGATTTTTTTAAAAAAGTTTATTGTAATGGATAGTCTTAACCAGAAACAAGGCCTTTGATGTGTTATGCTGTCAGTACTGCCATATCTGCTTCTGTACATTTTCTGTCCACCAGCACCCGAGGACTAGTTCTGAATGAGCTCATCCTGGCATGTCCTGACTTTTCTTTCTGACAAGGTGTGTGTAGTGTAGCAGCTCTTGACTTTCTGCTGCTGGTCACTTGCTGCTTCACTCAGCTCGTGGTTCCTCCTGAAGAAGGCTGAAATTTTAGTTGGGAAATACCCACAAGTGTGGGGAACTGTCTGACCATCTTGGGCAAGGGTCATGAGAAGGTAAGCTAGAAGAAAAAGAAGATGTACTCATTCTATCAGTCAAATCTCTCCTTTTAAAAATCCCCTAGAATGAGGAAGAAGGCAGGAGGAGGGGAAATTAAACATAAGGTGAAGAATGAAGAGGCTTTGGGTTTTCCATGAGAGTCATTTGATGAATGAATGGTAATCACCTTGCAAGAAAAGCATAAGGAAAGGCACATATGGAAGTCAAATTGTCCAAGGGATATTCCTGAGCATCTGGTTACGTACTGCCAGAAAACTTTATACAAAGACATATTACATCTAAGCAAAACGTATTAATAAATTAGGTATATTAGCAAAGCGGGAAATATTTTTGTCCTTCAAAACTCAGAGTTCACACTTCATAGGTTTTTAATTTAGTTATTCATACTGTGTAACAGAATTAAAATTACTAAGAATTTGGGAAGGGACATATTTGATAATAAATGCTAAAGGGTATCCTTTCTCTCCACCCCTATGGAGCTTGGGGCTTTTTTGGGTTGGTTTGTTGTTTTGGGGTTTTTTTTGGTTTTTTTTTTTTTTTTTTCACAGATTACTAAACCTCATATCCCTGAAATCATATATTTTAACCTCTCCCTCTACTCAGCCCTTGTGAAATCCTTCCTGGAGTACTGGGTCCATGTCTGGGTCCCCCAACACAAAAAAGACATGGACCTGCTGGAGTGGGTCCAGAGGTGGGCCATGAAGATGATCAGAGGGTTGGAGCACCTCTCCTGTGAGGACAGGCTGAGAGGGTTGGGGTTGCTCAGCCTGGAGAAGAGAAAGCTCTGGGGAAGCCACATAGAAGCCTTCCAGTACCAAAAGGGGACTTAAAAGGAAGCTGAGGAGGGACTTTTTACAAGGTTATGTAAGTGATAGGTCAAGGGGGAATGGTTTTAAACTGAAGGAGGAAAAGTTTAGATTAAAAAAGCAAGTTTTTTACAGTGAGAGAGGTAAAACACGAGAACAAGTTTTCCAGAAAGGTGGTGGAAACCATCTGTCCAAGTTTCCTTGGAAACATTCAAGTTGGATGGGGCTCTAGTTGAAGATGTTGCAGGTTGGAATAGATGACCTTTAAAAGGTCTCTTACAATTCAAACTATTCTATGATTTCTTAAACTAAAAGGTACAAGTGGTCTTGCATCTTTCCTGCTCTGTGCCACTTAGCTCCAAAATGTCCATGAGATTCACTGCAGAACTGAGGATACGAACACAGGAGCTGTTCCTTGCAGAAATGTCCTGGACATGATAGACCCAGTGATGCAGTCATGAAAGAGGGAGAGCTGAAATGGAGATGTGAAAGAAGAGAAATCAGGGCTTTACCAGAAATGGAAGAATGGAAGTAATAATAATTTTGCTTGCATCTTTCTAAATTTTTCTTTATGGTCTGAGCATCTGTGCATCAGAATAAGGATGCAAGATGCACCTGTTTATAAAAATCAGGAACTTCTGGCTGCACTGCAGTTTCTTTGGCTTTTGTTGTGTTTAGAATAGATCTTAGTCTTAAAAAAAGAAAATCAGAAAAGGAAATCAAGATCAGTCACACAGTTTTTTTTCATTAGTATCCTCAAGTTACCCAGCTTAGTGTTTTACATTATGATGCTGTTCTTTACAAGGTGTTTCTTTCATTTACATTTCCCTAAAGATCCTGCACATAGCACAACCAGCTCTCTGACTTGCTTGATGATACAGAAGCTCAAGATACTGAAATGGTCAAGGACATATGGTTCGTTTTGACCAATGCTGACAAGACTTGTCTTTTTTTCTTTCTTTTTTTTCCTTCTCCTCCATTCACTCCTGCCCAAGACTTGCCACAACTGGGGAAAGCCAAATATCAGAAAAAGTTAAAGAAAAATTTGAACAAAAATTAAGCTACTTGAAACTTGTGTTTTCTTAATCTATATCTAGTCTCACCTTCACCTCTTTTTGTGTCCTTCTGATGATTAGGAATAAAGAGCATGAGGAATTTCTTCATGGGATCAAATTTTTTTAACATTCACTTCTGCTCACTTATATTGATCTGTTTCCCTGAAACTTAAAAGCCACACTAAATAAAACCACCACATGCTGCTTTCTGTAGACTTTCTTTTTATGAGCAGCTTGTTATTTTTTGACAGCCATTATGCAGGTCACACTTGCTTTTGCAAAAAATAAAGCACTGATGCGGGGAAGAAGTTCGTCATTTTATCTTTTTTTGTAACAAAAATCATTTGAATATTCCCACACTATGCTCATATTTAACACATCTTTATTTCCTCTTACTACAAAATATCATTTATAATGGGAATTCCTCTGTAATTTGATATTAATGATCCCAAATGGTATTTAACAAATATCCCTAGGTACAAAGACCACATTTCAAAGGGCGAGCTGAAATTTCACCAATTTGTTTAAATTAAGGGTTTTGACAAAAAAAAAAAAAAAAAAAAAAGACTTTGCAATCTGAGTCTGGTTTTCATTCTCTTGGTAAGGACTGCAAACAGTGAAATATGCAACCTGTTGTCTTCAGTAGTCATTGCAAGCCCTGAATTGTGACTAAATCAGGTTTGATAACAAGGCAGAAAAGTTATTAAACAACTTCATGTACATGAAAGATGTTATATTTATGTTCTTCTGAGTTAAGGTAGTTAAGAACTTTAAGATGTTTATGGTTTAGTGTCTGTGATGACTCTCAACCTAATAGTAAAATTACTGACTTCTCATTTCTTAGTGGCCTTGTTTTGAACTACTGAATGGCACAGAGGATTTTTATCTTATGTACGAATTTGGCACTTAACAAAACATTTCAAAAATAGTGAAATAAATTGCCAGCCAGTGTTATTAAATCTTTGTATGCATATGTCTCTTCATATATTTCTGCAGAAGCCAGGAACAAAAAGTATGTCACAGATGTTGATAAATCCCAGTAGTTTATTATATTTATTCCCAGGCTGTGTTATTTTTCAAAACTTCATAAATTATGAGGATTAGGTAAGCCATCAGTTATGATGCTACCTGAACCAAGAACAAACAAATCCTAAGACAGAGAGGGTTTTGAGGAGACTCTTAGGCTACTAATTTAAGAATGTAATGGGGAAGCAAAAATTGAAAATTCTTGACATACTCTGGCTCCATATACCAAGTAAAACCAGCACTGTCATATGCCTCAGAATGCGAAAAGTCAGATATGGTTTGCTTCCTTCAGAGAATATACTCTTTAATTTCTGTTGAGTTCCTTTAGCAAGCTAAACATGCTTTAAGTAGTAATACCTCATTATCTGTCATAATACCTAATCCCACACTTTTCTTACAGGCACTGTTTGGTGAACTACGTGGGCCTAAATGTGACTTTGAATCATCAGCCTTAGACAAAGTGTTAGTGCAGATGATAAGGACCCCATAACAGTAGGGAAGTGGTAAACTGCTGAAGAGAACCAATTAGGGTTATTCCTCCGGCAACAAGCAGATGAATTTTTCCTTAATGAGTCCTTAGTGAAAATGGTATTTACCGTGATATTCTGCATGACCTGGCTGACCCGTCAAATAAGAAGCAGCTCAAGCAGCTCTGCTGGGCTACATGTAGCACACAATTGCATAAATCTAACTAAGCCTAGGGAGCAGAACATTTATTAATTTATTATTATTTAATGTGAATGCTTTATTATCTATTTTGTGACATCAGTGTATGTGGCATGTAAGAAATCACACAAAAAAGTGACTTTGCTTTAGGGAACAATATGTAATTAATGTGAAAGGTCTGCTTTGTATCCTGAAAACCAGGCACAGAATGATGACTGCAAACCTTGACTGGCTGTGAAGCTGTAAATACCCTAAGCAGAAAGGGGATTGCATTTTATGGCATTCTTGGTACTCACAGTTTGAGGATTTTACACTGAATGAAAATTGTATTGTGCAGAGATGAGCCACCCATTGATGATTCTGAGATGCCATGGAAACAGAGGTACCCTTATTAGGCATTGCAGTTTGTGTGTGAGCCAGAGATAGGTAAGTCACTGGGAATCCTCCACAGCCCGTACTTCAATAGAAACACCTAAATTGAGGGAGAGGGAGAAGAAACATCTGCATTGAAAGAGAGAAAAAATGAGCCAGTCAATTAGATGAGGGGAAGACAGTAGTGTCAATTCAGAGGACTAACTTACTCTACTGTTGCTTCATGCAACTTGTTGGTGTCTGCCAGGTCAGGAGATAAGTTTTTACCTGAGTGAACAACCATCTCAGAAAAGCAGTATTAAAATTCAGGAGAGAAAACACAAGGTATTTGGTTTGTATTGCAGCATAGTTTTCTGGTTTAACACCTCACCTCTGAAATTTTAGAAATACAAGAAAGTACAAAGAAACTACTGAGAGGTGTGTCAGCGCTGAAATCATGAGTTTTATTTTGTTCTCTGGGATTTTATTAGGTCCCAGCTCTCTTAAGTTAGTGTACTGATAGTGCTGGACAGAGCTGCATTGACAAGACTAGAAAAGCAATTCTTTGTGCCCCCAGCATAGGTATGGGACTGGGAAGGATTGGCCTCACCCACATCAGCACTCCCCTGGATGGAGATGTGGAGGGTCAACAGTGCACAGAGGTTTGGGGAGTGGTGATGCCTCTTTCCTAAGTGACTGTATTTGGTATAGGTGGCAAGGTTGATGGCACCAGGGGAGGGGGCTGCAGGGGTGGCCTCCATGAGAAAAGGCCAGGGGCTCTCCTCTGCCTGATGCAGCTGGTCCCAGCCAGCTCCAATGGATCACAGCTGACCCCACAGCCAAATTAGTGGTGCCTCAGGACAAGCCTGTTTAAGAAAGAGGAAAGCACTGCCCTATGGCAACTGAGGGGAAAATAGCGTGAAACAGCAGGGAGAAGACCAGGGTGCTGGGAAACAGATTCCTCTGCAGCTCTTGGAGAAGACCATCCACAGGGCAGTCCATGGAGGACACCATGTCAGAGCAGGTGGGTCGGTGCTAAAGGACGCTGCAGCCTGTGAAGAGCCCACAGAGGAGAGGGTAGTTCCTGAAGGGCTGCAGCCTGAGGGAGGATCCAGGTTGGCTCAGGGGAAAAGTGTGGAGAGGATGGAGCAGAAGAGAGGAGCTGTTACAGACTGAGCATCATCCCCATTGCCCATCACCCTGTGCCCCACAGAGTCTGAGTGGTGGGGAAGGAGTTGGGAGTTAAGTAGAGCCTGCGGAAAGAAAGGACATGGGAGGCAGGTATTTTGTTTTTGCTATCCCATTCTACATTAATTGGCAATAATTTATATTAGTTTCCCCCAAGCTGAGTCTGTTTTACCCATGACAGTAACTGTTAAGTTACTTTCTGTGTGTTGGTCCAAGATTTTGCATTCAGTTTTCTTCCTCTGTCCTGTTGAGCCTGGGTGGGTGTCTGGCTGCTCACTGAGGCCAACCCACCACAGTGAAATTAAACAGAATTATTCCACTTGAGCTTTCCAAATTGACAGAACATAATGACTCAAGCTTTATCATTTTTAGGGATAATTGATATTAGAATGTGTTGGTGTGGACCACAGCTGATACTTGGTAAAACAAGAAAATTTATAAAATGAAACCTCTCTCCATTTGAAGCAGAGTCACTCCAGAGGTATTTATCCAGAACTTGCCCTGAAAAGACAGATGAAAATACATCGTGCAAAGTGCATTATTACTATTTTAAAGCTGCTGTAGGTTGTATAGACCTGAGCTAGGGTTAGAGGCATGAGGAATTGTATTTGAGGAACATGCCTTGCATTACATTTGTGTGCTAGAGAGGGCATTATCAAAAATTTTCCTTGGCTGTACTCATAACATAATAATAAAATCTTGAGTTTAACCAATTCTAAGGATGTTTCCTTACTTTTAACCACCTAAAACTGAAAGAGATATGGTGCTGTGGCTGCAACAGGCTATTAAATCAAAAGGGTAAAAAAAAAAAAAAGAGAAAAAAACTTTATTAAAAAAAATGCCATAAAATAATCACAAAAAACCCATTTTTGTCCTTAAAAAAGGTGCTGCTCAAATGGGTGTCTGTGGCATTTCACAACACACTGGTTGTACAGATAATATCTGTTGTTCCTAGCAGAGTTTGGGGGGAAAAAAAAGCTATTACAGCATTTGAGTTGTTTCATCATTCTGAGATAATCAGTGAAGGAAAAACACATTGTGTCTTCAAGTTGAGAAGATGTCAAGAAATGTCATATGGGGCTGCTGTCAGATGGGGGAAAAGCAGGATGTCATTTGCAGGATGATGGAAGCTGTCTGCTGGAACAGGTTTTCTGGAGGGTGGGCTCCTTTTCCACCACTGCTAACATGATCCAAATTTGAACCAATGCAGTTGTTTAATAAAAGCATTGTCTGTAAAAGGAAGGTTGTAAGCTTGAAGTGTGAATGGAGGTGGGATGGAGTCTGTCCAGAGGTGTTCAGGAGCCACTCTGGAGTACCCAGCTGAAGCCTTATGTTGCTGATATCTCAAGACAAACTTGTTTAAACTTAAAAAAAAAACCTCGAAAAGATAAAATATATACAGGGCACATTGCCTTGGGACCATCTTATCTTATTAATTACTGATTTCAACTCTGTAACTTAAACCAAAAAGGTTTGTTTCCCACCATTGACCCTCTGAGCTTCAGACGTTGACAGTCTGATAGTCCTCGGATCTTTTCTGCATGGAAAACAGCAGGAGTTTCTCTTCCAAGATTTCACTAAGAAATGGGAAAAACCTTATTTTAATTATTGAGGTTGCAGGATGAGAAGCCAAACTCAACAAAAAGGAAATGTAAAGGACTTGGGAAATTTAAGGAGCTACACTTTTTTTGTTGGGGTCAAGACAGTTTTTGCTATTTATTTTTATTTATCTGTTGGTCTTTGGATTGTATAGCAGGTCAGCAGTGGCTTTGGCACACTTGTCAAAATTTGCGAGGTGGATGTTATTTCTGGCTTCTTTATGGGTATATTAGAGAACAGGCTTAAACATCAAGGTGAATGTTAGGGTTCAGTGGAGACACCCATAGAAATCTGGCTTTTCTTGGATATCTCTCCTACCTTTAGTGAAACGGACTTGGGGAAGAAGTAGCAAACTGATTAGAAAGGGTCAGGTTCATGTCTTCATCTGTTCCTTCTGGAGGTCAGTCAAAGTGTATTTATGAAAGCTTGGCAGTACTTTCTCTCTCCTTGTAACCAAAGAAATGAAATTACCCCAACCCATTACTGGAATAAAATGTTAATCTTCATTGTAGATGCAATTTTAGATTAGATCTGTGATGTTTCTTTGTACATTCTGGCATGTTGCTTTGCACCTGTAAGTAATTTGTCTTGGTGGTAGTGCTTGCAAGTGGTCTGGAATAGTCCAGTTCCTTGTAGCAAGTAATGAGCTCAAGAACGATGTGAGAGATATGTGGTGAGTTACTACAGAACTTGAAACTGAGCAAGAGAAAGCTCATCTATACATGAAGCAGGATTAATTTCATTAACTACATTATTGTAGTTTCCTAAATTTTGGCTTCTTCTTTCAGCTGTTTTGATACTATATTTTCTACCAGGTTGCAATATTGAATATTTTGATTGCTAGTATTAATACTACCACTATTTCAGGAATAGAGTAGGGCTTTAAGGATCGTCTTTATCAAGACACAATAGGTATGAAGCAGTGAGATTTTTTTTTTTTTTTCCTGGCAGGAGAACTCATAAGGGTGTGGTAGACACACCTAAAATGTAACAGCTTTAATTTCTTTCTGTAACCACTGGTTGAAGAATGAGTCCCTTAAGTGTTCAGAAGAAGAGAAAAGTTACTTGTTTCTAAGGAACACACCAAAGAACACATTTTTGTGTATATTTAGAAAATGTTTGTTTTTCTCCATGCATTTCAAGTGACTCACAGCACGGCTCTCTCATGGTGCATGCATTCAGGTCAGAGGAAAAAAAATGACAATTCGTACCCTGAAATATTTGCTCCTTTGTAATCCTATCTACAGTCATTTAAGATCAAGCCTGAAGTTTAATATTAAAGTAAATGTTGTTAACCCTGGAAAGTAAACAGCATGAGAGTGATTGAGCTTTTTCCCCTCAGGAGAGTGGATAGGTGGAGAGCAAAAAACCTTGAATAAAATAATTAAGAGAATTAATTGTTTCCCTTTTACCTACTCAAGTATTTTATTCTGTGTTTCTGAACACTGAATATTACATGTCCTCTGGGGGAAAAAATCCTTGTAATTCAGACTTTATAGTGTTGAGAAAAGCAGCATTACATGTAGGGAGCTGGACTGAGAAAGAATATTGACAGAAAGCTGTTCCCAGGCAGGGAGATGCTGCACCACCCTGCAACACGTGCATGTGATTGCTGACAATGTCACAGCACCATATGAAGCAGCCTTGCATCTCACACTTAGTGTCTGAAGGTCACCAGGTACACCACTGGGAATCTGCTCTCTGTTCAGGTCTCTTTGGAAACACAGGAAAGATTGGGGTTTACAGGGGAAGAGCCCCTGTCCCAAGTTTCATCCCAAGCTTAGCTATAACCTCATTTAGTGTTAGAACTACTAAGTTCACTTCCTACATCTTCTGTCTTGAAGATTTTTAGACATTAGTGGTGGAATACCTAGACTTTTTCCTGTGAACTAATGTTATATTGATTATCACAGGGCAAGCATGTTTCTTCCTTTATCGGTTCTCCAAAAATGCAAGAACATATCCAGGGAACCTTTTCTACAGAAAGGAGAATGTTCCTAACCTTATGAGCACTTTCTTTCTAGAGCTTGTTTAACATACTTATTTAATGGTCTCATATTCTTTATAAAATGTAGGTATAATTATGTTTTCATTTTGTGAATCAATACTTAACATTTTTTTAAAGTGATGTGTTGTGTTCTTGTGTTTCATGTTATTTTCTTATCACCTCCTATTTTTACTTTTTAATATTTGCTACATCTTCCATGCACTTTGACTCTTTTTTTTATATGTTTTATATGCTGTATTTTATGATGACTGTAGGTGATATTCAAGATTGAAGGTGCCAGTAGTTAATACTTACGTGAAATTTAATGCATATCGTTCTCCAGAGATATAAAAGAAATTGTTTGACTGTTGAAGCTCTCATATAAAAGCTAAAGTGACATACCTATTTCGTGCATCACATCAACCTGTTTTGCATGCCACTGTCATCCTACCTGAAGTTGTGCAGGATTAGACTGAAACCAGGCAAAGCAAACAGGACAGGTATGTTGCTGTCACTTCGAACTGTGTGTACCACATTGACTCTTGTGTCAGATGTGCTTAAACTGAAAAATAAGCAGTGCTTGTGGTCTTTGTCACCTCCCAGCCACACTCAATAGCTGTGGTAGCATTTACTGCTCTGTAAAATTGACCAGTCTCCACAGACTACCCACTTTGTTATTAATAGAATTGTGGAAGTTAGTAATTCTTTAGCTCTTGGATTGAGTTCAGATTTGTGTAATTTCTATTACATATTGAACCCCCTTCTCCTACTCATCAGCCCTCACTACTGTTGCTGATGCCCTGGCTAGAATTACCCCTCGAAAAGGACTCTGTCCAGAAAAGACAGCTCTAACTGAACACATTCTTTGGCCCTTTACTAACATGTGGCCTTGTTTTGAGCTGCTCTGCATGTTGTCACACATAGAAGTAGTTATTTGATTCTGAATTGTCAAGTTACCAAGAGCAGTTTTTTAAAAGAGAAAGAAGTCTTCTTTGGATTTAGATTCCCTAAGACCTTGTTTTTGGAGGTTTTTTCCCACATTTGGAGGATATCTTGTCTACTTCTGTGTAGCTGTTTTTAGTACAGCTGGGGAATCTGTGGGTCATCGTGTCATATTCTCTCAGCTTAATCTGCTGTTACTTATGCTAATGAGGCTTGTGGCACTGGGCTTTTGCTTCACTTTGCCATTTTGTCACTTCTGCAGCAGAAGCCAAAGGTGACTTTATCCACTCCAACTGTGATGCTTTTTAAGCACATTTTGCATTTCCTGTGATGTAGTCCCAGAACTCTGCAAGTCAGACTGTCTCAATCTCCTAAGAGCATGGATCTACAGCCTCCAATTTATTCTTCCTACTGTCTGGTGAAATGCTACAAAGCTTGTCTCAGCTTGCTAGAAAAGTAGAAATGTTTTTTGTATACTCATAGAATGCTTTGGATTGGAATGGACCTTAAATATCATCTAGTTCCAACTGCTCTGCCATGAACAGAGACATCTTCCACTAGATCAGGTTGCTCAAAGCCCAATACAGCCTGGCCTTAAACACTTCTGGGGATGTAAAGACTTAGATGGAGACTTGGGAAGTTTGGAGAAACTGAAATAAGAAAACACTGATAGGTAAATACTTATGTATATACTCATGTATTCCCTCTTCTTATGAGATAACTGTATTTCATATTATGTCAGGGTCTTACCTGTGAAGTACTCCAGTGGTTTGTAATCATGGGTGTATTCTGTCTGTTTCTGTATCTTCTTACTTCCCTCTAGAATATTGAGCTAAAGTGGGAGAGGAGCAAGATTTGGAAACTCTGCTTCTTGTGCCTCTCTATATGCCTTTGCTGACCCCATGAATACAAACTAGCCAGAGCCTTACTAATTTGTTCAGTTTTTGCTTGGGTTGCACTTACACCACAAAATGTAGCTCGTCTCTGTAAAAGGTAAAGTCTAGGTAAAGTCTATTCTCTTCACCTTTGTTTTTCTAAAGTGATGCAGTGAGAAATGCCAATTTCCTACAAGCTACATACAATTAAAACCTAGGGGGTTTGTAGTCTGGCTTTTGCTCCAACTTTTGCATCCTCTGAATGAAAGGATATGCTCAACCCTCTAAGAGAAACTTTTCAATCTTTTGATAGAGCTCCATATCGTACTCTGGCTTTTGACAAGGAACTGTTCAAGGTTTTAATCTTGATTGGCCTTTGAAAAGTACACAGGAGCCTTCAGTGTCCCCAGGCAGAGTCATGTTCTTTTCCTGTTTTCTCTCTGTGTCTCTCCAGTTTTTCCGAGCCTTGCATTTTGCGTGGTTGTTGTCATTGAAAGCAGGGACAAAGGTGCTATTTGTCTTCTCCTACTCAAAGCAGGAGGAGAGCAGATGCTCATAGGAATGGTGCTAATAATCTGCAGTAGGAATGGCAGTACATCTAGTAGGAAAGATCCCTGGCTGACCATGTTTTCCACTGCTTTAGGGCACAACTACAGAATGCAGTGAAGAGAGTCGTGCCAACTCCAAATGAGCCAAATCTGGAACTGCAAACTGTTTAGCAGTGTTGCACAGGAGGATGGTGAAGTTGCCAGACCTGCAGATTCGCAAAACATGCTGCATCCTAAGGATTTGTCATATAATCAAAGGAAATGGGATGTGTGTGGGGAATCCCAAGAAAGTACTCTGGAAAATTCATCAAAACTTATGTGCGTGTGCACACCACAGATTCACAAACAGACAGAGAGATACTGCCATCCAGCTATGTTCACAGTACTCTTGAGTCATTTCCTGCGTGGAACACTTTAAATGTGGTAGCCTTGTAATGATTTCAATTTAGTTTGAGGCTAAAAAATTAACTAGAAAGCTATCATCTCATGTCTAGTAATAAATCTCCAATGCAATATAGTTCTTAATTTCTGCAGTTGCCTTTAAGTTAAAAGTAAATAAAAGCAACTCCCTTTAAGCTCGGTTTCCCCTAAAATTGGAACCACTTGCAAGTGCAGAAACAGAACGAAGGTGTTTATGGCAGTCATGATAATTATGGAACACAAGATTAACCTGGCCAGGAAAGATAAATATCTTGGTATTCACTGCAGTGATAAACTGACTTTGGAATGCAGCCTGACACAGTGGCAGATGAAATTTGATTTTTCTAGCTATACATAGCTCACAACGGGCCTCTGTAATATTTGTTGAGTCTAAACGTCCTGAGAACCTCATGTTGTCTTTCTAGCATGGGTAATGATTCTTTTGCAATGTTTTGTGGAAAAAGCCTATACTTTTAATGCCGAAAATAGGTAAAAATCTTTGAAAGATGCTAGAAAAGAAAAAAAATACTAGATCAAGCTGTTGAACATGTTTTTTTGTTTTAACTGTGAATTAGGGTTTTCACAAAGGCCATGTATTCCAGATCTGTCTGTCTAAATAATCAAGTTGTATTGGTATTGTGTAACATGATCAGTCTTAAAAAAAAAAAAAAAGTACGTTTCTTCCAGGAGGGAAGATCAGATTTGTCTAGCTGTGGTTGACTGCCACAAAAATAGGCTAAATATATATAATTTGTGAAGAAAAATACTGTAATCTTCTCCCTATATTGTGGGTGCAAGTAAGATGATATGATGGTGGAGAAGTCAGAACAGTTACTTAATATTTTCTGGTCTGGGTTTTCTGTGTCACCAAACTACTATTGAGAAATATCTGCTCTCTGTTAGCTCCTAGTGATGTCCTCCATATATGGAGAGAAGTTTCACAGTTACATTTAATCATTTTCTTAAGTAAATAAAAGCCTTTCAACAGTTTCCTCTTAAAGAAAAGTCTTTAGTAATTTCAGTAAGTTCTAGAATATTTGCCTCAAGTCTTCAGTGTCCTGCCACTATTTGCAGGGAGTCCCTGGTGCTGAATTTGTGTTCTGTAATACACTCTTCTTTTTCCTCCTGAGGTGAAGAACATGGATCTGAACTACACGTGCAAGGGGGCTCATGCAGCACTGTGGTCTCTTCCTGTGCACTGCCAGCTTCTTTCTGTGTGAGTCAGAGAATTTAAGACCAGGGAGAGCCATTAGATCATCTGACCTTCTGTAAAAACCAAATCATTATATTTTGCACAGGTATCCATTTGTTGATCCTGGTAGCTTCTGTTTGGCTAAGTGTAGCTCTCAGAAAGACACCCAGGAAGGCAGCCACAGCTGCTGTGTGCATTACTGCTCTTGGCAGTGTGGTTGCACTGGTTAATCACCCTTTCTAAACAAACACGCCTTCCGTAGCTGAAAACTTGCCTCAGTCTTTCAGCTCACTCAGCTGGCATACTCTGCTACTTGTCACTACAAAGCTTCTCATTCTTAATTTTTAGCTTCACTTTGCTTGGCTTCATCCATTCATTGACTTTGTCAATCGATGTGTTGTTTGATGACTCTGATTTTTGCATGTTCTTGGCCAACGTTTTTCTGTGATCTCTCCATGAGTACATTTCTCAAATGTCTTCACTTTATAAATGTGTATTTCCCTGGTTCCCCTCCCTTTACTGTGGATTACTTCTCTTGCATTCACTGTGTGTTAGCTACACAGTGAGTGGTGCCTTTCACCTCCCCTTCAGCTGTGCATACAAGCACAAATTATAATAAAATTAAAGACCTCATATTTGAGACATGCTTTTGTAACTGGTACCTGAAAACAATTTTTCATCAAGAAACTGTGACCTGTAACTAACTGACTGAAGCGAGTAGAAACAACTCCATTTCGTGGCTGTTTTTTCTTTTGAGGAGAGAATGGAAGACTTTACGATGACAGAAAAATCTGAATTATTGTATTTCCTAAAGAATGGTACAGTCCCTAAAAGGACAAAAAGATGTTGTTTTCAGAAAGTTAAGCTTGAGGTATGGGTCTTGGATTAATAGCCCAGTTGTTTTCCTGGCTTCTTCCAGTGTTGATCTGCACATCAGCCCAAGGCTCCCTCCACCTTTTCAGGTGTATCCAGGTCATTATGCTTTTGAACTACATTCATACATGCACAGACGAATCTGAGAAGTCTCTTATATTGGTATTTTTCGTCATTCCATGTATTACACAATGCTTTTTTTATTTCTTGCTCCTACAACTCATTGTAGAAGAATGGCTTTTTGAAATAGTTTCCTTCAGCATCAGAAGATGATCAGAAGCTCTGTGTGTACTCACTCACTACTGATGCCCACTGCATCCTGTGCATCTTTCTTTGAATTCATTGTTTCTTCCACACCCCAATGGTAAGTGAAAGATGAGAGGGGTATGGGTGATCTGTTTTGGTTATAGACTTGGTTCCTGAATCTTTAAGCTTATTTTAGCACCCCAGCATCCATGTTTCAAGTGTTAACAGAGTTTTATTAGTAATTAATAATATTTTATTATCAATTAAAAGCCCCCCTTCTTGTTACTGTAATAAACAGCTTTGATGACTAGTACTTACTCTAATGTTTGGGCACTTAATTTAAGAAAGACTGGCAAATCATTTCACTGATTTCTGGGAGCTTAAGGACCAAGAGAGTTGACAGCACTATTGCTTGCTTTCCTTCTCCTAGAATTTGTTTTGATGCTGGATACTGCCTTAACCAGACTTTGGAGACCAAAGTTTGCTTGCTGCTGCTCAGAGTTCATGTTGATACTTGAATCAGCAAAACTCCTGAGCATATGAAAACTCAGTCTATGCCCTGAGCTTTGAGTTGAGTGCATACCTTTTTATTCAGAAGAAATCCTTGTGCTGAGGCAGTTAGGCTCATGGAGTTTGTAAAACCTACACAACAAAGGTGTTGTTCTCATCTATAAGCTGTACAGGATCCAATTTAGCAATCATTTTTTATTCATGCGCTCAATTATACAAATAATTTTCATGCCTTTTGTGTTTAGAGGGTCATAATTCAGTATGATTCTTTGATGCAATGGTCAAGATGTGCTCAAAAATTATTTAAGCATTCAAGATGCTTGAAGGTGTTAACAGAGCTCTTTGTGCACCTTTTACAGTATGTGTGTGGAAGTCCTTCTGTTTTAAAAATACTTTTCCAAATTATGTTCTTGGTAAGGAGGGTGTCACCTCAGCAAGGTTTCACCTGTGAAACTCCCAACAGAGTTTGGCCATACTAACACAGAAATAGCTCACCAAGTTCCTAGAAGTGATTTAAATCTTAGTGCAGGTATTGTGTGATATTGAAGCTGACAGGTTGTTCACTTTTACCAAGATTAATCAAGTGGGTTTTTTTTTTTTTAAATTACTTTATTTTTGGAGAAAAGATAGGAATGTTGTCATGCACCAGTCTGTCAGAAGGTCAGAAATTTCTCTGGACATAAGCCTCTGCTGCTGAAGACAAATATTGTTTGGGAGGAACTTGGAAAAAAAATCTATTAATATTCCTTCAAGCCTCTCACTTCCCCATAGGCTTTTGAGGTCCCCGTTGAGCTTCAGCATGGTTATTATCAGTAACCTCAGCCTCTTCCTGTGTTGTCTTTTGCAGACAGTTACGAGCTCCCTTTGTCAGTAGTCTGAGTGCAGATTTGTTTATTCTGACCAAGCTCCTGATGCACTAAAACCTGGGCATGCTAACACAGTGATAAATAGATCTTACTAGGCTTAGTACCCTGGCTTTAACACTTTTTTTCTTTTAACTGGCTTTGTAGTTTAGTGGCTCAGATACTCATCAGGCCCATACAAGTTGCATTTGGCTGAGGGCATTGGCAGATAAAGTTTGTATGTGCCTGGAGAGCAGGCAGGGGGTTGTGTTTGCCTTGGAAGACCTTGCTGATATGCCTCAAGAAAGTTAATTTCCTTGAGCTCTGGCTGTCAGCACTAAGGAAAAATTAATTCAAAACCAGGCCCATTGACTGCAAAGGCCAGTGGAGTTCATTCCTGAAAATCAGTTCTTGTTAGAAAACTGAAAATTTCTCCTAATGATGTGAGTTAAAAAGGAAAAATGGGACAAAGAAGACAGAAGATGGAGAGGTGCGGGCAGGTGGAAAAAAGCTAAAAGTACAGCAAAGAAGAAGAGAGATGGACAGGGGTTATTTTTTGAGTCATAGTGACACTGCTGGGGCTGCCCGAGGCAGCACAGCATCCAGAGGCAGACATCCTTGGCTTCTGCTGCTGCAGGCGGGGGTCAGCTGCAGCAAGCAGGGAAAGCTGTCAGCTGCAGCAAGGAGGGAAAGCTGTCAGCTGCAGCAAGCAGGGAAAGCTGGCTCCTTCGCAAGGAGCGAGCCCCAAACAAAGGTGGTGTAAAAGCGTCGGCAGAGGCAAAGGACAAGAGAGGAGTCTCTGTGTAAGCTCCAGCTGGTTTATTACCAGTGCAGGGTCCAGGGACAAGGACAAGCCAGTGAGAGAGCACACAATTTATATGGGGGTGGAACAAAGGGAAACAACCAATGGGGATCGACTGAGGAGGAGGAGATAACAGGGGAATGGGGATAACTTAGGGGAGGGAGTTACATGAACCAACCAATGGGGCATCGAAGACGGGAGAACTTTCCAGAACTAATACATAGGCAATTAAGGAAAATGCATAAACATGACCTTATACATAAAACTGGGTGGAGAACTCCTGAACCAATAAACTTAAAACATGTAAACTAAGAGCCACTAGGAACATGGGAACTTGCCATAACCACGAGGTGAGAATCAGACGTCTGTGTTCTGGAGGGCTCTCCCACAGTCCTCTGAATGCTCTGCTGCCGTGGCCACTGCCACATGCACTGCAACAGCATAGGCATAACATGGTTCTGGAAAATCTGCATCTGGGAATATTGAATGGAAGCCTGCATCTTGGTAAAGTCTCTGAATTTCAAGCTTGAAGGTCAGAGAGAAAAGTGTCATATTTCAGATTGCCTCAAAGTCCTAGCTGAGTAAAACTATTTAGTGACTATTTCAGGTAATAGGAGTGTCTCAAAAGACTTCCACCTACAAAATGCCACCAAATGGAGAGTTTCTCTTTAATAACTCATCTTCCTTTAACGGCAGCTGCTCCAGGGGCCAGATATAGAATGACTACATTATAAATATCAGGTTTCCAGGCTAGGCCAATGGTAAGCTGAAATGTCAGCTTGCCTAGTGCAAACACTTGACGTATGTTGAGCAGAATAGGGAATAATGAGGTTGGAGACTCTCTCTTTGCTCCTGGTCATCTCTCTTTAGAATATTTTCAGAAAAATGTGTATGCTTGACAGGGACTAGATGCCTGGTACCATTTCATCTCCTCTGTTCAGAAAGCATTCGCCAACTTAATGTGCAGGGAGCTGAACTGCTAATGCTCTGCATGAACTTGCTCATGGCTGGACTGTCAGATGATTCTGCTGTGGCTTTAATGAACTAGCTGTGAGACCAATTATGCCCTGTATAAGATGTAATGGTTAATTAAACTACTGCAGTTGGTGAAACCTGAAGGCTACTGAAATACTAGGTGTGTATCTGGAAGCGAAGTGAGGTTGAAACACACAAGAGTTCTTTCTCTTCCTAGATACTTTCCTTTAATATGTCGAGATGAGAAACTGAATAAATTCAAGAACATTTCCTTTTTAAGAGATAGGGAGTTTACTTAATGATTCCAAACCTGACCCTTTCATTCCTGTTTCTAATGCACCATAACTTTCGCCTTTCTCACATCAAAGAAGAATGAAAATGGCCCCCTGCAGAGATTGTGAACGCTGCTCTAATAGTGCTAGCAGTGAGAGGTTGATTTTCAGTTTAAAACTTGTCCTGTAAGCAGCAACTGCCTGATTTCTGCCGTTTTCCACCATCTTCTCTCTCTGGGGTGTGGGTAACTGTGGCAGTGCTGCAGCCTTACGTTTGCCTGGCATGTTTGGCTACTGCACACGCTGCAGTGGCTGGATGCCGAGGGGAGAGAGTGGGGGCTGCACTACCTCAGTTAAGCTGGTTGGTGTTTTGGTGGCCCAGCTATGCTGTGCTTGTAAGGGAGGACTCATGTTAATGTCTTGTCTCATGGGAGTATTGAGGTTTTCTCTGGTCATGAGTTCCTCTCAGCCTGGTGGCCTGGTGTCACAGGAGCTCATCACATCTTCGAAAAAAGGGGCTGGGCTCTAGGAGCATCCTCCTCCAGTGGAGCTCAGAGCACCCCTGCTCAGCTGGAAGGAGGGGGAGCACTGCCACAGCAGCACAGAACCGGCAGAGGTATGCTAACACCAGAGGGAGAGACAGATCCCACTTGGCTCTGGGTACTTCCATTGGGACAGTGGTCAGGAGCAAGAGGTGCCATGGAACCGCCTCTGGGGCTCTCTCTCTCTCTGTCCTGGGAGCAGTAGCAGGAGCACTGCCACTGCCTGACAGAAAACTGCCTGGGATGGATCAGGCCAAATGGCTGTGCCAGAGTTTTTGCTTAGCTTCTAAACTCTGGTGAAATCATCCACTGTGTGATTTTGTCTCTCAAAACATCAGAACTGCATAAGAGGGGGAAAAATGAGAGACAGAGGGAAAGCAGGAGATGTGGCTGTAAGAATGGCAGCCGGGGAAAAATGGGTCTGTGTGTTCACATGTGCTGTGTCTTTGTGGGGAAAACAAAATGTTTCAGTCTGTAACTAGAGATGAAGCATTTAAAGGGCATATCATTTAATGCCTCTGTTTTCAAAGAACCACTTCGAAGCTCATGAGCAGAGAGGTAAGTATTTAACTGTAGGTTGAAAGTTATTCTAGGCATGATGAGTACCCCTAAAAACAAACAAACAGAAAAGCCCCACCATAGAACAAAACCAAACACTAAACCTAGTAACAGCTGGTTGTTTTCCAAGCACAATCTTTCAATAGCTGCTTGAGACAAGAAGGAAAAAATCCAGTCTCAAAACAACCACTTACAACTATTGCATGTAACATCTACGCTCTACCAGCTAGGGCTGGTAATTCTTGCTTTTCATTAGTATAAATGCCCCTCCCCTGCAATAGGGAATGAGTGATGATAATTGATTTTGATACAAGCTAGCATTAGTTTTATTTAGCATGTAAGTGAATGCTGCTTTCAAAAAAACACCATAGAAACAGGTTTTGGTTTTCTTTTTTCAGATGAAAAACTATTTAATTTTCTTTTTGCATACCGTATATTTGAAGAAATTGAAATGTTCAGTCAAAAGTGAATAAATTAATAAAATCTGGTAAGAAATGTTGTTTAATAGGCTATTATGTGTCTTCATAGCATTATCATTTCTTCATTTCTTGGCTTTATTTGTATTTTTTTCTCTTCAGTAGTAGCATTAATTTTCAATCCCTTCTGCTCCTTGTGGGCTGTTGTCCAGTGACCTAAAAACTGACATGTGTTGCAGATTTTGAACAATTACTGTTTATGCTTGGCGGGGGGGGGGGGGCCCAAGGGGTTATTATTTGGGGAGTTGACATAATGTCATGCTTTTCCTTTATATATGTGTGTATTATAAGTCACACACACACTCTACATATATATGTGTGTGTGCAGCTTGTCTTCTGTAAAGAATTAGACATGAAGTTTGTATTCAGGAAAACAACAGTCTGGTGAGTGAGAGCAGGAACTGAGGTGAACTGGATTTGTAGAAACTTGGTTTTGTCTTTATGCCTTTGTGAGATGAGGTTGTCCTCTGCTGGCAGCCAGGTTGGGGTATCCATTTCCCCTGAATGTTTGTAGTTGCTTGCATAAAAGAGAACTTGTGGCTTGAGCAGGATTTACTTGGCTGATGCAGTGTCCTGTGACAGTCAGTATTTTAAGATACCGGTGATGCTGAGGAATTTTAGCAGTTTTGCCACCAATTTTGGCACCAGTTTTGGCTTGTGGCTGAAGCATATAAGCTCACTGGGAGCAGTTAGGGACTTGGCCTTTAGTATATGAAACTACTTAGTCCTGCTATTATGTAAAGACACCTCCCACACCACTTAACCCCCAAATCAACCAGTCAGTCAGTCACCATGTGGTTGAGGATGCTGCATCTGAGACTGTGTTACTGCCACTCATTGGGGGTTTGCCTTCAGAGGACCTGCAGAGCACAGAGCCTGCCCAAAAGGACTTTTTTTAAGTTAAAGTTATGATAGGGCCAAAACACATAGCAAATGAAGCTATACAGCTTCAATTTATTTGTGTAAGGATTGTCAATATAAGCAGAAAAAAAAGTAAAATATTTATCAAATCATGAATTATGTAGATCCTGTAGATATTACTAATTTACAGGCAGCGGAATAGTTTTTATAAAAGAATAATAAATATTAAAAAGTCTCACTTTGCTTTTATATGAGATTACAGAAGGTCTCATGTGATGAACTACTGTTTTTGACTTGTGTTCCAATGGTATTCTCCCGCCTTTAGCCTAAGTTTTACAAATATAAACATGCCTAATACATGTGTGCTTTAATTTGTGATGATTTGGTTATTCATAATTTGTTGCTTTTCCAGCTGTTTCTGGATGCTTTAATATTAACCAAGAGGGTTTTTTTCACAATTTTTCTTTCATTGCCACGTGAGCATCATTATAAATAATACATTTTTTGTTTCCATATGTCAAAGATGTTTAGAAATAAACCTCTTTTTTTGCAGTAGTAGTTGAGACCACAAACATGCAGCCACCACTTTGTTAGAATGTTCTTTTATCAGAAACCCAACTGTTTGATTAGTTCTATTTAGAAGATGCTGGAGGCTCTGATGCTCTGTGAACACCTCTCTGCTCCTTAATGAACACTTCTGAATCCTCCAGCAACACAAAATCAAAGTCTTATTGTCTAAGCTGTTATGGGTAGCTCTGTCAAAGGGGCACTCATTTGCTGTGTTCAAGTTGACTTTAATTTGTCATATGACACAGGTCCCCCTCTTCATGAGACTCCATCTTTATAGCATAAGCTTATTGCTCTCGCCTGAAATTCCTTTTTGGAGTTGTTCACTTGAATCACAGACAGGAAAGACATGGGAATATTTAAGAGATCATTTGTTACGTAAGTTGTGTCAGCACGTGAATCCTGTAGCACCAGTTGCACCTCTGCTGTCACACTGATAACAGCAAAGGCAGGTATGTTCTGTGATAAGAGACTGTGACCACGCAGCAGGAGCACCCACGTTACACACATGCTTTTAGTTTCATCTTGGTGTAGACTTTGCTTCTCAGGTAAATAAACCCAGGCGTTATCTCTGGTAGCCCAGATGCAGACAGAAGGCAAAGCCTTGCTTTGATGCACCTGACTCAGTACAGAATAGTTAATGAATTTTCCTACATAAAGGCAAGGCATGGATGGGCAATTAGGTGTGATGATTAAGTAATTCTGTAACCTTGCTTATCCTTTTAAACAGTGTGAAGAAAAAAGGTTGCATTAGAAAGCAGAATGGAAATTGGTCTGGTGCACACAAAAGCTAATTTGTAAGGAGAGGAAAAAGAAAACTGTGCCACTCAGTCTGCCTGTATTTAAAAAATTAGATCAGCAGAGGATTCAGACAGAGTGACTTAAAGAGGCAACAACATTTAAAACAGTTAATTCACAAGTACTTGGTAGAACATACACAACTAACACACTACTAATACAAACTTACAGAAGTTAGTCAGAAAAACTGCTCCTTTTTCTCTTCCTATATGCAAAATACCTGACAATGCTAGCATCAGACGGGTGTTTTGAGTTTTTTACATTACAGAAGGAATTGAGGTAGTTAATAAACTGGCTGATACTGTTTTTGTTCTGTAATGGATAAATCATGACAGGAAAACAGTACATGTGAGTTATTGAATGCAGTATTTATATCAGCCCTACAGGGCAAAACAAAGAAAACATGCATGTTAACAAATAGTTTAATACCCAGGAAGTTCAAAATAAACTGACTCCATAGAAACCCTAGAATGAGCAGGGACAAATATAACTTTAATTCCTTATTTGGCTAATTCTACAATGCTTTTTGAGATTAACCTCTAACTATGTGTTTGGGTGATGAACCTGTTATACATAGTAATTAGCCTTTTAGTTATCATGTCTGTAAATCATTTTTCACTACATGCTTGCTCCAGACTTGTGGACAGAAAGGCAAACTGGTCTTTCATGCATATCCCCAGACTTAGCTCTCCTTGTAATTCTTCCTCTGTCCTCTGGCTCTGAAGCTGCTCTCAGTTTTGGGTCAATTTCCATCCCAATCTTTTGTGCTTTTGTCCTTCTCTCCTATGACTCATACAGCTCTTTGCTCAGATGTGCAGATTATCTGAGATATTTTATTCTTTTTCAGCTTAATTATTTTTAATAGTGCTTTCAGGTCACATTGAGTGAAATTAGATATTAAGTTTCAATCTACTATTAAGCAATTTTAATAATTTTTGGATATTAAAGACATTAAACATTAGCTAAAGGTAGACTCTTTCAATGAGACTTGACTTTTTTATTGAAAAAGCAAATGTTAGGTATTTGTTATGTTTCCTTTCCTCTGGATATTTCTTCAGAACATAGACAGTGTTTTATGGTTTCTCTTTTCGTGTAACAGCTGTGTCCAGGATACTTAGCAAGATATTATGTGTCATCCACAGCATTTTGTTATATGCTGAAGTTCTGTTGTAAAGCTGGCATTTCCATTAGAGTAGGTCAGCATGTTTTAGTCATCAGATGCCCATTACAATTATTTTATCACTTTTTTTTTTTCCCAGAAGAGTAATCGCTTTCTCATTGATCTGGACATACAACAGATAGATGGATATAGGGATGGGCTGTAAGCAGCAGGCTCCAACTGCATTAGATTGTTGTATCAGGCAGCTTCCAGCTGGGTGTGATAGGAAGATTACAGGGCTCCAACTGTATCTCTGTACAACTCAGAGTAAACCATGTAAAATCCATCTGAAAGATTCAGCACTGAATCCTCCAGAACTTCCCATTACAGCAGATGCAGGAAGTACTGAAATGGGAACCTTAATTTTCAAAGACACTAAGGTTCACCTCATCATCAGCTTACCTACTGTGATTCTATCTGTAGGTACAGATCTTTGAGACAAAAATAATGAATTAAATTACCCAGAAAAACTTTCCCACTTTGTTTCCAGATGCAGAAGTTATTTTCCTTAATAATAGTGACAACAGGTGATGTTGATAAAAACAAAATTGCCCAAGGGAGCATGAAGTGTCACAGTGTTCCCATCTTACTCTTGCCTCTCTTTTGTTTGGCACCTGCAGCTTCTGTCCACAAGTAACTCCAAACATAGGTTTATCTTTCAAAAAGCCAGATGGTTACAAGCAAGTGGTCACAAGTCTTCTGGCCTCTTTTATATCCTTTATAAAATACTATTTTCATTGACTATATTTAGTATAAACTCTAGTTGCTCATGTGACACATGTAAAAATTACACTCTAAGAGACACCACCAGTATATAAATTATTTTCTTTCTGTACTTCCAGTCAAGTTTTAGGAGATATTTATGCAGCATAATTTAATGTTTGTAGGGACGAAATTTTGTAATTGGATACCAGTCACTGAAGATTGGTCAAAGAAAAACCAATACAAATATTAACTAATTTGCAAGTGTTAGAATGACTTAAAGATTTGTTTTTTCTTCCCAGACAAACTTGTATTTCATCTTGACTTTAGGACCTAGCTTCACTAATGACTTTGGCACAGTCTCATACAATTAATTTTATTTGAAATCAAATGGTCAAAGGTTCAGAATGAGCCCACATGTCCACATTGATGGTACAAAAATAGCAGCCTTAGCATAATATTGTTTTTTCTCATTTTTTTTTCCACAGATCTGTCCTTTTGCAGTCTTTGCTTGAGACTGTACTATTTACTGAGTCACTAACAAATACAGATTCCTGGTTTATTTGAGGCTCTGAGAAAGACAAGGCAGTGTAATATATGCAACAGAAACACTTGTGTAGTGTAGTTAATCTGTTTGTAAAGGTTTGGGGTTTTTATGATAAACAACATTTTTGTTAAGTTAGTACTGCAGCAGTTTAATGTAAAGAATTCTGTAAAATCCAGTAAATAGTTAGAAGATCTAGGAGAACAGCTCTGAGCTTGGCAGGATCCCCTGGGAAGCTGCCCTGGAGGGCAGAGGGGCTCAGAGTACAAGGACAGCCCTTCCCAACCTGTAGAAAATGAAGTAGCTGGGACAGGAAGTCAGCATAAGCAGAGCTCACATATAAAAACAAGTGTACCAAAGGGGATAGAAGCTGTGGGCTACCCAGGAGGAGCCTAGATGGATTGTCCGAGTTTGAATGGATGGAGAAGGGGTGTAGGAAAGCCACAACTTGGCTGAAGCTGGAACTGGGAAGGATGTGACAACCAAAGTACAAGTTCCTGTACGCAGTCTTCAGCAAAAGGAAGGCTAAGGGAAATGTGAGCCCACCCCACACAGGAGCAGGGGATGTGCTGAATGATTGGTTATCTCAGATTTTTCTGTGTCTTCCTGTTTTTTCCTGTTAAATTCTGCCCTTATCTCAGCCTTTGAGCTCTTGGGGGAGTGAAGAGTTACCTACAGTGGAGAAAGATCAAGACTGATGGCTTTTAGGCCAACTGGACATCCCCAAGTCTGATGGACCAGGCAGGCTGCACCAGAGATGGGGGGAGGCTGACAGGGGTCACTGTTAGGCTACTCACTGTCACCTTCAAAGAGGCTCACAATGACAGGAAAGAGGCAAACGTTGCTCCCAGCCTCAAGAAGGACAAGGAAGAGGATCTAGGGGAGGTTATGCAGCAGATCTTCCTGGAAACCGTTTCCAAACACAAAGGTCAAGAAGGTGATTAGTAACAGCCAGCATGGAGTTACCATGGGCAAGATGACCTTTTGGGTTGCCTTCTCTCATGGGTTGTCTGGCTATGTGGATAAGGGGAGAGCAGGTGATGTTGCCTACCTCTGACTTTAGCAAGGCCTCTGATCTTGTCTTCCATAGTTTCCATCCAGAGAGATCGGTGAAATATAAGCTGGATTAAAAGATGGGTGAGAAATTGCTGCAAGGGATCAGAGGACGTTTTGTTGCTGTACCTGATGGGGAGATGTAAAACAGGCAGAGCCAGGCTCTTCTCAAGTGTTACATGGCGAAAGGAGGAGAGGCGCCAGACATGAGCTACAATGCAGGAGATCCGGATCAGGGGTAAGGGAAATGCTTTTCACTGTGAAGGTACCCAAACAGAGGGGCAGAGGCCCAGAGGTTGTTGGGATCCCCTCCCTAGGCCCTGTGCAACCTGCTGTAGCTGATGCTGCTTTAAACAGGTCCCTTCCAACATGAGTCACTGTCCTTCTCACCTTCTCAAGGAGTATTCAGCCTTTATTTCCCTGCAAATTTGTAGTGGTGTAAAGGAACACGACAGAGTGTAGTATCATTTTAAGAATTAGTTTTAAAGAAGAGGTGAAGATGCTCTCTGTGCTGTGAGGCAGCAGACCAACCCTGAGTCCTAGAATGACCCATATGAGTAGGTGTTACTTGACCTGCATATAAATCTGCCTGAGACAACAGTATCATTCCCCCTGTGTAAACACACGCAGTTTCTCACTAGGTAATTAGGGCTGGGTTTGTTAAGGTGAAGGAAAAACTGAGAAGGGGAGGATGAAAGCTGAGGGCTGCAGCAGTAATGTCATCACCTTTTCTCCCAGTGGCATTCACAGCAGAGGTACCGAAATTCAGAATAAAGGCAATTTACTGAATCTTCTATACATTTTTAGTAAGTGAGATTGAAACTTTAGACTTCTGTGAAAACTGAGCTAATTTAGTGTGCTTTGAATATCTGATGAGACTGTTGCCCCAGATTATTGTAATTGCAAAGAAAGAGGAAAAGACTTGTAAATGTAGTAAAAATGAACAAGCTTCCAATATGTGCACCTAATTTTCTTATTCCTGGAATGCTGCCTTAAGCCTTCCCAGAATAAAACAACCATTATTTCTGAAGCTATAGCTAAATTGAAAGACTATTTTGCCAAACAACTAGTTTGAGAATTCAGTTCATCTAAATGAAAAAAAAAAAAAACAAACCACCAACCAAAACCTAACAACTAAATAGCAGGTTTTGTAAACTATCTAAAATTGATTTTCATATGTGTGTCTAGGGAATAACAGGAAATTTGGATGTCTGAAGCAATTAGTGTATTTCAAAAACGTAATGGAGGGTTAATTTCTTTTGTATAATTGTGAAATACTCAGTGATGAAGGACTTAGAATCCAGTTTGCTGCCTTGTGTGAGCAAACATTTCCAAAGCTGCGCAGTCTTTAGAAGTGAACCAAAAAAAGTAAAAACTTTTGACTCTTTTGCTCTGTTAATTTTTCTCCCAATCTTCAGTTGAGTACTTTATAAATTTTCTGAGGAAGATGTTACACTGTCTGGGGAGCAAGTAATAAAAAGGCTAACTCAAAGCAAAACATTTAAAATAAATGTCAGCTTAGGGCAGATGCTTTAAAAGTGATATTTAATGTGAATGGTGTAACAATAAACATTTGAAAAATAAAGTTTGCAACAAAATCACAACAGTACCCACATTGAGCTCTCTAAGAGGAAATTTAATTTGTATTTGTTTCACTGTAATTTCTGGCTAATTCCTAAGCACAAGAGAATTAGTTTTAGTGGAACAGTAAGAATGAAATATTAAGGTTTCATTGAGTTATCATGGGAGACTTAATTTGGCTCACATTCCTGTCTAAGGTGCTGCTCCTGCCTTTATTTATCCTTTTATTTGGTTCCAGTAGGGCTGAATAGTATATGGCCTTTTCCTATTAGTAATTGCTGCAATGCTGGTGTCCTGCACCCCTAGAACAGGTCTCAGAAATATCCCTCCTAGGTTGAGTGGGATTTTTCAAATTCATAGCTATTTATGTGGAGAAGCATTCAAACTTGAATCCCAAGGGTTTTCCAGGGAAATAATTCTCTGTCATAGCTTGTAACTATTTAAGGTTTTTAATCATGCTGAGATAAATTGAGTGAAAGAAAATAATTTACTTTCAATCATAAATTCTGACTGTGCTAGTAAGCACTAAGTTAGTGAGTTTATTAGGTTGAAGACAGATCTCTATTTGTATTTATGCTCCTAGAATGTTCATATTATGAAGAAACACTTTCTGTCATTCAGAAATTCTGTACCATCTCTGGCAGGACTCCAGGCAAACTTATAGAGTGCTTTTCAGACAAATATGATAGTAAACTAAAGCTGTCATATTAATTCATTTTTGTGCCGAGCAAACTAGTTCAGGCTCGATAACAATCTATATTACATCTATTCTGAACCTGGGCCAATTCCTTATTTTTAGAACTGAAATCAAGTTCAAATCTTGAGGTATTGAAACATTTTTCACTTCTGGCAGACCTGAAATTCCAAGTGGCCAAGTACCACATGAGACTAAGCTTGTAGTATTTTGACCCTTGAAAGCAGTAAAGACTTGTAAAGGAAAGGTTTTGGTGGTGTAGGGTACTTTGTTTATTCTTGAGGGGGTAGGAATGTTTTGTGCTGTGGTTTTTCTTGTTTGGTTGGTTTGTTTAGGGTTTTTGAATGTGTGGGGTTTTTTAGGTTCTTTTGGTTGGGTTTGGGTTTTTGTTTGGGTTTTTTTTTATGCTGTTGGGTTTTGATTTGCTTTTGTTTTGGGTTCATTTTTTTGTTTTGTGGGTTTTGTGGTTTTTTTTGAAAGATCTTTTTTATCTTGGCAGTGAGAGCTAAAACTTCAGGTAGAAATTAGCCAGCATCCTGGATAATTGCAAACATATGGCACTGCTCCTGTGGCTTATCTGAGATCAGATTGTTTTGTACCTGAAAGATTATCTTGTATAGATGGAAGGAGTGTTTATCTCTTCTGTTTGTAGTACACAAATGAGTTGTTTAAAACTACTTCTGTGCAGAATAGATTCTACAAATCAGTTATAAATCATCCAGATAAATAGCTGTAGCTATTTATAGATATAGAAATAGATATAGAAATGTTTTCCTTTACATGTTGTACCTGAGAACCCCTCATAAACTCTGAAAACATTGGCCTTGAGAGACTGTTATAATTGCCTATGACAAGCATGCTTAAAATAGCAGATAATTTCCATACATTTCAAGCTGAAGTAGGTTTTGAGAGATTAGTATTTGTGAGCGATTAAGTGGTAGTTATGCATAGTGTGCCTGCCTATGTGTTTGAGCATAGCAATATGAATTCAGTCCAAGACCTCACATGATGGACATGGTTCTGTTTATTTTGGCATTTTGAATTAGTCTCTTGCTGGTTTTGGTGCCTTCCCTGGCCTGAACAAGTCTGGCTCCTCCAGCTGTTCCTCACAGGGCTTCTGCTCCTGCCTGACCATCCTGGAGCTCCCCTGGAGTCACTCCAGTTTCTCCTTGTCTCTTGTATTGGATTTGTGTGGCAAAGCTTTGGCAGCAGGAGAGCCACGGGCTTGGCTTCTGTGAGAAGCTGCCAGAAGCTTCCATGATGCCTGACAGAGCAAATTCCAGCTGGCTCCAGGATGGACCTGCCTCTGATCAGGGCTGAGCCCATGAGGTACAGCGGTAGTGCCTCGGGGATAGTGTAGTTAAAAGGGAAAGAAAAGTTATTGCTCTGAAGCAATTGCAACCAGAGAAGAGAGGAGTGAGAATATATGAGAGCAACAGCCCTGCAGACACCAAGGTCAGTGCAGAAGGAGAGGGAGAAGGTGCTTCAGGTGCCAGAGCTGTCTGTGTTGAAGACCATGGTGAGGCAGGTGTGGAGGTCCAAGGTGGAGCAGGTATGTCTCTGTGGCCTATGGAATACTGCACAGCAGAGCAGGTGGATGCCCAAAGGAGGCTGTGACCCCTTGGGAATCCTGTGCTGGAGCAGGCTTCTAGCAGGGCCTGTGGCCCCATGGAGAGAGGAGCCCATGCTGGAGCAGGTTGGCTGGCAGCACTTGTGACCCCTCAGGGAACCTGTGCTGGAGCAGTCTGTTCCTGGTGACTGCATCCTGTTGGAGAGACTCATGGGGAGCAGCTTGGGAAGAGCTGCAGGCTGTGGGAAGGATTTACACTGGAGAATGCTGTGAGGAAAGGGTGAAAACTGCAATCTGCAGAACATGGTGCAGGGCTGTATGAAGGCTTATATTCTCTAATGTCCTCTAATGATACAGCCTCTGAAGAGATGCTGCTGTCTGGTTTTGCAGTTACAGTGGCCCTGTCTGTTCTGATATCTCAGCAGGGGAAGCAGATTGATTCATCAGTAGTTGATTTCTGAGCCTGTAATTCTAAATCTGTGGAAACCACTTATTAAAAGCTAGTGGCATATCATACCCATCCTCTGGAGCACAGTTATTTTATGTTCAATCTTCTCAACAGTTAAAGGACTTTGGTTTCTCTCTGTTTTTATAGATAATGACCATGAGACTCACTTGTCAGATTGAAAGAAAAACTTCATTTACCATTTGCTATTCAGTAATAAATTGATTTGGGGAGGGGTGACTAAAACATGCAGATTATTACAATGCAAGATATATGGATTTGTGTTAGTCCAATACTTTGTGATCAGATGATGAAGGAAAAAGCACTCTGGCAGCTCTTGATTTTTAAAGTTCTGTTTCTATTTATAAATTCTGTAAGGAAGGCACAGCCTAAGCAGAAAGACAAATTCAAATCACACTTTTTATGTAATAGTGCTCATTTCTCTAAGGATCTGAAATGTCCCATTCATCAGTTCTGTTATCTCTTGGCTTGATGAGCACTTAAAGCTGAAACATGTAGCTATCTTAATCTACTTTGAGATATAGCACTTTTGGATACGTAAATTAGAACCTGCACTAATGCAACCACATAATTTCTTGCACTGGCACAAAGCAGCCCTGATGAAGTTAGACATTTTTCTACCTCTTGTTAAACTAATTAATTTTTGAAACCCCATTTGTTGTGATTTTTTATTGTTTTTTCCCCTTCCTATCTGAAGGTGGGGAGTCTGAAAGAAAAAAAGCCCACAAAACTATCCCAGAAGATTTTACCCGATGAATTGGACATTATAATCAATTTTGTGTGCTTATCAGGTGTTGCAAATGGATGAGAGAAGGATATTAATGGTAAGATAGTTGTGGAAATGAACAAATCACAAGTGCAATCAATCTCACTTGTGTCTTCAGGGAGGAGCGGACCGCAGGGCTTAGCATGAACATGACAGCCTGACAGCTGAAGGTTGTTTCACTTTGAGAAGTGAAGTCATGTGGTGGCAAGCATGTGGTGGCAAAGTTTGTAGCCCAGAAGGGTAACTGGGGTAGTTTGTGCCTTAGAGGAGGGGTCAGTGGCTGCACAGAGCTGGATGCTCTGGGGGTTGCATCCCAGGAACCTTCAGCCTTGTGTGGCAGCCTCCAGGGATGCTCCTCCTGAGATCCAGCCTGAGCCTCCCATGTGTCTCTTTATGCCCCCTGTTCCTCACTCTCCCACCTTGCACCACCAGTTCAACATTCTTGACTTCAATCTCAAGGATAGAAAGAGTATCAAGTGGAAATACTTGGGAAGAAAAGTGGAAACATGCTTATTGGTAATGAGAGGTGAAAAAACCTCATAACTTCTATCAAAGTACTTACAGTTTGCACTGCTGCAGTCGTTTTATTCTGTGTGTTTATGCCTGTGTTAAGATGTATTTGTTTTCACCAAAGATGGTGAGACCCAACAGATGTAGGAGGAAGATTAAATAGCAACAAAAGGCAAGAAAACAAAAGCCATGTTTTAAAGTACATTTTCACATATGAAGCAGTAATTTTGTTTGGAGGAAAAATAAAGCCTACAGTTCTGTACTACTACTTGAAAATGCTTGTCAGTGCTTTTTATTAATAAGTGCTATGGGGTTTAAGCACCTGTTAAGGCTGATGTAAATGAGATTTTCTGATAAAGTGAAGCCAGGGGAAAACTGACATCTCTTCCAAAGTCCTCAAGAGATGTGACTTAGGGATGAGAGGGTCGGTCCTTTCCCCTCGAGATCCTGCTGTCCATCCCACCTAGGAAGACCCAGCTGACCCATGGTTCTCTCTGGCACCTGGGACGAACATGGTTGGTGTCAGTCAGGAGTGACGGCAACGTGGCCCCTAGCATGGTGATTTTCAAATGTTTGAAGTGTTGGCATAAAATGCTGTGTTGTACAGATGTACAGAACAAGCGGCTTGCTCTAAACAACTTTGGACAAGGAAGTCACTGCTGAAAGGGTTTCACCTCTGACTGATCTGACAGGAGTTGTTTGCGTCCTGGTCTTGTCTGTGTTTGTTGACTCAATTCACAAAATCACACAGAATATTTGAATTTGCAAGGGATCCCAGAGGGATCATTGAATCTAGCTCTGAAGGGAATGGCCCATATGGGGACCAAACCCATGACCTTGGCATTATTAGCACCATGATATAAACAAAATGATTGTAAACTTCCTTGAGTTCAGGCCCCTTGTTGATCAGGGAAGACTATAGTCTTCTGCTTCTTATAACAGTTTTATAGATGGCACATGGTAGGTGGAGGCATGACACTGACTTTTCATGACTACAGTGTTTTATAAAAAATCATCTCTATGGTTCATCAATTTATTTCAAGAAACAATAGCAACTGCCACTTGCATTTTATAGAAAAATTAGATGAAACTTGGTTTCCTATCTTGAAGCTTAGAAAAATTTAAGTTATATAAAGCAGTAACATGAGCATAACTTGGACTCTAATATTTCAAGAGCACAAAGACAACAGTTTGCAAAGCATTAGCTGCATCTCAAAGCAATTAATTAAATTAAATGGAACAATGAACCATTTCTTGTAGCTGCACTCCCTGGTTTGTGACAAATTGGTTAAGTCAGTTGTATTAATGAGGTCAGCCTGTTCTGAGATATTTGATTCTAGAATTAGTAAGGTCCAAAGTTCTTGAATTAGGCGTTGCCATCTTCTGCTCAGAGTTTGTAAAAGCCCCATTGAGGCACCTGTAATATGAAGGGCTGTAAGATTTTTAGTACACCACTTCAGCTTTTGACAGCATGCCATAATGGGTACCCATGAAGTGAGCAAAATGCAGCAATAATAAAAACCTGGGTTTCTGGCAAGAGTCAGAGGATTGAACTGTTTGCTGTTGTAGGAGACGATTGATGCATTTTGAGGCAATTGTAATTTTATGAACCTGATTTTATCTGAAGCTCATGGTACTGAAAGCATGTGACCAGTCTGTGTGCAAAAGGAAAGGGGTGAAAAAAGTTCTCCATCCATAAGAAATTGTAAAATAGTGTAAAGTTATGATACATTGTTTAATATATTGTTGAATATATTGTTTAGATGTTTATGTCAACATTTAAAGTTTTTATTTTTTCACAATGAACTCAGAATCTAAAGGAACGTGGTCAGGTTATAGAAGTATTACTTTTGTCTCCTCCAGAGTGGAAACAAAGCCAGAAAACATATTTGACACTAATTTGCTAGTGGCTAAGAAGGAAGAGCTCTATTTCTACACAATAGTTTGAATTTTGCTTTTGCTCCTTTCACATGACCCAAGTGAAATTTGAAGGTTGCATGTCCCCGAGCTTTAGGAAAAGGAACTACTAATTTTAGTAATACTAAACCTTTTTGAGAAGTACATTTTATACTGTCTGAGAAAAGGCAAACTGCATGAGTATATCTTCTATGCCTATTGGCCTGTTCTAATAAATAAACTATTGATCCATCTGCAGCCTCTTCCTAAAAGTTAAGCCATGAATAATTAAATTAGTCCATTCCAAACCTCTGGTAGAGGGCTCTTTATTTGCATTTTATGGCCAAAAGCACCCAGGAAAAACCACACCAAACCCCAAACCTCTGTGTTCATGGTTTTACCTGAAAGTGATGTTGAGATAACCATCTGTTATTCTGTGATTGAAGGGATGTGTACATTATGATAGCCTGGAGCTTTGCAATCCTTGCAGTTTGCATACAGGAATTTTGTGGGGAGGGGGGAAATGGAAGAAAAGGTAGTTAAATAAAGACATGCAGCTCAATTCTGTGTACATGTATATAATCTGTACACAAGCCAGAGCAGGGAAATTTCATTTAATTTAATTTGCATTAAAAATATGTTCTAAATAACTTCTGTAAAGAAATGTGTCTTTAGTGTCCATGCCAGTAATTCTTTGACCTGAATCAGTTGACTAACACAGCATCAAGTCTCATTGCTCTTCAGTTTTCGTTTTCTTTTTTAAAGATTGACATCCTAATCCTTGGCTTTCATCTTTTATATGTTATGAATAAAAAAGTGGGAAATAAGGTGAACCTTGATTTCACATCCATAGGCTCTGCTGTAGAAGCTAAACTGGACTATTTTGCTTTAAAACACTGAGTCTGAAGCTGCTATACCAAGGGAAGCTTGACAAAGCAGGGACGATGGAGCTGACATTTGAAGAACTGGGCTGTTGTGTCACAAGTTAGGCCAATAGATGTCAATCTAAATCCTGTAGAGAAAAGCAAACTAATGAGTGAGAAATGTACTGGTGCTGTGTGTTTGCCCTCCAGACCTGAAACATTTGTTGGTCTCACGGAAAAAATAACTTCAGGAAACTCGACTCGGAATTTAATTTTAACTGTTTTCAAAGGTTGTGATGTTTTAACAGATGATACTGTTTATCAGTCATAAAAAAAGTATGTGTTGCAAGTATTGTTGTGCCTTAAGCAGCTCACTTCTCTCCTCTCACTCCTCCAGAATGCCTAAAGAGTGCATGAAGAGAACTAAATTACAGGGAACTGCTTTTTACAGTGTGACCCAATAAATTACTTCTGTCGCATGAGCTAGAGATACCTTGGAGAAGGTACATTTGTTCAGTTTCTTTAATGATGATTTCTGTGTCATATATAAAAAAGCCCTTCCTAACTGCCTGCCTCTGGGGCAGGGAGATGGCAGTGAGGACAGTGAGGAAAGGGGCCAGGACTAGCAGCCTGGAAGCCCAAATGTGCAGGATGGTTCCTTTTCCCGGCCATTATGGCCTTCTGTGTGCTGCTTCAGGTTGTCCACTGCAAGCCATGGCCATGTGTCCTCATCAAATGCATATGGGTTTACCTGAAAACTGCCTACCCTCCACAGAAAGGCTTAGCATATGGAAAATATAGTGCAAAAGCAAAATAAGACAGTGCAGATGTTCAGTATTGTGACCACTGTAGGAGCTAGAAAAATGGTTGTGTACAATGGTTGCTATTTTAGGAAAAGGGGTTTTTTTTGTTTGTTTGCTTGAGGTTGTTTGGGTATTTTTTGTGGACTCTGAAAGCTGGTCAATTACCTGCTGAATCATAGAATCATAGAAAGGCTGGGGTCAGAAGGGACTGTAAAGATCATGTACTGGGCAGGGATGCCACTCAGTAGATCAGGTTGCTCAGGGCTCCATCCAAGCTGGCCTTGGACACTTGCAGGGGTGGGGCATCCACAGCTTCTGTGAACAGCCTCCACTGCCTCACCACCCTCTGAGTAAAGAATTTGCTTCTAACATCAAATCTAAACCCACCACCCTCTTTCTCTTTAAAACCATTGCCCCATGTCCTGTCACTCTCTGCCCATACATAAAGTCCCTCTGCCTCCTTTTTATAAGCCCCCTTTAGCTGCTGGAAGGTTGCAGTGTGGTCTCCCTGGAGTCTTCTCTTCAGCTCTGGCTCTTTCCTTATGGGATGAAATAGGTATATCACGGTTCTGAAGGGGTGTTTTTTGTTGGTTTTTATAAGGAAAACACTAACTGTAGGTAGTTTTCCTGACCTGACAGCCTTCTGCTTTGCCAAGTCTGAGGGTTCCACAAAGCAGGGAGGATGTACTTCAGGGTTACCACTGTTATATAATTCTAAGGCCCACCCCCCGCTGAGATATCCAGAGAGAGGGAGGATATGCAAAGATGTGCAGTTCACTCCAGCTTTGTCAGTTAATTATTCCAGGTTGGTTGCAGTGATCGGTTTTTATTAATATTATATATTGGACTGCAGAAGATGACAGTCTTCAGGCAGTTCCATTAGGGGTCTAAGTTAATTTTACTTCTGTAGAATGAAACGGTGATGCAAAATAAATGGCAGCAGTGATGCAGATACCAAAATGTCGGCTTTTTTTCTGAAAGTCATCATGGCAAAACTGAGAATTTTTATTATAGTATTTTAATATAATGGGAATGTCTGTCTCAACATCAGCGTGTCTGAAATACATGGCATTTTACTGCTTTTGTAGGAATGGTCAGAGGCAATAAATGGTTTTTAAATCAGAAAATGTTTACTAAGTAGGAGATTTAAATTTATATGATTTACAGAGGCATTGAAAGCCCATGGCATTTCCAGGTATTTCTGCATGTCCTTTGAATTCAGACTTGTGCTTTTCTGACAGATTATGCTGGATCATTTTAATACCCACCAGGTGTTTTCAATGAACATTTTTAAGTAAAAGCTGTATTTGTGGTAAACCTCCAGCAATATGTGAACTTTTCTTAATCAAATGGTAGGCAAAGGTAGCAGCAGGGAAAAAGCATTGGAAAAGAAGTTCTGATGTGCTCTGATGAGGTTCTTGGTAGAGTTTTGATGATATCCATGTTTTCAAAGCTCTGTTAGAAAGGCTAGTGATCAGAACTGTCTGGAGTCAAGAAAAACTCCACATTTTCTCTAAAAATAATGTGAATATGTAAGTATTTTGAGTAAATGTACCAGATAAGCTACTGTTATTGGACATAGAAATCCTACTCTGTATGTAAGGCTTTGGGTCAGTTGTTTTTTATTTTTAACTTGAGTTTCTTTGGGCTTTTTTGATTCTACAGATCTAGAGTTGAGTGTTCATCTCAGGTGACCAGTAGCAAACACTTACGAACTACTTCAGAACTTGAAGACTTTATCTTCCTTATATCTGTGAAATAAATGACACCATGTACAACGTGATCACAGATCTTATAGAAGTAGATGACAGAACTTGAAGACTTTATCCTCCTTATATCTGTGAAATAAATGACATCATGTAGAACATGATCACAGATCTTATAGAAGTAGATGACAGGATGACAGTATGTTTCTCAGAGTTCAGATGGCTGCAACAGAGAATGTAATGAGCCATAATGGTATAATTTTTCATGTTAGAATTTTAATATTGTGTTTTCTACAGCTCTTAATATATCATGCATTAAACATGTTTCAGGAACCACAATGAGTTATGTATTCATAGTGTCAATAAAGGAAAATAGTCTGACAACCACATGGAGTGATGAAAATCTGTCCTAAGGCCCCTCTCTATTCTTTTTCATTGAAGTTGTTGAAAGGAAAGATAACAACCTGGAAGAATCTCACATTTAAAAGGTGTTGTGGTCATAAGTCAGAGGTAATAGTGTGGTGTCTTGTGCTGCTGGCTTGGTTACAGACATAGCCCAGAGTGTCTGGACTTCATGCAAGAGACATCACTGTACTCAACTACTGCCCCTGCCTAAAGGGGGAATGATAGTATGGAGATGCTCTTTTTGAGTGTGGCTTTGAGTACTTTGTCAGAGCCCAGGTAGAAAAGGGCAATTATGTTTGCCTTCTGGAGGAAGATTAAAAATAGGATTTTTGGAATCCTGGATCCAGTTTTTCTGGGGGTAGAGTATTTTTGAGCCAGTAATCCTCTTGACTGCATATCTTTATCACAGATACCTCAAAGCTGTCATGCCAGAGAGCAGAGTGAAAATAGTGTCAACAGAAAAATAAAATGAGAAATTACTCTTCCATCAACCCATTGCCTGAAGTCATAGATGGTGTTGATTGTGTCTTGTCCTAGCAGCATATACAAGGGAGGTAAATTGCAGTAACAATAGGAGACAGCATATCTGATTTGACTGAGAAACACAGTTACAAAAACTACCATATCACATTTATTTGGATTAAGTTTTTGAAAACTCTGAGCAACAAGGTGACCTTTTAGTTGATTAATCCCAAACTGGAGATTTTTTTTTTTTTGAAAGAAAAGCAGCAGACTCAGAAAAATGAAAAAAAATTGTCAGTCACTCAAAGGCAGTGATGTTTTCTAGGAACTAGTCTTACTGGCATGGGAAGGAGAAATAAAGAAATTACTGAGAGACCCCACTTTACAGCTTTTTGCAGAGCCAGCTGCACCCCTGATGGCAAGAGAAGATGGGTGGGCTGCATGGTGGGTTTTCACCCACTCTGGTACTTAGCAGAGTAAGGAAAAAGCTCCTGTTTCCCAGTTGCTGCACCTTGGCACTGCTTGTCCTTTGCTGTTTTGTTCTCATGAGACTCCACCTGGAGCCCTGTGTCCAGCTCTGGGGCCCCCAACATATGGACCTGTTGGAGTGAGTCCTGAGGAAGGTCATGAAGATGGTCAGAAGGCTGGAGCACCTCTGCTATAAGAGGGTTGGGGTTATTCAGCCTGGAGAAGAGAAGGCTCTGAGGAGATCTTAGAGCATATTGAGGTGCCTAAAGGGATCTACAAGAGAGTTGGAGAGGGACTTTTTACAAGAGCATGTAGTGATAGGACAAGAGGGAATGGTTTTAAATGGATAGAAGGTAGATATAGATTAGATATTAGGAAGACATTCTTTACTGAGTGTGGTGAGACACTGAACAGGTTGTCCAGAGGAGTTGGGGATGACCCATCCCTGGAAGTGTTCAATGCCAGGCTGGCTGGGTCCCTGACCACCTGATCTAGTGAGTGGCATTCCTGCCCGTGACAAGGGGTTTGGAAGTGGATGATCTTTCAGATCCCTTCCAGTACATCCCATTCTGTGATTCTGTGATCCCCCTTGGGGTCCCTCCTCCAGCGCTGAGGCCTGGAGCTGGGGCACTGCCTGCCCTGGGAGAGAATGGGAAGCCAGGTCTCATGAGGGCCCAACTTGTCACCTTGCAACAACTTGACAGGGCTGCATCTGCTTATTAATATGTGTCACAGTGGAACAGATTGTTCCCTGTGTCTCTTAAGAGGATTTTCCTGTGTTACAGTGTCAAAATCCTGCATAATTTCTGCCTGATTTTCATGGAGGCATAATCAGACTTTTTACTCGGCTCCATCCCTGAAGACAGTTCTCTGCTGCTCTTCTCCTAAAATAAACCAGTTCTTTAATGAAACCTCCTGTAATGAACTGCACTGTCACTGTAATTTTGTTTATGAAAAAATATGAAAGACATCAAGGGAACTACAGTATACATGTAATGTTATTATAAGAGTGCCTCCTGCCAATACTGGAAACCACAGTTCAGCTCTTTAAGAAGATGGAATATGTTCGTGTGCAATGGAATTACAGTTCAGTTTATGTTTCTTGGAAACTTAGTACTTACATTTATTTTACGATGTCTCAGATCTCCTCAAATGTTAATTGAAATAGATCTGCAAGGCTGAGATATTGGAAGATGCTTTCTCCAGAAAATGTTATTCTGAATTGGGTTTTTTATTGTCTTTGGCTATTAGGATTGTATTAACCATTAGTACTGGAATTATTTTACAGACTGAGCATTAACTTGGTTCTAAATAAGAAAAATATTTAGATTAGAAGAATTATATTGCAATGTTACAAATTCATAAGAGCATTCTGGTGTATATCAATGATAATAAAGCTTACACTGAGATACAGTGGAACTAAGAATAAAGCAAAATGAAAAAAAAAATTAACAGTGGCTTGACTGAGGAAAAGCCATATATAGTTTATAGCCTCATTCTTTTGCCTTTTCTGGGGTAAAACTTGCATTTGATTTTTGTAGACTTCTTCCTGAGTCATGATTAAGGGATTAGGTTCCTATTTTAGTGGTTTCTCAAAAGTTTGGATGTGTCATAGGTGATGTCTTTTCATTATTTTAACCAAATTACTGGTATGAGGTCTATATAAATAATTTACTCAAAATTATATGCTAGCTGCATCATGCAATTAAAAAAAAAAGTGTAAAAAGGTAATTTTTTTCTCTTCCTGCGAAAATCAAGAATTGGCATCCTTTGAAAAGCTCCTTATGGAAAAGCTTTCCAGCGATATAATTCATTTAGCTTTGAAGTGTCATTTGGAAATTAAACATGAAGATGCTTTATTTAGAAAACATCAAAACAATCTTTCTCAGGGAAAAAAAAACCCTCCTGTTTTTGGAGTCATGAATCACAAAATTCAATGAAGTCCATGCATATTGAAAAACTAGATTAGTATGTGGGGTTTTTGCTTTGTTTTCTGTTATGTCTTTGAAGCTGCCAGCATGTCCTGGGGTCCCTGGGTCTGAACAATTACGATTCAGCTGACACCAACCCTATCTGAGCAGGAAGCAGGCAGCACTTCTGCCTGTCTATCTTTGTTCTCCAGGATGATGTGCTGGAGACAGCTCATGTCTGCTGAGAACTGTGATCTGAGTCTGTTAAAATCACTGGAAGATTTCCCATCGATTTCAGTGAGTTTCAGTTAGTACATTAAGGAAGGATTAACAGCACTGCCTCTGCTCCTTCTCTCCTAGCCTTTGAGAATGGAGAGAAAAAGGTTTTGGGGAGGGGTGTGTCAAAAAGTTCTCTGTTTTTCTCAGTTGTTGGGAGGTTGTAGGAATAAGGTAGAAAGAAAAGAAATCAGTGAATTCTGCTGTTTTCTTCCATTGTTTCAGTTCTGTACACACGAGAGAACATCCCTGGACCTAGATGATAGCCCTAACTCTCCCTGCCACTACTGTGCAGTTGTGTGTAACCTGCCCCTAACCCAGAACAGGCTACTCTTCCCAGCATCAAGGTGCACCAGCCCTGAGAGTGAGGCAATAACATTGCAAAATGAAGATCAAAAGGATGCACGCAGAATGGACAGAACTTCTTGCTATAAGCAGCACAGCCTGTGAGCAGCTGAAAGGAGGTTAGACAACAGAGCAGAGTTCCTCCCAGAAATGTCTGGAGAGAGGACAGCTGGGCCTGCTCTTGGGAAATGCTCTATAGGGGTCAAGGCCCTAATTTTACACAGGGTCAGAGATGGTGTAACTTCAACATAAAACTTGTGCTGGACCCTGTAAGTCTTGGCAGTCACCCCAGTCAGTTGGACAAAACCCTTCTACAGTGCATCTGTGCACAAGCAGTGGCTGAGGAGTCACTGAAACCACTCACTGGAGTACTGATTACTCACATGAATACAAGGTTACTGATTCAAGGCCATAATTGTCATGCAAATGGTTTACAATATGGACAATCCTGGTTTTGGATACAGAATTTTGTGTAGTTTTTGGCAGAAGCTTCAATTTAGGAGCCAACACTGGGGCTCTCTGAAGAGTAGGATAAGCATTGCCTGTTTATATTTGGAGGCACCTCTGCTCATTTCCTCCACATGAAATAATGCTTTGTGGTTTCCATATTCATCTAGTATTTGCATCAGTGGGTTTCTTTGTCAATTATTAACAGTTTTTGTAGAGGAAAGCAAAGAGAAATTTTTAAAGAACCAAAAAATGGGCCAAGTAGAAAAGGGAGCAGAAGATTGTATGTGATGCTTTGTTCTGGCTGATTAGTATTTAACAAGAAATGAATTTGTACAGTTAAATGAGATTCAGATAATTTTTTATTGTGCACGTAATCTTATGTCAGACAAAATTTGTTAAATTTTCCACTGTTAAAGCCCTTAAAGTGTATGGAACTGCTAATGTTTTAGCATACAGACTCATCAAGGAGTACAAATGAAGTGGTATTTTGAAATGAGGTGTCAGAAATATATTTCTGTACGTGTACTTACCTGGTATGAGGCTAAAACAAACAAATCAAAATTGGAGCTACTGATATTAAGGCTAAAAATCCCCAAAGATGTCTTTTTAGTAATAAAAACACCAAGAAGAAAATTAAAATTAAATGCAAGCACAATAAACTGGCACATTGTACTGTTAGTTTATTAATTTTGATCTCTGTAGCATATGGTTGTTTCATGCAGCTAGGGGCTATGGCCACCTGTTAATACTCCAGGGTACCAAAGAAAAAAGGATTTGCTTGTTCAGTGATGAAAAACACAGTCACTTCCATATTCTGATTAGAGAGGGAGGTTGTTGGTTTTTTGGGGTTTTGGTTTGGTTTGGGTATTTTTAATACCGAGTGTGTATTTTTTCCTGTATAAGTAACTTTCTAAAATGAAAACAATGAGTCAGATTTCATGGAGGCTTATTTAGATGAAATACGAGTTGTTTTTCCCAAAAGCCCAATCAAAGCTTTACAGAATTTACATTGAAAAACTAGCTGGCAGCAACACTTCCCTGTTGAAGGAATCTGCACCTTGCTGCGTTTTAAAAACCAGTAATTTAATACAAAAATATTGTTTGCAGTAGATCCCTTAACATAAAATACCAAGGCAGTTATGTGGATAACGGTACTGTTACTTTATGAGGAATGTTTGGGAGGCTCCAGGAGCAGGGCTGGTGCTTGTCCAGGGACAGGCCTGAGCCATCTCTCCCAGCTGGCCCGTGGGTGGCTGGCGCGGAGGCAGCGCCTGGCCCGCAGCAGCCAGGGCCCTGCCAGTGGCACGAGCTGCTGGCACCGCTCTCAGTGGGAATGAGGGACTGTTCTGCTGTGACTGGGATCAAAGTGCCTCCTTGCAGCAGCAGCTGCACTCCCCCACATGCCCCCTTGGCTCCCCCAGAAGAGGTGGAGCCGGTGTTAGATCAGGTGGGGTACGTAAGGTGTGATGGTATAGTAAAGGTGTGGCTGCCACATATCATTCACACAGCAGGAAGGAATTGTCTGCTTGCTGAGCTTTCTCTCTCATTGCATGTTGGTGAAAATTTGAAAGACATATGGACCTGCTGGAACAATTTGGTGCTTATCTGCTGGTCTATCTCCACTTGGAAAAGAAGCATTTGCTGGAAGATCAGTGCATTTGGAACCAGTTGTAGTCTCAGATGGTGCGTTGTTGAAACTTCAGACATAGAAAGTCAAGGAGTCTGGAAGGGTTGCTTTTTAGACTGGCACCGCAAACTCAGGTGCAAAAAGAGGCTTGGCAGGGCCCTAGGATGGGGTGTGGAGAGGGTGTGTGAGAGTGGGGCTGTTTCACTGCAGCCAGAGAGACAAATGCAGTGGTCAGTTTTGGGCATCTCACTTGGTGGATGGAGGTATCCCAAGGGTGCAGGTTCTTGGCTGACTGCTCAGCACCACTGGGGTTTACTGGTAACAGGCTTCCCTTTAAAACTTTGCTGCCTGTTTCTAGTCAATTAAAACTTTGCACCTGGAGCTCTTTCAGTCCAGAGCTTTGAGATGTTCTTTTGTGCGGACCACAGGGTTGGCACTCAAACTAGACCTGAGCATGAATCAGAAGTGTTCCCTTGTAATCATTATACTTTTAAAACAGACTAGATAGCTTTATCTTTTATGGTGGCAGATGTGAAACATGCTTTAATTTTGTGTGCTGAATTATTCAGATCACCGTGGACATGTCTGTGTATTATTCATCTATAGTTGACACCCTCCTTTCTCTTTTCCTTTTTGATTTTTTTTTTAAAGTAGACTTTCTTGTGGACTGTTTCATGAACAACAGAAGTGTAGGGCACATTACTTCTAATTTCTTTTCAGCTTCCACCAGTAAAAAGAAACATTTAGAATTCCTTACAATACTGTCTCTTGTCCACTGTAAATTAAATCACAACTATCAGCTCATTTGAACAGCCATCTTGCATTGTTATATTAACAGAAACAGTATTTTCACGATGCATTTGGCCATAAATAGTTATATATTGCTCAATATGTGCAGTTGGTTGATTAGAAAAGAGTTTGACTTGAGCATACAGAAGTCTGAACTTTGGCAAGTGCTAACTGTGCTAACTGAAATTTTACTCAAATTATGGGGAATTTTCATAGTGCTGGTGTAAGGCTTCAGCTAGATGTTGAATTTTGGGGAGCACTGATCATAATAGATTAATAAAGTGATGGAACACAATGGTGTCAAGAGTTGTTGCAAAGGTTTTAGAGGCAGACACTCTCAGGACCACAGAGCAGAGTAAGGATGGGCTGTGTAACTGTCCCTTCAAACAAAAGTGCCTGTTCCCTGGATGAGTCCATCACAACAGAAGCACCTTTTCTTTCCTCTGATCTGTTTTTTTACTTGCAGGGGGACAGAGGGATGGCAGGGGGAAGGGGAGAAGGTATGGCTTGCACTTATAAACAAGAAGGCATTTATGCATCTCACTTCTCGTTATGTAATCTCATGCGTGCTCTGCCTACAGTCTGGATTTTTAAGAGAGAATGTGCCCAAGTGTGTTCATGCTTTTGTAAAAAATGTTTCAATTTCCAGCTAGGGGAAATCTCTTTTAAGACATCTTATGGTGCTTCCATTAGTTAGTTCTGAGCTAGAAAAATACTGCAAAATGGTATCTACAATACATAAATATATAGCATAAAAATTGTTAAGAATTACCAAAGACTACAGACACTGCTTACTGAGTCAGACCAGAAGGGTTTTTTGTCATACTGTGCTGTCTGTTTGACAATTATCAGTGGAAAATCTTTCATTTGAAAGCAATCTCAGTGGGCAGGAGGCACCATCATGACATGAGGATGTCCCCAATGTGTGCCCTACCTGTGCTCAAAGAGGGGTGTCCTGGAGTGGGTCGGGCTGGGAGTTGCACTGGGGCTGGGCTGGAGCACTCTACCCTCCTGGTTATCAAGGACTCACCTAGAGGTACTCTTTTGTGCCTTAAATGACATCTCTGCTTTGCTTTCTCAGGTAAAAGATCACGAAGAAAACAAGCCCCACATTCCTCTTGTTATAGATCTGCTGGTCAATAGTTCCCCATTTCCACTGTTCAAGCTCATAAACCCTGTTCACTACTCTGTGTTCTTCATTGATTTTTCTCAACATCTGTGGCTGAGCTTGAAGCACTCTTGCTGTGAGTGGGCATTTGCCAGGTCCCATAGCGTGGGTGGCCAAGGGCTGGCTGTGTGAGTGCCCCGGGCGTGAAGCTGGTGCAGGCCACTGGATTCCCCAGGGGCCTGGGGACCAGGGCTTAGGTGTGGTGGACAGGGCATTTCTCCCTTCCCTCTGCCCCAAGATTCCTGCTTGCTTGCTTGCAAACAACTTTTCTTTTTTTTTTTTTTTCCTTCAGCATAAAGACTCCCAATCTATTTTTTTTTTCCCTTTGGTATGCAAATTGTTTCATACCTCTACTCATCCTTCCCTTTCATCTCTGTGCTTTTTTTCACAGACTCACAGAATGGTTTGGGTTGGAAAAAAATTAAAAAATTTAAAAATCATCTGGTCCCTGGGCAGGGACATCTTTCCCTAGATAAAATCACCATCCAACCTGGCCTTGAACACTTCCACAGATAGAGCATCCACAACTTCTCCACTGTTCCAGTAACCACCACTCCACTCACCAGTTTCATTGTGAAAAATTTCTTTCTCTTGTCCAATCTAAACCTACTTACCCTCTTTCATTTTAAATGCATTGCCCCTTGTCACTACAGACTGTGGTAAAAAGGCTCTATCTTTGAATGAAGGATTTATTCCATAATCCAAAATGTCCTTTTCTTTTGCACTCAGATGTCTTCCCTCATCCACTGCAACAGGCACAGGGGGAAGACCACAACTGCAGTCAATCTTCTGAAATAAATGCTTTAGAGAAAAGAAGAAAAAATTTTAAGAACAGAGGGAGTTCAGGGCAGCACAAGAAACAAGGCAGAAAACTCTGGTTTTAGGTACTTTAGGTACTGTCAATTTACTTGTCCTGGAGTTGCACCAGGTGGGCCAGGTTATTAAATACTGACTTCAATTTATCAGCATTCTTACAAGTACAGTCTTGAGTGAAGCATGCTCTCATGAGTTGTCTTCCTATCGACGGGAATGTTATTAACTGGGAGCTTGCTAACAGCTTCAGTCCAAGAGCTATGGTGTTTGAATTTGTGAAAAATCCTAGTGAAGTGCTTTCCACTTGTAACTTTTTGCCTGCACTTCCCTTCCCCTTACAAACCCTTGCATGCACTACTTTTGCCTCAGTTACATTCCTCTTCCAAAAGTGCTTAGTGAATAAGTGGACCAATGACAATTTATCCAACATTTATTCAGTGTTCAGGGTATAAAGCAGGGCAGTTAATGTAAAACTCAGTGCTGTAGGTAATTGTCTGGACACTCTGACTCTCAGCTTTACACCTTGAACCATGCGATCTACTCAGATATTCAGAATTAATAAACTCATTTATAACATTCATGCTCCTGGTGAATGAGCTGTAGACTAAATATTATTTTAATAATATGGTGAATTAAATTTGAATAATTATAAGAATAATTTGTGCTAATCATAGAATGTTCATGAATAGAAAGAAGCAAAGTTGACAATTTATTCACTGCAAGTTAGTTGCCTTGCTCTACTGCTAATTAAGTTCAAGGCTTTGAATAAGTAGTGCTAAGTTGCTTCATTACATAGCCAAGTGCAGCTCTGATCTGACAGGGATGCCTGAGCCACAGCACGTGACAGAGGTTCATCATCTGACAGTGCAAGCTCCAGTGTGCTTCGTCCTCTCTGAATAAACCTCTGCCTGAGTACTGTAATGCACAGCAGGTACTTCATAAAAAATGCAAATAACCTTCCAGTTACCTGCTTGGAAGAAGAGGGAGGAGATTTACAATGCATGGCTCTTGGGGGTTTGGGAAAAATAAAATCTTACTTTTATTTCCCAGTTTGCATTTGGTTAGATAATAAAAATTAGTCCTGCGATTTTTTTTTCCATAATTCAGAGGAATCATGGGAACATTATTTTTTCTGAGGGTCTTATTTTTTCTTTTGCTGTTGCTTTGTATTGGCTTGCTTTTCTTTTAAGGATGATCTTGCATATTCTCAACCAGGATTTACTGGTTTAAGTTTCGGGGTGTCTGGCAAGCCTCTCCCATTCACTGGCAGGGAGCCCATTAGTTATTAATGCCATATCATCTTTCCCTCCAGTGAAATCCCTTTTCCCTGCTGTAGTGGTTTGGTCTGTTCTAGACACTAAGGAACTCACCGGTTTTTTGTGGCTCTGGTCCTGTCAACATTCTTCCTGATAACGTAGATTTCTTTGCACAATGTCATAAATGTGCTTAGACACAGAAAATTCAAGTTCCCTTTTATAAAAGGAGCCAATTCAATATTTGTGACAAAATATTGCCTCAAATCAGGCTGACTCTTGAGCCTAGAATTCTTTTTTTTTTTTTTTTTTTTTATGATGCATTATTCTTAAATGATCTTGTTTCTAGTTTACCTCTAGAACTTCTGACTATTTTGGTCTGTCAGAAGTCCATTACAGCTTTTTTGCACCCAAGTTGCAGATTCCTCACCAGTTTGATACACTCAAAATGTTTCTGTGGTTGGAAGGAGCAGAGCTGCTGACCAAACCTGCCAGCAGGTTTTCTTAATCTAATTAAAATTTTGTCAGTCTGATAAAAGAATCCCAGGAACAGTACTATGGATATTTTATGGTCATATATGCAGTTGTTAAGTACACACCCACTTCCTGATAGGCATCCTTTTATCTGATATTAGCTCACTGCTCTGTTACCCCCCTGCATTTCAAGGTGAAAGGTTTCAGCCTGGAGAGGATGAATTCAGGGAGGCATTGCACTCTTCTCTCTCCCTTCCCAAATCATTTGCTGCAAGGAGAGTGATATTGCAGTGTAGTGGTTTGGTCCAAAATACTCATTATTGTTTACCTTCTCTGAGATAAGAATTAGGAGAAATGCAAAGCAGGCACCAAACTTGAAAGAATATAAAGAAGTTTATTAACAGACCTAAAAGAGGAAAAAAAAAAAAAAAATCATACCACACCTTCAGAACTCTTCTCCACCCCATACCTTTCTCCCTTGTCCCACTGACAATGTAAAAAGACAACCCTTGAGATGTTCAGTCTGTTTACTGCTGCCATAATAACCTTGTTCAGTTCATTTAGGGAGAGGAGTCTCTTCTTGCTCGTGCTATGAAAACATTATCACAACGAGACAGCCGCCCACTTCCAAATATTGTTCAGTCCATTTAGGAAGAGGAGTCTCTCTGCCTGCGTGTGAGTCCTTTCCCCTGACTTGCAGCTTTTCCTGCAACTGCTTTCGAGGGTCCACTCTTGAAATTACTGGGATACAATTTTAAGGTTGAGCCATTCAAAAACAAAGGTTCTCTTCACCCATCTCTGGGAGCATTTCATCTCTAAGAACAGAGGCCCTTCTCCTTCCCTGGGAGCAAAGGGTCTTCCTCATCTTCATCTCTAGGACTATCTCTGGGAGCATCTCTAGGAACTGAGGTTTTCTCCTTTCCCATTTGGAGCAAAAGTCCTCATCGCTTCCATCTCTCCCTGTCCAAACTTCTCATGAAATTACAGCTGCGTCAGCATCTGCCTATCTCAGCGCAGGTGCTTTTGCTCACGAGTTGAACACTCCACCCCCCATATCTTCATGGAATTACAACGGGATACTCTGATATATCATAGCTTCACAACAGAATTTCAGCTTTAAGCATCTCCTCTTTCTCCTCCCTCAGGTTTTCATCTCTTCACGGCACTAAAAGGGTTAATCTCACCCAGGCCTTGCAGCTGGAATGTTGCTTTTCACTGTTGGTCACCTGACCTCTGCTGGACAGTGGTGCAGCTTCAGCTGAAATCTTGGCCTTGGCCACAGTGGAGGGGGGGGGAGCTGAGCCTCTCCCGCTGCCCACAGCCCTGCTGGGGGTGGCAGGGTCCACAGGTGGAACAGGGCCCATCAGCTCCAGGATGGGTGGAACAGGGCCCATCAGCTCCAGGATGGGTGGAACAGGGCCCATCAGCTCCAGGATGGCCGTGGCCCGGCACGGCCTGGCCCGAGCAGGGCCTGGCTGGGCCCGCTGGCCCCCACACGGGCCCCGCAGCCACCTGTCCCAGCGCCGGAAACGAGAGAGGGCTCCGCCTCGGAGTTTCTATTCTTAAGTGTGCATCATAGAGGTGGTCACAACTTTAAGTGGCTTAAAGAATTGTCCATATTCAAACTGGCCAGCTGATAGGTTCTGTCAGGTCACAGAGGAAGCTGTAAGCACCCCTTTGCAAGAACATCACTTCTGGGACTTAGCTTGCTAACCCATGACATGCTGTTAATGGTTTCTTCCTCCTTGCTCCAGGATGGGGCTCATGGGGTCACTCTGGCACGCTCTGCACCTTATTCCCTAATCCTGTGTCACACAAGAATTTGCTCTAAGTGGTGTGGATTTATAAATATGCTGGCTGGTGGCTCATAATTACCCTTCAAACTGCTTTTGCCCAAGCTACACGAGTCTGATGAGAAGGGCTGCTGCTCCTGAGGGGTTTACAGTCCAGGGACTATGGGGATCACCCTGCACCCAGGCTCTTGTGCCAAAAATGGTTCATTTTACACATGGTAACACCTTGGTTTTACAGGAGTTTACAAGAGGCTGGGGCCCCAGAGGAATGTTCCTCCTAAGATCCAGCCCCCAACACCCATCATGCAGCATTTATTCCCCATTCTGCCTTCACAAAGCCTCTGAAGTCTTCCAGGAGTCAATTACAGAGACAGTGGTAGGAGAGTGAGCCAGGATGTGGAAGGAGGCTGGTGGGCAGCTGGGCATGCACACCTCCACCTCCGCTGCAGTCAGTCCCTGCATGATTAAATTGCCCCCATCTAAGGAGAGTGTTTCTGACAACATAGCTGAGTGTGGAATCTCTTATCATTATTCTCTAAATCCCTGAGCATAGTTTTTAATATTTTTGGTTTTCTCTGTTGTCTTTTTACATGCTTTTTAAAGTTCCATTAATAATGACTCTCTAGGGTCTCTCTGTATATTTTAAAACTGGTATTCCAGTCTATGTGTCTGTGTACAAGCATGCAGGTATGCACGGGGGTGGGGAGGGGAGGGGTCCCCCTTTTTTCAGTACCTCCACATCCTATCAAAGAAACATATGTAATTTTTGGGGTTTTTTTCCTCTCTGGAGCCTGGAGGAATTTTAAAACTCTCAGTTAATAGAAGAAAACCTTCTCGAATGAAAGCATCCTTTGTTAAAAATTACTCCAAAAATAAGGTTTTTTGGAGTTCTGGAATCTCATGTCCTGTTTGTCTCAAGGATGCATCTCTTTCATCGAAGTTCTTAAACTGCATTTGAATGAACTGACTGCTATTTGTACATAAGAGGATGTATTTTTGGCAATGCTTTACTTTTTGAGGGAAGTATTTTTAAAAGATGTCTTTAAGACACTGAAGGCTTACAGCTGTTTTCTAAGAATTTTCCTATGAAAAGAAATTGTTGGGATAGGCTTTTTGCAGAATGGATCGAGCAGGCAAAACCAAGCTTCATGCATCACAACCTCAGTGTCTCTTGAACTTGAAACTTAGGATTATTTTTAATGGAGTCTATAAATCTTTACCTTACGATGGTAGGCTATTTATTTTTAAATAGTGGAGGTGAGGCTGAAAGAAAACACAGTTTAAGGGTATGGAAAGATAATCTATAAGGGCATATCTATAAGTGGAAAAAGGCACATGAAAAACACCAGTGTGATTTCCACAGTGAGAAAATAGCTTAACCCTCATCTGAGCCCCAGAAGCACCCCTGTGCAACATCAATTTCTGAGTTAAGGCAGAAGAGCTTCCTCACACAAGGTGGTGCACATGAGGAGTTGTTCTGCAGTAATTGCTGAGCAGTAAATTCAAATGCAGCCTCACTTTGCACAAATTCCCTCATGTAGGCAACCACCCAGATAACTGGAAGGGAACATGGGATTCACTTGAAAGATGAGCACACCACTGTTGATGCAGACTGCCCTGAGAATATTCTAATGATATCTGTGCAGATGAAAACAGCATTGAAGGGATTTAATTTTGAGATTGCTGCTGGCAAGAACTTAACAGAAGAGCATACATTGCGATTAATATCTTTCAAGCAACTGTGTGTGTTTATAACATATCCTGTCATCAAATCATGGGAGTAATGTGGTAGTAATGCCCCGGAGGAGCCCATTAGTGAAATTTCAGAACTATATTGAGCTCTGAGGCTATTAAGTTTAGAAATGATGTAGGGGACAGATGAAGTATTCTCAGAGTAATGCCATCACGCCTTCTCAGTGTTTTCTTCTGTAGCAAGAGATTACCTATTGTGCAATAATTGATAAAGCTGATTAGGTTGAGACATATTTCCTGAATAAGGATTAGACACAGACAATTCAAAGAGTGATCGATGAGGAGTTCCCCTAGAAATGAAATTAAGAGCTGTCACCAGAAGGAGCAGATACAGTGGCTCATGACTCGCATTACCCATTGCCAAATTGTGGCTGGGCTGATGGCTGTGCATTAAGAAGCTCTGCACTGGTTCATGCAGTTTGTCAACCAGGAAGGAGATGTGCTTACCCCTTAGTGGAATAAGCCCTGGAATACTCTTGTGTATTGTGGCTACATGGAAGACTTCAGTGGTCTTAAGCTTTCCCTTATTTCTAGAAACGTTTAAATTAAGGTGCCTAGAAGCCCATTCTAGAACTAGGTATAGCAATTATCCTATTTCTGTCAAACTCCATATTGCAATGAATCCTGGAAATTTACCCTTTCCTCCCACTCTCCATGTCCATATATCTCCTCTAAAATAATCCTACAGCTGTGTATGTTTTCTTGTATGTATATATTTGTCCTTGGGTATATGTATATACATGCCCAAATGTATTTATCATTTTTTCTGTTCAATGTGAATTTTTTAATCTCTAGGGATGGTTATTTTCAATGTGTAGTAATTTCCTTCTGCTTTCTCACATTTTAATGAAGCTCTTGAGAGAAGGGAATGACACAGAAGCTTAAATAAAGTAGATTTTTTTATTATTTCAGTACCTCTGGTGATGGTATTGGAAACGAATTAACCTCTTATTCACCCATGCCATGAATTAAATTTCACAGAGATGTATATGTATGTGATGCATATTTTGGGGCTGCAGACAACTCCAGTTCTCTGTATGTCTGCTGGTAGGAAGAAGGGCGAAGAAATTAAAATGTAACATTAATAAACAAGATCTTTTTATATAATGACTATATAATTAGTAAATGTTTCTGAAGTAATATCAGTGAAAACAACCAACACAGCTTTGGAATTGGAAAGGCTGTTATCCTGTTCTAAACCCTCTTTAGAGAATTCTAAATTCTAAATTCATTCTAAATGAATTCTCTAAAGTAAAGAACAGATTTTTGATTCCTTGCAAGATTTTGGAAATGATAAATTAAGAATTCCTCTTATTCACGTCCCTACTGTTAGTATCTATCTTTTCTCCTGAATGTAAAAGTATGAACCCAATGTTTAAAACCTTTTGCAGTTTTGTCAGCACTGCATGGGAGTGATGACTATGTAGTTATGCTTTACAGAACTGGTTCTTTGTGTTTCATGTAAAGCTGTGGAAAATGTACACTGGTTTTGTACCAGATTTTTTTTAAAGACAGTTATCTTTTCTTGTTCATGCTGGGATCAATGATTGTCACTTATTAATACATCCAGTTGCTTAACTTGAAACAAGAAAATGTCTTAGAACAGGAAAAAAATCCAGAAAGTAAAAACCCCACAGAAGCCTTCTATTGATAGTTATAAAAATGACATACTGTTTTCCCTCTCACAACTGAAATGAAATGCTGCCTCCACACTGAGACTTTGAATGCTGATCTTCAGCTGTGAGCATTTTCCCAGCTAAATTATAAACCCTTGAAAGCAGGATATATGGCATAAAGGTGGAAAGCTCTTTAATATTTCGTCATGCAAACACTGCTGTACTAAAACACGCAGCACTATTAAATTCAGAGGTGGTTGTAACTACAAAAGATGAGAATAATACCAGTGATTTAACCTGTGTTGCACTGTTCCCATCAAAGCTTACCAGCACCATTTTTCCTGAGAGGCACTGGGACAGAGGAAATAAAGAAATTACTGCATTGTGGGGGTGAAAAGAGCTGCTGTAATGCTGTCTGCAGAGTGTTGCTTGGTGCTTGAAGTGGGGTACAGGTAGGTGATGTGTCCAGTTCCTTTTTGCTTTAAGAAATGACAGTGTGCCTGAGGGGACTGTCTGAGGACACCTGACATCCATACCATTTCTGCTGGTACCTAGCTCCCAGGGTAGCCAAGTGACATGAACCGTTGGCAACCACAGCATCCAGTAGCAGAGTCCCATCACTTAGCTACACACAGTGTGAAGAGGTATTTCTTGTTGCTTGTTTTGAACCAGCCACTTGCTGATTTTCTTTCTTTTTTTTCTCTCTTGTATCCAGCTCTTGTGCTAGGAGAGACAGTGAAAAATTGTTCTCTGTTCATCTTCTCTAAAGACTCATGATTTAGTACACCTCAGCTGTGTTCAGCTGTAGTCTACTTTTCCCTGTAACTTAAGTTCATACAAAATGTCCTGCTGGGTTGGAACAATGGTGCATCAAGCCAAGGATTATTTCTCCTGAAAATGGAAACAGGAGATGATAGTCAGGGAGAGCACATGAACCTGGACACTTTCTGAGATCCATTTTCTCATCTTACCCTAGCATCTGCAATCACTGTATTAAAAATGCTAGAGGTTACGTTCTGGCCCTGTTCCTTTTTAGCATCTGTTTACAGACTTGTTTTCCATCAATTCCTCTAACTCTGTTCTAAACCAGCTGATAGACACTGCCTCCATAAACTCCTTATGCAGGAAAATCCAGAAGCAGGTAGCCCACTGGCTGAAGAAATACTTTCTTTTTGTCTCTTAAACCAATTTTGCATCCTGTACCAAGTTCTTGTATTACAAGATTTGGTAAATAATTTCCTTATGGAGTTAGTTCACTCCTTCAGGCTTTTCAAGGTTCAATCCTATCTCCCCTGAGCCTTCTCCTGTAGAAACTGAAGCATCCCAGCTCTCTGAGTGTGCTCCAGACCTTTGATTGTTTCCAGTTGCTCTTCTGTAACTCCACAGCATCCTCCTGGAGGCCAGCACTGCACACAGCCCTTCAAGCATGGACACACCACAGGCTTCTGTAGCAGCAGAGCCAACCCCTCTGACTTGCTCCCAGCACACTTGGGGAAGCCCAGTATTGGGTCGGCTCTTTTTGTCCACTGTACTTTGAGAGGATGATTTTGGAAAAGTCTCCAGGATGGTGCCAGGACCCTCCTCCTGGACTCGTACCTGCTTATTTGGGTGTGAGTTCCTCTCTAGCATGGTTTAATGATTAGTCCTCAGTCTGTAATGCTGTGCTCCTTTGGTTGGTGTTCTCTGGGCAATCTCTTCCTCCTTCTCAGGTTCAGAGGACTTGCATGCTCATTCACCCTCTCCTCACCTTACCTTGAAGACTCTCCTGTAGTCATTCTTTACATGGAAGCCATTTCTACTTAGCTTTCAATCATTTCTGTTGGCTTTACTATTCCTGCTGTATCTTTTTAGTGATAGGGGAAGCAAAACAGCCCACAGTATTCAAAGTGTGAACACCTGAAGACTTTAAATAATACCATAATGATATTTTGTATGTTGCTCTCTATTTCTGTCATAGTAATGGCCACCACTTGATTTGCTTTTTGACAGCTTCTAAGATGGAGTTGATATTTTCACAGACCTTTTATAACTCCAGGATCTCTTTTCTGAGTGGTAATAACTAGTTCAGAGCTCATGCTGAGTACGTAAATTTGAGATTTCTTTTCCTCCACATATTCTCAATATTGAATTTCATCTGTCTTTTTTATTGCCCACTTGACACTCTGAGACTCTTCTGCATCTTTCTGCAGCCAACTTTCATTTTTATTTCCCTGAATACCTTAGCACTAATAGGAAACTTGAAAATTGCCTTCTTTTTCTAGATCCATGTAATGATAATTAGTGTGCCTTATATGTTGACCAGTCCTGGCTCTGATCTGTGATGACATACACATTTGAGAAAGCAGAATGCTTTTGGCACTTTTGTGTTTTAATTATTTGTTTGTTTGCGAAAATGAGTCTCTTATCCTATGACATCTCTGTTTTTTAAAGTTCTTTAATGAGGCAGTTTTGAGAATTCTTAAAAATGCATAACCGGGTTTCCCTTGACTGTGTGCTCACTGACTCACTCAAAGAACCCTACCAGACACATAAAGTGTGATTGCCCCTGTAAAATACATTTCTCCACTGACTCATATTTGCATCTGTTAATTCTATTCTTATTGCAATTTCTGAAAATTAGACTAGTACCATGATCAGACATACTGGTTTTTAGTTCCAGAAGAGGTTTTTAAAAAATGGGCATTGCATTTGGCAGTTTTTATCCAGCTATGTTGAAACAGCTTTACATAGTAGCTGGAGTACCTATTGTGTTTTCTGATGAATTTTGTACTTGAAACATGTATCATCATCACTAAATCATTTGAAGTCTACTTGTATATTTTGGCTTAAAAATATTTCTTTCAGTGATAGTAGTAGTCATTGATGTATCTGTATTCTGGTCAAGTATATCCTTATGAGAAGTTTTATATGGATACCTTTATCAAACAGGGAAAATAAGTAATTGGTGGGATTAAAGAGTGACAGAGGGCATTAATCTGAAATATTTTTTCTGTTTTTCAAAAGGAAAGTAGAAGTCATGCTTGTGCTTCATTAGTAGGGAATAAATCAGGTGTTTATACATAGGCCATTTAAAATGTTTGGCAGTGACTGGAAGTTCTGGCTGGGGCTGGTGGTTCTAACCCAAGATCCATAGAAGACCTGTGCTTTTAAAAAGAAGTGAGTGTAGGCCAGGCAAATTACCGTGAAGCAGCTAAAATAATATTGAATAAATTTAATCATCTGCAGCTCTCATAAAGCCTACAGAGGCTGTGTCCAATACCTTGTTCTCTGAATCCTTGCGCTGCTGTTGTCCTCCATATGGGATATGTTGCTCTATCTTCCATGGACTGATTAATTTTAGAGAATTTTAAATTTAACCCACTTTGTCCAATGTTAATAATCTATTTTTACTTATATAACAAGCAGAAGCCAAAATTCATTGCATGAAAGTGGTTTGAGGTGCATTTTGCTCCTGTGAGAGTAGGCACTCAGGCTGGATGTTAGATCTGTAATGGAGAAGACTGCAAAAATTTCTGTTTTCCATATTGGTTACAAGGCTGCTCCAGTTCCAATCTAAATTACCTTGTTAAACTTACATGAAGTGTTTTGTTAAAGGAAGCAGTTGTTTACACACAACACACAATCCCTTTGGATTTGTCAACCCACAGGTCTAACATGATAAGCATTTGTATACATGCTGCATAAGCAACAGGCTAAAAAAACCTCAAAACAACCAACCTGTAATTGGTGAAGAAATGAAATATTTTTAAACAATTACAATTTGAAATAATTCCCTAGAGAATAGACTTTTTAGGTTTCAAAACTCCTTAGCTGGACCTTCTCTATGTCATTATAATGAAGTGACTTGGATCACTATTGCTTATCATTAATGATTCCAAGAAAACTTAGTAATTTTTCCCATAATCTATTCTGTGTTATAAAACATCACTGAATTCAGTAAATTTTACAGATCTTATGTCATTGCCATCAGAGCGTACATCTTCACTGGAATGTATTTAGTAAGACTGAAATCAGCAGGCAGAGTGAGGGAGCACTATGTGGTTCATCTTTTATAACTTCAGTCCATGTTTTCTTTCCTATATTCAGTTCAGATTCACAGGTAACTTCAGCTGGCAGAGGTTCCAAGCCAACAGACAGATTAGTGAGTGGCTGGATGTTTCCCAGTCTTCTAAAAAGTCCATGCCTTCAGGTGGAATGTGTGTCTCCAGAAAAGCTACATGAATTTTAATGTAATATATACAGTGATAAAGGCCCTTGCAAATTTCAGTCTGTAATCAGAGTGACTTGAAGCCCCGAACCATCATTTTGATCTCCTTTTCTGTACTCCAACTACTATTTAGAAAACTATTTAGAAAAATCTGAAAAAAAACATGAGTCACTCTGTACTTATCTCTGAAATAAATTACCTTATTAAGATCTATTTATTTTTAGTGAGATTTTGCCATTCTATTATTTTGCTGAATAGGATGTGTAATTTGCCCAGTAAAAACTTGCAAATTTTCAAGAAGAGGAAATTTTTCATTTTCTTCTCTACTAGATGGGTGAAAATTATGCATGCTTTCCACCTAAAGGTCAGGCACTACCTAAACTGCTTGACAAAGCCTGTTATTTAAACAAAGCACTTCAGTTCACCAGTGTAATTCATCAGTAACTGAGTACCCTATATTTTGGGTGATAATAAGATGGAAAATATTACAGATAGAGAGTCAGACAGATAGATACACCAGTCTTTTGAAAAGACACAGAGTATCTGCTGTTGCCAAAAGAGAAATGAAGCATACCTCTTGTATTTAGCAGTAGATAGAAATATTATAGCAAGGAGGAAAGACTACAAATGCAGAAAGGAAAGAGAAGAATTTTTCAGGTTTTGAATTATTTTTTCCTCATGTGTTAGAAGTAATTATCAAACACTGCTCTAAGGAAATATACTAGCAGGTCTTTGGTGTTACTGATCTAATCACATGAAAATATTATGAGCACTCTCCATACTAAATGTCTGATCTCCTTAATCTTATAATGCTGTGGATCCTATGTATTTGAATTTACCTGAGAGTGGACTAATTTCTTTTGGGCCTAATGAATAATCTGGTTCTAGTCATGTACTACTAACCCTGCCAGAATACAAGAAAGAAAAACATCAATATGATTAAATTTAGGAAGGAATTTCCTGATAAAACCAGATTCTTTCATAGGACAATAATCTTGAGCACTTTTTAAAAAATTATTTATGTTTCTACAGAGTCAATTACCTGTTTTTAGTGGAAAAAAATGTCATAGTGATACTATTACTCAGAATTTATTGGCAGTTACTTGTAAGGCAGTCTCATCCTGGCTTTGTGCCCTCCTAATCAACATTGGCCAGTTTGGCAGGGAATTGGTCTGCAGCACTAGTTGTATCCAGAGTGTTTTTTGCTTTAAGTAAAATGTCCTTGGTTTTATTTTCTGTAGGTTTATTTTTACATTCCCCTAGCACATTTTTGGGTTTAGAGACTTATTTTTTAATCACAGTTCACTTGCAGCAGCATCATTTTGCAATCATCTTGCCATTCTTAATGTCATCTCTGCAGGCTTGCATTAACTTGAGTTTGCCATCATCTTGATGTACTAACCTGCATATAGACCTGTACAGAAATAATTTAACATTCATCCTAGTGTGTGCAGCAATGTTTCATTAGACTTAACTAACATAATTTTGTCATCATAATTTGCTGTCATAATAGCCCAGTCTTCACAAATTTAATGTGACAGTCTTTTGCCACTGTAACTAAGGCTTTGAGCAATTGCCATCCAGGGAGACTTAGGATGAAATCAATGTAATTAAAACACAGACCCTTAATAGTCCTGTACTTTAAGCAGTTTGTCATCTCTCTCAAACAATAATTAAGCAGGCTAACAGCACTTGTTTAGCTTGTAACTGTTTTCTATGTAGGAAATGGAAAAAAAAAAGGGGAAATTGGACAATGAGTGACTGACAGAACTGTTAATAGAATTTAGGTTTCCAGATTGTCAGTGTGTGTTGCTGTATCCATTGGGTTGCTCTCCTTTCACAACACAATTATTTTGTGTATGAGGTGTATGCAAACTTGAACTCTATCTGACCAGTCATATTATCTAGTCTGTAAATCTCATGTGAGAGAGTTATAGAAATACAGAGATGAAAGGCATTTAGATTTCTTCTGCTGCAAGGGTTGAGATAGATCAAACACACTTTGTTACGCTCAAAAAATTTGTTAGTTTTCCTTACAAGCTTCAGCTTAAAATGGTTTGATGACCTCTGTGTGTATAAGTTTTCATATGTGTAAGTAACTTGCTACTCCCACAATTTTCTCCTAATATCAAATCTAAGTTGATTTCACCCAAATTATGTCCCTTTCCTTGAAATAAATGAAAAATAATGGGGTGTTGTGATGTCTAAATGCTGAAAGGCAGCAGCTATGTACTCATTTGCCTTTTCCTTCCAGACTAAATATGTAAAGCTCCCTCAGTCTTTCTTTGCAAAGAAACCCGCCTGTTTGAATATTTGTGATTCTAAGTGCTCTCCAGTTTATCTGTGGCTTTCATAAAGTGTTGTGTCAAAACTGGACACAGCTGAAACGTTGACTGGAGCAGAGTAAAGCCAGGCGAATACATAATGGGGTGACTGGGATAGCATAGGCGGCTGGCGCTCAAGTTGTGTTTCCCTAAAGAAAACTGTGTTTGTGTGAGCAGCCAGCACATTTGCTCTGCAAAGTGACCTTGGGTTGTCTTTGGCAGAGCTGATGCAGCTTGCCTGCAGACCTAGGTGAATTCTCTGTCTCCTACGTATGGATTGTTGACTCTGATTCATAATTACCTCTTATTGATATTCTTTACAATCAGCTTGGCATTTTTCCTCTGCTCCTTACATATTGTGTTTGCTTTTGTTTTTTAAATACCTGCTTCTCTTCTAGACTAAATTTGTTTTTGTTTGCAGTTGTTTGTTTTCAACCAGAGAAACTTTTCTTAGTAATGACATGTAGGCCTAAACAGTGTTTTCAAACATCTTCCAATTACCATTCACATTTCTCTGTTTAACTTCTTTGTCCTCATTGATGAGGTTTTAAAATTGTCTTCAACTTTGTGAAATTGGGTTCTCTTAAAAGAAGTATTAAATATGCACATGCATCCATTACTATTGCCAGTACTTGCCTCAGAGTGCACTCGCTCTGTGGCATACATGTATGTGACTGTGCCTGTGTGTATCAAAATTGGTTAATATTTCACCATTTAGATGTGATGAAAATAATCAAGTTATTATCAGTTGCATTTAAGCATTATGGAGTCTGGGATGACTTCCTTGATGACTTTGAATACCGGCTTCCCTTGGGTGAGTTGCAATGCCTTTAAGAACTGGGTAAATTTCACATGTTTTGGACCTGAGAAAATAACTGCCCCCAAGGAGTTTTCTGCCCAACTGGGAGACCTCCTGTCTTGTATCTCACTGCTGGTCTGTGGGCTCAGATTTTCTTCCTGTGGACACTGAGAAGACCGGGAGAAGAGGGACAATTTGACCTTTCACGGTCTGGACACACAACCAAGAGTGGACCAACAAAACAAAGCCAGAGAAAGGCACACCCTGCCCCACCAAGGGCAGTTTGGGGCAGGAGCCTGTTTTAGATACTCAGACACTTTCCGGATCACTTTCAGCGTCCTCTCTGTAGGTTATGTGTGATGTTTATGCTGATTGGACTGAGTTAGATGCCTAAATCTAGAGAAAAAGAAGTACTGGTTAATAAGATGCTCTCCCTTCTGGTCATATCAGCCTCCCTGGAGTGATTAAGACCAACATTTTAGAAACATAAATGAGTAATTCTAATTCCTCTTTATTACTTTGATTCCTACTTTGTATATATCAGTAATTAAAATCTTCTTCCTCTTCTCTTCTTTGTACCCTTAATATTAGTTTTTATGTAATTTGCTATCCTTTTTTACACTTTCCTTTTGATGGCTCAGTATATCTTCTGAGTAGTCTGGTCCAACTGACTCCAGTAAAGACTGATTTCATTTCTACTGGGGTGAAAGTTTCTGAAAGTTGGAGAGTTGACAGGGTTTGAGAATAAAGATTTACAAAGCATGGATATGCTAAATCTGCTTGGAACCTCACACCAAAGAGAGATCCACTAGGTAAAGAGGTGTAGTGGTTTGGTCCAAAATACTCATTACTGTTTATCTGCTGTGAGATAAGAATTAGGAGAAATGCAAAACAGGCACCAAACTTGAAAGAATATAAAGAAGTTTATTAACAGACCTAAAAGAAGAAAAAAAAAATTATACCACCTTCAGAACTCTCCTCCTCCCCCCACCTTCCTCCCTTCTCCCACTGACAATGTGAAAAGACAACCCTTAAGATGTTCAGTCTGTTACCACTTCCATAATAACCTTGTTTAGTCCATTTAGAAAGAGAAGTCTCTTCTTGCTCATGCTATGAAAACAGTATCACAACGAGACAGCTGCCCACTTCCAAATATTGTTCAGTCCATTTAGGAAGAGGAGTCTCTCTGCCTGCGTGTGAGTCCTTTCCCCCGACTTGCAGCTTTTCCCGCAACTGCTTTCGAGGGTCCACTCTTGAAGTTTTTTGGGGTACAATTTTAAGGTTGAGCCGTTCAGAAACAAAAACAGAGGCCCTTCTCCTTCCCTGGGAGCAAAGGGTCTTCATCATCTTCATCGTTAGGACTATCTCTGGGAGCATCTCTAGGAACTGAGGTTTTCTCCTTTCCCATTTGGAGCAAAAGTCCTCATCTGGTTCATCTCTACGGACTGAGGTTTTCTCCTTTCCCGTTTGGAGCAAAAGTCCTCATCTGGTTCATCTCTCCCTGTCCAAACTTCTCATGAAATTACAGCTGCGTCAGCATCTGCCTATCTCAGCGCAGGTGCTTTTGCTCACGAGTTGAACACTCCACCCCCCATATCTTCATGAAATTACAACAGGATACTCTGATATATCATAGCTTCACAACAGAATTTCAGCTTTAAGCATCTCCTCTCTCTCTTCCCTCAGGTTGTTCTTTAGCTGAAGCTTTCCAAAATGGATTGTGATTACTACTGGTTTTCTGAAGGTTACTTGTAATGTTGAATGAGCAAGAAGCCCACCCTTCCTTTTGCTAGAAGCTCTGCAAAAAAGATTAACCCCTATTTCCCACTTGGCCATGACCTGAAGGAGAGAGCTTTCCTGGGGAGACCACAAACACCGCAGTGAACCAATATGTTGGTTTGTATGTTAGAGCACATTTTGAAGCAGAAGTGTTTTGTGGCATAGAAATAAAATGATTTTTTTTTAACACACCTTGCATATGAGAGGGTTTTGTCTTTATCATTGTATTGACTACCAATTTTCTGACCATAAACTTATATTAATATATTCTTCTTTGGAAGCCAAAAGCTACTACTTCCTTCAGAAATAAGAGCAAGCTCTTTGTTTTGGTTTGGGGTTTTTCGTCTTTTCTTTTCTGGTCTGCAGAGCAAATAAGCAAGAAAAAGAACCCCTTTGCAACCTGTACTAAAATCCTCTACAATACATTCCTTTTTGAAGTAAAAATAGGCTAAGAAACAAAAGAAATAAGTTCTTCAGTGGCTCACATTGGAAAGATTTGGTTTTTTCTTTTTTTTTTTTTGCTTGCTGATTTCACGGGAAAATCAGAAGCTGACTGTTTACTTCTGTTATGATAAAGCTGTTGAAGATTTTTTTTTCCCTCTGATGCTGACATGCAAGTGGTTTGTGTTTGTTTTGGTTTTTTTCATGACAGGAAGTGAATAATAAAAAGAGTCAGAGCCAATATACCACCAGGGCAAAAACCCACGCTGCATATTAGTGCTTAAAAGAATCCCATCCCAGTTCTCCCTGCACATCACTCCCATAGTCCCTGGAGCTCAACACTTCTTCCCACACAGATAGATGTGATAGATTTGCAAATACTGGCAAGAGCACAGAGACATCTTGTTATGAGCTTAATGGCTGAACCAAGCAACAGGCTTGGACTGCCTTTATTTTTTTTTAGGTCAGCATTGGCAGTGAGTTAAAAACAGGGTGGAATAAAGGTTGAAATGCTTTCTGAAATTATAATCAAAATATCATCTGTCTTAGGTTTATGCTGTAAGCACTCTGCCTGATGTTGAGTTGTATTGGCAAACAACATGTGCCACTGGGATGTTTAAAAAGTCATTAGAGATTTGTAAATCAGTTCAGTGCAGCATGCTACCTATTTGTTATTTTCTTGTTTTATCTGCTAACAGGAAAGTAGATAGGCGATACACATGGCAATGTGGTGCGCTTTGCTTTGTTGGGGGTTTGTTAGGTGCCTGGGTCCTAGTAAATTACAGTGAGATGGAAAATTTGTTACTCTTTGGAGGTTGTTAACATGAAGTTATTTGATTTATCTATGTTGAATTGGGGACCTCTCCTCCCATATCAATTATGTCAAAACCACAATTTTCCTACTGCGTCCTTTTTTTTTTTTTCCTGACAGAGAAGTCCTGAATTTTAATGTAGCCCTTTATTATGGTACAGAAGAGTTAGAGAACTGAGAACTTGATTCCCATGTCCAGCCTAAGGTTTGACCATTATCCTCAAGTCCGAATCTTCCTCTGGTTTAGCTTACTGAGACAATAAACGTGGCTGCCAAGTTTGGATGTTGAAATCCATTTCTTTTCTATAGTCATGCTGACATACGATGAACTCGATCCCCTAAATGGTTCATGAACAGGCAGTTTATTGTTGTCCTGTTTTCAGATAGCTGCTGGCCTCCTCGGCGTTTTCTCCAGCTCTGCATTGCTGTCACGCTCATGCCGTCAGAAAGGAGATATTTTCAACTTTATCAATACTTGGGCTTTGAAAGGACTTCTCAAGCAGGGAAATAAACAGCCTCTGTGTAAAACCTTTGGTAATGGGTGGCTGAAAGTCACCCAAACCATTTCTGTGACGATGACAATTTTCTTTCATTTAACCCATTACTGATGGCAAAAGAAGAAGGCAATGTTAAACTAAAGCTGAAAGCAATCATTGAAAAAAAATACCCACTTTTATTATTCCAGATTTTCTACATTTTCCAAATTCTCTATGACTTTGAAGCTTGTTCCTTTCCCTTCTTGCAGCACAGGTTACGGTAGTCTCTGAGCACTGAGGTCAGAGCCTGCTACCTGCAGCATCTAGAAGGGAGAGTGGGCAGGTGGTCTCTGGCCACCAGCATTTATGGAGTGTACAGTAATTATTTGACATAAAGGTACAGTGAGGCCGTGCCTTGCTCTCTGTTGTTGAAGATAGAGCAGAAAGACCCTACAAATAACAAAACGTGGTGTGTAAAAACGTTCCGGGCTCCATGCAATCTAAGTGCTGGCTGGTAGGAACTGAGAGATACATTTTAAACATCTTCAGTAGGCTTGATGTTTCTCAGCGTTAGGCAGTCATAGCATTCGTAGCTGCTGAAAATAGTACTAAGTTTTTAAGAGCCTCTCAATTTCTTTGCTGCAGTCCCCCAAAACCACCACCACCACCAAACCTAGAAATCCAAACTCAACCAAAATATCCAGTATATTTGAACACTCAATTTTGTAATTTCTCTCTATGGCCCAACAAATCTTTACTCTTTCCCAACTGACTGGAGAAGCATCAATAAGAGGAAGAGAAATTGTTTCTACGCTGAAGGTATCTGCACTCCTGTGAACGAAGCAGGTGCTCTCTTGAGGCCACTGGAATTTTGAACTCTCCCAGCAAGAAGAGAGGAAGCAAACACGGATTTCTTGCATATAAGTTATTGTAAATGTTGCCACTAGACACTTCTTTGGGCTAGGTTTTAGAAGAAAATGCTGAGTAGCATTTCTTGCAAAAGCCTGATCCAAATATGCTCTGATCGTCTCAAAGCCATTGTCAGAGAGGATGAATAATCCACATGAATTTTTGTGGATTGTGACTAGAGCTGGGTGTGAAACAGACGATAGGTCTCTGTCAAGATGAAGGCCCTGTGACCATATTTAGAAACAGAGATTTATGCACCTGAAGGGTTTTGGAGAAAATGTTTTTCACCTTGAAATGAATAGAAGCCAGGAGGATAACAGTTCTGCTATCAGACACCTACCTTCAAGATAACTTTCACTTGTAGCCTTTAAGTATGTTACTGGGCCTCAGTTATTGACAGCATGTGCTATTAAGGGTGACCTTAGATATTTTAAAACAAAAAATTTGCACAATAAGCAGTTCCTTTACTTAGTTTTATCAGTCCCCTTCTCCCTCAAATAATCAAAATGCTGCTGCTGTTACAGTGTGCTCTGCTCTGCCTCAGATTATTTTCTACATCAGTTCATGACTTGCAGTTCCTGTGGGCTGCAAATTAATCCTTAGGAGTCTCCTGGCGTGCAGTGTACATGCAAGTTCTTCAGTGTATTAATTTGACTATCAGTGTAGAAAATGCCAGTGGCTGTAAGGTTATATTACACACTTCATTTTTGTGTTTATTTTTTCTGTATAATCCAGAAAATTACTTATAGACTTGTAATCAGCATGACTAGACACATTAAGCTTTAAAACTGAAAAATACCACTTTTCAGGTTTTTAAGGATAGATTTAAAAAAAAAATGAACTGTATTAAGAGTGTTCCTTCAAATGACTTTTCAAATGAAACAATTTACATGATTTAATGTGGCCTATCTCTAAAGGCCGTACATACTGTACAAAGTACATATTGTAGAAAGCAGCCTTATAAAAATCTGCTTTTAGGTGAAGGATGCAGCAGTCCTTTTCCCAAGTACTGTGTGGATGCCTGCTTTCCTTCCTGTGTAAACTAAAGAGGCCTGGCACTGAATGCAGGGGGAGAATATCAGCCCAGGTCCCACCTGTTTGAGATTTGGGAGCAAAGGGAAGTTGCCACTGTTAGGAAGAGAAAGTGACAGGCAGCTTGTGTACACTCCCTCCTCTGCTTGCTCTGCAGCTCCTGGGCTCTGTATAGCATTAGTACTGCGTGGTTTTGTTGGGAGTGGAAAGGTCAGTTGTAAGTCAATAGTTCTTTTTTTTTTTTTTTTTTCCTGTTTATGCAGCTGCTGACTTACCACAACTTGTGTTAGCATTTACACATTTAGTTTGGTGACAACACTATTTTAGTGTTTGTTTATTTTTTCCCCTGCTCAGGAAGGAGGCTGAAATCCCAAAAGTCAGGGAGGGTTGCTGCTCCTCTTCCAAAAAGGGAGGAAGCTGTCTGGGGATGGGCTGGGGGTCATTTGCTGGGAAGGAAGAAAATTTATTTCATAGGGCTCTCCGGGGAGCTGCGCAAAGGGAGCAGTAAATATCTTCACCCCACTTTGTGGCCTAAATGTTCCTGGGGAAGCTGCAACACATAATTTAAATCCATTGCACATGCCACCCTGGAAGCAGAGCCTTATATGTCGAGTGCATGGGCTGTCCTATTATGGGAAATCAACTTTGTTTTGAGGGAAGCACAGAGCATTGCTTCTGCGCAGGTCCTGGAATTTGAAACATTTAGGGGCCTCCAAAGAGCACTGGCATTAGTTACCATGCCGGCTGGGTGGAAGTGAGGATCCCTGCCTCTCCCTGCCTGGGACGCCGCAGACCCTGCCGGCAGCCAGCCCAGCCAGCATCCCACCCTGGTGATTCCTGCCCTCTCCTCTGCAGAGCTGCTGGGGCTTGTGCGGGGACACATCTGGCATTATGCAGGGACAAGCCTAATTCAGCAAAAGCTACTGGAGCAGCAAAGTTGGAATATACTTTGCCAAGAAATATTTTGCTGTTGTTTTCTTTTTCCTCTGTTTTGTGGAGAGATTTCATGTCTGCTCACATGCTTTGGTATGAGGAAGTGGAAGATGATTGTAAGTATGAACAGACTGACATAATTTATCACAATATTCACTTTGACAGAGCAGTGTAGTGCTGCACAGCCCACTAACAGCATGCATTTTTAAATATTTATTTTCCAAGTCTAAAGGAGAGCACCAGAGGGGGAAAATAAAGTGATTTTTTTTTTTTTCTCTGTTAGGGGGCTAATATCCTTTACATTATATATAAAAGAAGTCATCTTGAAATATTACCCAGCTCTCCTTTGAAGAAAAACAACACATTTCTTTCTGAAGTTCAACAGTTACTAAAACATGGGGTTAAAAAAGTGAGAATTGAGGAGACACACCAATACACTTGAAAAAAGTGTCATTATTCTAATAATTTGGCAACACATTAAAGGAGTAATCAGTTTCTTTGAACTGTAATGGCAGAGGCAGTTTCATTGCCTAATATTAACTTACAGGGTAAGAGAGCTCTTCTCTGGTCGCTGAACTGTCTGGTATCAGCTGAATGAGGGGGTGTCAGTTTAGTTCGAAGCAAGCAGCAGCTGAGCTCTCCCATGCACGTCCCAGAAACAAAACAGGCATCTTCTCCAGACTTGCACTTGTTTGTTGGTTTAAAACTAACCTTTATGTGCAATAAGAAGAAAAACAGAGGATGCCAAGAGCAGGAGACTGAAGAGAGCCAAGAATGAAAGAATGACAGAGAGTTTTAAAATCCATCTACCATGCTCCCAGATGATCTTTCTTCTTCCTCCCGCACCCAGGCTCTCAGGACAGATTGTGCCAGTGAAAAGAGAAGTGTCAGTATTATCTGGACATAATCTATGGTCTCTGCCCCCTGTTTATAACCTATTTTGGCTCTTCATCTTCCAGCTTAGTTCTGTATCTTTATAATAATAGAATTTCTGTTTTTCGCTATTTTCTGATCATAAAAGGCAGGGGAATACATACATGCTATCATTTATTCCCATAGCATATAATAGACTGCATGGTCCATGTGATGAAGGCAGTCTATAAATAAGATTAAATTTTTTATGTTTGACAGGAAGGAAGCTTAAAACAGGAAATTTCAAGGTGCAGTTGGGGTCTTATGCCATATTTGTTTTCCCTTTTTGCAAGATGAACTCAAACTTTATTTTTTTACACAATAAGTAAAACTTAAATCAGCTATAAATTTTCCAGATGGTTTCGTACTTCTAAGAGAGCTCCTTCAGTGATAACACCTTTTACTTATTGGACATGGTCTGGAAATTCAAGTGAGGTAGAATAGGGAGATCATCGTTATCACATATTGAATAATTATGAGAAAGTTTTCTTGACTTCTGAAATAGTGGGGGTACATTTGGGAAGAAGAAATGTCTTTGGTTTCTCGGGCTTTAGTTCTGGTTAGCAAGAGGAAGACTGCACCCTCTAGATTAAGCCACATAGTGCCCAACATTTTTCAGCACTCCTCTTTGGAGAGGAATAAGGAGAATTTGTTTTCCTCACTTTTCTGTATACTTTCTCTCCAAGGGAATCACTATATCATCCCAGATTTCTTGTCCTCAGCCTTTGGGAAGAGATGGTGCTGCAAGGAAAGTTGCACAGGTGCTTGCTAAGTAAGGGGGAAAGATATTTGCTACTTAGTTCAAAAGTTTTAATTTCACTCTGAAGAGGTAGTAGATTAGTGGATGAAAGAAAGAAAAAAACCAAGTTGTTGTAGAGGTTTTGTAAAATAAGAATAGAAACCAGAGTTGCATCTAGCAGATGAATAGCATTCATGACAAGAGCTATTAAATCACTTGCTAAATTGTGTTATGTAACTATGCCCAGATCTAAAATGAAAGGGTGATGTCCTAGCACTTCTTGGGAGTTACTTAGCTGCATGGATTTCCAGGATTTCCTCAGCTGTATCCTCACTCTTTTAAAGAGAATGACATTTTTCTTTTCAAAAATTTGTATAATATTTTCGAGGGGTTTGTATAGTTTTATTTTAATAAAAATGGGAAAAATTGTACCTGCACTTTGTGACAAGGTGTGCCCAAAATAATGTTCCCAAATTTGATCACTGCCTTCATTGAGGACATGTCACATCTCCTACTTGTTGCCTATGATTCCTTTGCTTCTCTTTCTATATTTGATGAAAACTTTTTGCTCTTAGAGGTGACAGTGGCTACTTACACCTTTGTATTGTTTTTTAAATCCATCCTTTCTCTTTTCTTGATGGCCCCTCTTCAAGCCTTCATCCACCTCTGCACTCACATCTTCCCTTTTGTATTCTGCTCTCCCCTGCGCCACAGCAGTACAGACGGGTTCGTCTCACTTTAGCTGAGAATGACCTTTGTGAAAATATAAAGGTATTTATTCATGGCCGAGGGCCTTGCTTTCTTTCCTGAGCTGTTCAGTGTTTACTTCTTCCTGAGTTAGACTGGAAACTCCTTGGGGCAGTGGCTGTCTCTTCCTTGATTTCTGCAGAGTCTTTGACAATGACACCTAAATAATAAAGTGGTGGGGAAATGAGATATCATAAATTTCATTTTGTTTTAATTAAGATGAGATTACTGGGAACTTCATTTCAGAAGCCAGTCTGCCTAGGGGATTCAGTATCATACGCTGTATTTCTTCCTTCTAGCAGATCTAATCCTCTTTCTGTGTCCTTATTTTGACATGGAACCAAATTCTGCTTGCAGTCACACACAGGCATCCTCTTTCTCTGCTTGGATTTGCACAAAGTAGTGACTAAAAATAGAATTAATCATCCAGCATGGAAAAGAAATTAATCCTGACTGAAAGTTGGTGGCCACAAGGGGTCTCTTACAGGATGCCATGGGTGTACTGTAGCAGGGGTCCATCCAGGTTCATGCCTCAGCTCAGATCAGAAATTCCTGAAGTGAATTCCCAGATGTTAGATTCCCTGCTTATGACTGTGCACCAGAGCACAACCCAGAGGGTATGCCCTGCATCCCTTTTGGAGGAAGCTGAACTCAAAGACACACTCTGGGTTTGGCTGGTGGGCACAGACTCGCCGTGGGTGTGTGGGCCACCGGGGTCACACCAAAGCTCCTCCAGAACAAGCCCTGTGACACACCTTGCAGGGAAATGCTGGCTTGGCAGGCTGCTCCTGCCAGGCCACATGAACTGCTGTGGTCCAAGACAACCCAGGGAGATACAAGGAGCATGACAGCAAATTTCTTTGGATTTTGGATGTAAGGAGAGAACTTGGAAAGTCACACCCTAGCTGGTGCAGGAGGGTTCTTCGTCCTGTCTGCTCCTATGTGGTGTCTGCTCCCTCACCCCTGATCCTCAGACTGCCCATGGGTATCACAGTTGCCCATGGATCTTTCCAACAGAGTTATTGATCAGGGGACTATATTCAAGGAATGGGAGTTTAAGACCATGCTACATACTGTGAAAATTTAAACTTTTTTTTTAAAGGAAACAAGTCCATTATGTTACTAATAGAATAGTTACTGATAAGATCATGCTATTTATTACTGAAAAGGTACAGTCTTTCTAGAAAAAGGTTAACCCTAGACTAATAATGTGAAATTGTTCAAACCACAGAATTGTCCATGGGGTTAAGTGTTTTCAAATGATCTCCAGAGGAAACAGGATTAGACTCATATTTTTGTCATGGATTACTGTGAGACAAAATCACATTGAATGGTATTGTGAACCAAGCAGCCTCGATTTGAAAAAGCTGACTTGTTGGTTTTCACAGTACCTTTTCAATTAAATGTTACCCCAAAGCTTAATTATCATTTAGGAGGATAACTATTGTACTGTGTTATTGCTAACTGCTGGATAAAGACTCCTCAATAAATTTAGTGGAACTTTATAACATCACATTGCTGTCAAAGAGGATGCATTTGTGGTAAGACTGTATCACTGCCAGGGGAAGCAGAACAGCATTGGGAATTTTAAATAATTGTGCCTTATCAAAGACTGAGCTTTGTGGAAAGCAGAAATAAGGGTTAGTGGAGTGTGGCTTTCCAGAACGTCTTGCCAACTGTGCTGCACAAGGGAACAAGATCCTTCATCTTCCCAGATAAACACATGGAGCAAAGGAGTTGTTTGGGTTCAGAGTACTCGCTGCAGAGACCACAGAGACTTTCCTTCTAGGTTACTTACTGCATGTGCAACAAGTCAGAACATTTTTAATTATGTGTTTTGAAGGACAGATAAGCTGCATTTTAAGAAAGTCATAATTTTTCTTGGTTCATCTTGCGAGTCATATTATGGGATATTATTTAGAGCATGAGGCTGATAATATTTGAGAGGTTTTCTGATCCTTTCTCTAATTCTGTATTTTTAAAGTAATCCATATGTGGTGTATGCAGTCTTTTATTCTGAAGAGCAAAATACAGTTTTTAAATATTATGAGCATGTGTAGGAGAAAGAAATAATATTATGTGAGCAAAAGCATATATTCTTGTAATTTTGGATATGTTCATACAAGATAAAAGTTAAGATATCAGATTTATACTTAATTTCTTTCTTGAAGCATTTTTAAGGGATCATCATTTTCAGCAGAAACAAAGTAGCATAATTTCAATGATAATAAAATAAGAAGATATAGTGTAAAAGTATCCTCAAAGAAACCATTACAGAAGTATGTTAGTCCTAATGGTGTGATTTTTTCCCCTAGAGTAGTTTTCTATGATGTAACATAATGGTTTGAGGTTTCCTTTAAAAAAGAAAAAAAGAAAAAGAAATATAAGCTTAAAAAGCTTCAGCGTGTAGAAATGACCTAAATGTGGATCCAGAATATCACATTTTGCTTAGTTTGCCTTTGCTAAAATATTCTGGAAGAACTCTGGGGACCTAATGGTATTGCGAGCACCCCAGAGTGAGAGAGAAAATGAGTTTTAGTCAGGCTAATCAACTCCTTTGTGCCTATTTCTTTTAACCACTTCATTCCTCTGAATGTCAGTAAGGTCTGAGAAAACTCTGGGTCTCTTGGCCTTCAGAAGTGTCCCAGTAAAAACAAAAATGCCAGCATCTGATATTTTTAATAGAAACTTGGAAAGGAGAGGGGCAAATAATGTGCACTGGAACAGGTACACAGCATTGTTGTACAGGACACCTGTATTTCTTATATAAGATGTGGGAGTTGTTACCATGCGTGAGAAATCAGCTACATGGGGTGCAGGAGTGTGACCATGAGCATGGGGTGCCCACAGGGAGCCTCCCTGTCCCACCACCCCAGGGCTTGCCATGTTCTAAAATTGGCACCTGCCCACGTGGCAGAGTGTCTGCGTGCCTGCACACTGGTTTGTACGGGAAATTATCCCCGGGTAGGGCTTTTAATTCTGTGTGGCACAGGGAATTGAGGGAGTTTAAAGGGTGATGGGAATTTGACATTTCTGCCTTTTTATTCTGAAAGATACTTTGATTAAAGTGTTGGAAGGCCCTACTAATGGAGGCGTTGCTGCTATTTCAGATATACAGGGTATGAGATTTGAAGGCAAGCCAAATCACAGTGAAACAGAATAATGATGTCCTTGGTTTATTTTTTACTTGGTACATTCAGGTTTTGATTGGATTCTGAGTGAGGCAACAGTTTTCTCTCCCAGAAAGTGCTGCTAGTCCTTGGAGGTTTGCAGCCTGTTGTCAAAGCAGAGGTGCTTCCTTGTGAAGGTCATGGACTGCAGTGGCAGGAGGAAAACCAAGGGGCGGCAGGGGAAGAAAGGAAAGAAAGAAAGAAAGGTTTCTTTATTGGTCTTAAGCAGGTACAGGCTTCTCATAAGAAACATTTCTGCAGTGAGATCTATTACTACTTTGACACAGCTCACATTCTGATGGTGTGTATATCAAAGAAGTTGTTTAGAAATCTGAGGTCTCTGTTCTTCTGTCCTCCTCTCTCCTAAGCCTCTCTGTGCTCATCACACACAAATGCTTCAACACCCTTCACCTTGTTCTCTCAATGTTGTTTTTTTTTCCCCCCAGTATTTTAAAGTTTTTATTTGGAAAAGACTGTTTATGAATTATTTCACTCTGAACAAACCTCAAAGGTACCTAGCTGTTGCTAAGCTTGGGGAAAATTATTGCAGCCACTGTATTTTCTAAAACATTAATACCATTAAATAGTTAACATTGTTGGAGGTGTTAAAGAGCACCTCATTAAGTTACTGGATGGTGGATTGTCTGTGACATGTTCTGATATGAATGGCTGATGCTGTTGATAGCAATAACTGGGAACATCTGTGTCCGTTTCTTCAATACAGGGAAAAATGCTGTTAGACATAAAGCTATCCTGTCACATTCCTGGGCTTAGAAAGAATGAGTCCCCAGCCCTCCCTGGCTGCCTAACTCATTCCAGAGCTGATCACCTAATTAGAAAGGAAAACATAAGCAAGTCTGTTTGGGACTGGGGGGATCAAGAAGGACAGAGGCTCTCCTAGCTGCAGAGAAATCCAGGTGGGACTACCCAGACACAATCCTGCCCAGCTAACGAGGGCACCTGCTTGTCAAAATGAAGGAGAAGAGGAAACTGAGAAGTTACAAAGCTATCCTGGATTGATGGTGAAATTGTTGATATGATGTGTACAGGCTTATTAACTCAAAAAAACTCAGTTTATTGGGGTTTTTTTGTGCTGCTTTTAATGAAGATTTTAAGAAACCCCAAATTATTTTGCACTGGATTTCAGGAATACAACAGTATTTCTTTTACTCATTTGACTTTATTTACTGTTGACCTTTTCTTATCATGTGATTTAGTACATATTTAATTCCCTGCCCCACCCTTCCAAGCCCTGCCAACGATGCTGGAAATAGAGATCAGTATATTTTTACACCGAATTCTAAGATCAGATTTATAAATGCTTGGTTGACTGATGGTTAGTCATGCTCCAAAAATGCAGAAGATCCAGATTAAAGTGTTTGCTCTGCTTATACACTGTTTACAGAGGAGAAAGTTTTGGTTGCATTGGATGTTGAATGGAAACCAAAGGTGAAGCCAAGTAACTTTTCACAAAAACGAATTCTTGTTTTCTCGCCAAAACATGAGAACAGTTCCTTTTATAGTAGTCTGTAAAGGACAAGCTTGTTGTAGGCTTCATTCTGACCTTTCTGTTCTTCCTAATAATTAAATAAATCAGTTTTGAAAGCTCTAACAAGAATCATGGAGGGAAACTTAAAACTGAAATAAGGGGTGGATTCTAGGAGCAAATATCTAACAGTAGAATGTATAACATTTGCTGTAAACAAAAAACTTACTGTAAATGAATTTATGTTTATAAATACAAGACATCATCACAAATCTAAATTTTTTTTCATAACTCTTTAAAATTCCATGATACCTGTATCCTTGCATACAGGATGGCTCAGTGATACCAGCATAGATTTGAAAGAGGTTGCTTGAATCAAGATGCTTTCTAGAGGGCATATAAGTAGAACTTGTACTTAGTTATATCGAATTTCTCTATTGAGAGTAAAAGTTATCCTCAGTGAAGTGGTTTTTCTGTCTAGATTACCTGATGGATGTAAAGCTTTAGAGAATGTAAGATGGGGCACATTTTTGCCTTGGGAAAGGAAATCTATTGGATTATGTTGTCCATTTCTATTTCCTGTTCAAAACAAGGCATGTCTTTACAGAATCAATTCAGAATTACTGCTGGGTTTAGCACAGTTGCTAACTTAATAATGTTTTTCAACTGTTACAGCTGAAAACCATAATTGGAAACATTTTATGTTTTCAAAGAAAATGAATGACAGCGAACACTCACCCTTTCATCTTGTTAAGGACAAACCCATTTTTCTTGGGGAACAGCAGCTGAATTGTGAAGCCCAAACTCTTTCTACCAATACTGTTGTCAGATCTCTTATTTTCTCTTTAGTCTTTTTGCTGTTTTTCCATTTCTCTGTCATGAATATCCATTGCTGTAATGCTTTAGCTACTTTAAATAAGCCCTCTCCTCCCCAAAGAAGGCTTGCTAATTTTTGCTTGTTATCTTAAGCTGATTTAACAGTCGTTTTGCCAATTCTTCCCAGCTGTTGCTACTGCTGAATTGATTCATTTTGCACTTGACATGTTGCAGGCAAATGTGAAGCAAAGTTTACTTGACCAATAATCCTCCCCTTAACTGAAGGAAGGATGTGATTTGAGCAAGGACTTGCTCAAAATGTGGACAGTTTTTTTCCCTAAATCTGCCTACTGTAGGCACCAAGGTTATTTGCTTCTTATCTGTTAAATTCTTATCTAGAAAGTGAAAAATGTCTTAGCCCTAAATAGTAACCAAGGAATTCATTTTTTCCTGGTGCAATAAGTCAATCTATGTAGGCTTTTTTTGATGGATTATGAGTTTCTAAGAGGTGTTGTGTCTGTCTTGGAGTGCTTCCAGAAACTGTTGCTCAGCCTATAAACTGATGAAATTTCACAGACTCGCAGAACAGCCGAGGCTGGAAGACGCCTCTGGAGATCATCTACTCTAATTACCTGCTCAGAGCAGGGTCAGTGAGAGCAGGTTAATCAGGATAATGTCAGCTTGGGTTTTAAATATCTCCAAGGATGGAGACTCCACAGCCTGTCCCAGCAACTGACCATCCTCACAAAAATCTATTTTTCTTCCTAAGTCTCTATGGAATTTCCTCTATTTCAATTTATGCCTATTGTCTCTCATTCTGCCAGTGGGCACCAAAGAGAAGAGTCTGACTCTGTCTGCTGCGCTCCCTCCCATCAAATATTTAGTTACTGATAAAATCCCCCTGAGCCTTCTCAGCTCCCAGCTGAGCAGTCCCATCTTGCTCATCTGAGTCCCAGTCTCTGCTCATCTGAAAGGTGGCCCAATCACTGAATCATTTCTTTGTGGCCTTTCGATGGACTCACTGCAGTATGTCCATACTGGGGAGCCTAGCACTGGACTCAGTGTTCCAGTTTTGTCTGATCAAGGTTCAGCAGAGAGGAAGGATCATCTTGCTTGACCTGCTGGAAACAGTCTGCCTGATGCAGCCTAGGATAATATTTGCCTTCCCTGCTGCAAGGGCATATTTCTGGCTCATGCCCAGCTTGGTGTCCACCAGAACCATTTTTGGAAAGCTGTTTTCCAGCTGTTAGATCCCCAGCTTCTACTGGTCATTGCAGTGATTCCTCCCTCTGTGCAGGATTTTCCTTCCCCTTCCTGAACTGCATGAGTCTGCTGTCAGATTCCTGGATGGACTTCATACGACTAGCTCCAAACTCTGAGCCCAGCAGTTCAGCTAGTTTTCAATACACCCCTCTGGCCACTTAGTCCATACAGGGTTTTTAAAATGAAAATGTTATAGGAGACAGTGTTAAAAGCTTTGCTGAAGTCAGGATAAACAGCATCAATTGCTGTCCCCGCATCACTGAGCCAGTCACCTCTTCATGAAATGCTGTCAGGTTGGCCAGCCATCATTTTCCTTTTTAAACCCATGCTGTCTATACTCCCAGTCAGCTTCTTGTCCTTCATATGTTAGGACATGGTTTCAAGGATGATTTGCAGGTTTTTAAGAGGATTTGCTTCACTGTTTTCCCAGGTTATCCAAATATTCTTTGCTGTACTTGAAAATGAGTGCCATTTGGTTTCTTCCGTTTTCTCAGAGCCTCCCACAATCACAAAGGCTTCTCTGAAATAATCAATAGTCATCTTGCAGTGACTTTGACCAGCTCTTTCACTGCTTTTGTTTGCCAGCAGCCTGTCTGATTAGCGTGGAAGTGGCTTTAAGGAGAGATTTGGGTTCTCTCATGTTCTGTTTTTTGCAGGGCAAACACAAACATCAAAACTGTCCATATTTGCCTGTGTGGCCATATTATAAACTAGCTGCAAATCAATTTAGAGCTAGTCTTTCAGGATGTATTCATCTGAACACTAGCTTATCTGAATATCCCTTTTCTGGAAAGCCCATCTAGATAAATTAATATGTAGTATAGAATGTCCATTATTTGTTTAAAGTATATTCAAGTTCAAAACCCATTAAGTATATGCACCAAACCTGCATCAGTATCAGCATATTTTTGAAAGTTATTTAAAAATTACAAGTTAGCAAAGTGTCTAAGGTGGTACTTTAATTTGATTCATATTCTGTGAAAATGTGGTTATTATTTTGAAGACTTGTTGCAAATTTACTCAGAGTGCAAAAATTTTAAAAAAGCCTGACTGACTTTTAGTTTATATAGATTTAAACATGCTGAGCTTTCAGTTTCGATGTCTTTAAATTAAAATCAAGGAAACAAAAGTAAGCCCTTTAAAATATTTGTTGCCTTCCAAATTAATGTTTTTATTGAGTGTACATTCAGTGTCTCTCATAGAAATACTGTGGAGAACTTTGCCACTTTAATCCTTTAGATAAAGATAAATTCTGTTTATTCCATCTTTCTCTGTATCAGTCTTATGTTTGCATAATTTTTGTTATCATCTGTTATTATAGCAATTTCATTTTGCTTCCTGATTATTTGCTAGTAACAAGAAACTATCAGTGTTTGTAATAACTAATAAGAGATGTTAATTATTTTTCCAGGCCATAGTCGTTTATGTCACCTGAGTTATAAGCCCTATTTTTAATGTTATTTTCATTTGTTAAAGTGCAGCAAAGAAAGAATTATCTGCTTTTTGAACTGTGAAGTAGCATATCATGTGATTACATGAATCTGTAGCTCAGTTAAATGCTAAAACTTACCGTAAGTGTGATAATTGAAATATTTACTTATAATCAGAAGTCATTCAGTTCCATTCTAATGGGAAAGGCTCCCAGTTGGGAACCTATTAGAAACCTGAGGACTCTTTTTGGAAACTTATAAGATGTACTTTTATATAACAGCTTTTCATTAAGACAGAGTATTTTTGAGCCATAAAGAAAATGTATTGTGCATGTCACAACTTCCAGGATTCCTTAAGTCAATCCCACTTCTTTGAAAGTTATATTCTATTTCAGTTTTACATCACACAAATTTTCATCCTCCCTATTTTGTTTTATTGTAATGCTTTGTATTTTAACTTGCATCCACTGAAACCTGTTTTTTGGTCTGCAGCTAAACCTACAGCTGTGACCAGTCATGGAAAGTTGCTTTTAGAAATCCACCATTTCCTTCTCACACAGAAGCAGCACAACCCTCTGCAATTGCCTGAGTCCTTTTCCAGATAAACACCAGGAAGTATTATTTTATATATGATGATTTAATTCTGTGTTTTCTACACAGTAAAAAACCCCTGGATTTTTTTTTCCCCCAAGGATTTTTGGTTGTAGTTTTGATTTTTTTTTGTTGTCGTTGTTGTGGGGTTGGTTTTCTAGGTTTGCTTTTCTCTTTGGTTGTTTGGCTGGTCGTTTTTGTGAGAATATGTTCCTGGGGAGTTGTTGTACCTGAGTCTGGAATACTCTTAAGAGTTTTCAATGTACTCCCTGTGCCATACAGCCTACAGTGTGCTGTTTGAAATATAAATGAATGTGTCAGCAGTCTGCTTTGTAGATATGTAATACAATCAGTGGGTCTACAAGCATTAATTCGATATTAATTGCCAATATGCTGTGCAAAATTCTGAGGCCCAGACGGGATTGTGAATTTGTAATCACTGTAAACAAAAGCGTGATTATTTTTTACCCAATGAATTTGAATACTGAAATTAGGTTGGCAGAAGAGAGCAAGAATGTATTTCCTCTATGAAAAGAGAAGTCATGGTGTGGCAAGGGCTGCAGTCATAGCTGAAAATGATCAAAGATGTTGCAAGAAAGAGTCCTAGAGGTGAGGTTATGAAGCTTTAAGCACCTCATGTGATGGTAGTGGCAGTTACTAGCTCTTACAGCTGTTGTCAAAAGATCTAGTTCTTCTGAAGCCTATCACACGTGATCTGAGTGGAATGAATGTATAAATCGTTCTAATTATTATTGATATGGTATAACAGCTGAAAGTAATATTTGTGGGAAATCGTATGCACACTTCAATTAAGCTATAATATAAATGCAATTTAAAATGTAACTGCAGATTAAGTGTAACACTCAAGCCTGACTTCACGCAGAGAAACCCTCTTACGGGGCCCTGACTGTTAACAATATCATCACTTTTAACAGACAAAAATGTCAGTGCTGCAAGCCAGTCAGAATTCCACCAGAAAAATCAGTGAATCCCTTTGTTTCTGGGACTAATGCAGTCCCCCTCAGGTTTCCTTATACACACAGCCTTTCTACCTCAAGATTTCTTTATGGAGGCCAAGAGCTGACTTTCAATGCAATTCAAACACTAGCAGGGCAACTTGCACATAGGCCTTCAGTTTGTATGGTTATTTATTCATGCATTCATGTTTTCTCATATTTACAATAAATTTGTTTATATATTTACAAAACAATTAAAGGAATTTGTTTTGATAATACAAAGATTGTGGTAAGTGCAGCCTGCCTGAAGAGGAGGGGATGTTGGGGACAGTAGGAACTGGTGAAAAAGTAGAATCAGGAAGGCTGTTTGGGGCTGCAGCAGGATGTGGGGCAAAGAGGGGGAAGAAGTCAGCCAGAACACAGCCAGAGAGGTTTCAAGGAAAGATCTGAGATGCATGTCAGCCACAGAGCTTTGCCCTGATAATGCATGCCAGTGAAGAGTTTGCATGAGAAAGTAAGGTGAAGAAAACCCTAAAGAAATATGAGCAGGAGTAGCAGATATGAGAGCTCATTTTAACCCTTACTTCTAATTTGCATCCTTGTGTCACCATGTCTTCCCAGGCTAGCTGGCAGGCAGATTTGCAACTTGCTGCTGGAGTTACAGGTTTCACAAAAGGGAGTATGATAACAAGGATGAGAAAGCACAGGTTTCTCACCCAGAGCCCTTTCTAGTTCTCCTCCCTTTTCCTCCCTGACAGGTCTGCTGTATGTCACTTCACCATGTCCCCTTATAATCTAAATCATCTTGTTCTGTGTGTACAATAAACCACTAGCTTGCTTGATGCAGCATGGCATAAATTATAGATTATGCATAAACTGTGATGGGTTCAATTAATCACAAAGTTAATTTAGACCTCACATTGGGATGTCTGTATTACACATCTTTGATTTGAGCCTCATTTGTGGACAGGCAGGACTTGTTATGAGCTTGTTTGTTCTCACTGAAGCTCTGTCACTGGCACTGGTGCTGCCTTCAGTTCTCTGTGGGGTTGGACACGTGCACCTTGTGCACCAGAGGCTGAAAGCCACAGAGGAAAAGCTGCTGCTCAGACTGGGGCTGAGGCCAAAGTCTGACAGGCCCACACATTTTTGAAACAGAGATGTATTCACTGGAGGCTTGAGGGAGGGAGAAGGAATGCCCCAGTTTTGTGGGGCCAGGGCTGCTCCCATTATGCATTTTTTGAGTAGTATTGCCCATAAGCTGCTTTGCCAACTGCATGGAACTGGCTCTCCTTTGCCAATTGATTTGTCTTGGCTGTCCTTTTGGCCTCGTCCTCCCACCTTCCCATAAAAAATTAGATTAAATTTTTACATAGTTTGAGTAAAAGATGCTATGGGGCCTGTTATGGCTTGGCACAAAAAAAGAATGGGCAAATTGTACTGGGCTTGGTTGCCTTTGCCTGGAGGTAACGGGACTGCTGGTAAACATCCTGCTAAGTCTCTTTCTTCTCTCTCTTTCTTTATTGTCAAGAACTGGGAGATTTTTAAGTAGTAACATGATTTTCTGTGGCTACTGATATTGAATCCCTCTCTTCCTTTTTTCAGACAGACTCTTCATTATTGCTAAGAAACGTCCCAGACAATTCCAGTCTTGATCCCAAATCACCAGCAAGATACACTAATCCCTTCACCCTGTCTGAAAGGATCTTATTCCCTTACTGCTTTAGAAAAAACTAACATCACAAAAGAACAAAACAGAAGAAAATTCTCTCTGGACCCTTAGTCATCTGGCAACAAACAGGAGTTACTGTGGATTTTATTTCCATGGCATTGATAATATTGCCTCTTGATCTGCTAAAATGACTGTTGTCACCTATAGTATTTTACCATTTACCTCAAAAGAATATAAATCTCATGGTGTGGTGTGAATCCTTTGAGCCAAGAAAAATAAGCAAAATGCTCGACATGATGGGGTGGGAAAGTCTGATGGCTCCTCAGTATTAGGATTGCAGACTTTACAGTGTATTCAAGTGTGAGCTAATTTTGTTTTACAGTAAATCTCTTCTCCCAGAATAATTCCTTAGCTGACCATATATATTTAATCCCCTTTTGATCCTTGACAAAAACTCCTATCTCTTTTCCTTAGGGATCTTCAATTTCTTTTACTGTGTTTTCAGTCTTCCTTTTTGATATTTATTTGGATACTGAAGAAAGAGGCAATAGAGAAAAACAGAAATTTCTCCTGTGTACCTAATGCACATTCTCAAGTGGGAGAAAAAAGTCTTTCAAAGATATTAGGAAGAAAATGCTTGGATTTCCCAGTGTTTTGAAAACATCATGTGGTGTATTTTGCTAGAGAAGGTGGGAAATTCAGTATGGCTTTCATATTTAATGCATACTACCTTTAGTGTTAAAATCCTATGAAATACTTATAAGCTTACAAGCCTTTTCACTTGGCTATTTACTGTTAAGCTTCCTTGAGTGCAGCTTCTCTGGTTTATTCATATGCCTAAGCTGAGCACAACAATCCTGTGTTCAAAGACTTTTGATAACAACTTTGACTTAGATCATACTGTGGAAAGTGTCTGTGATGATTCTCTCTCCTTGTCCTGAAGCTTGTGGAGGGAGTGTTCAAAATTGCCATTATTTGCCTCCCATTAAGTCCTTGAAACTGCACTGTAGTTCCTTTAAACTCTTGAGAGCCCACAAGTCTGCTGGGAACAGATGTTGTGGGAGTCTGCAAATTTACCCTTGGTTGATTATTTTTCCATTCAGTATCTCTGGTAGAGCATGAGGGTCACTGGCTTTTCCAGCCCACTTCAGGGTTTGCCATGCCTTGAAGAACTATTCCCACTCAGGTCTTTAGAGATGACTTCTGGAGGCATATCAGCCAACAAAGAAATTATTCTTTGCTTTCTCCTTGTTCTGTGCAATTTGACTTCAATATCCATGGTATATAATTTCATTTGCCCTTTTTCCTCTCATTAATTAATCCATGTTTCTATTTCACACTTTGATAATATAGAGCATTCTGGATCTAAGAGAAAAGCCCTTTTCCCTTGTTTGTAGCTGCCCTACAAATGACTCAAAAGGTAGATCTGCAAGCTTAACAATCTTCCTGATTTAGAACGCTGAACTTGCAGGAGATTTGCACTGGGGTTGTGTGTAGCTCAATCAGGGACTGATTCAAATATGCATTTGATAATCATGGATTCACCCTTCTCCTGTTAACACAGGCTTCATTCAAAATTTGGGAAGTGGTTTCAAGAACCATGTCACAAATGTTGTATTCTCATTATTGTGTAAACATGCTACTTAACTCAGTTTTTGTGGCTAAAGCTTAACTTTGCCTCTCATGGTTTCCCTGACCAATTGTTGAGTTTGTTTTAGGTATCGTTAGAGAACTTAGGTAATTCCACACAGGTTTAAGAATATGATATACTGTGGACATGTGTACATTTTGTGTAAGAGAGAAATTATTTGAATATAGGATGTTCTCCTTTTACTTAAAACAAGGTCCATAGTTAGTTACAAATTGAGAAAGGCCTAAAATCCCATCATTACAAAACTGTAGGGAACTGTATTGATTGCAAAAGCGTATTCTACCTAGTGATGAAAGTTAAAACTACTGTACTATACAGCCATGTAAAGGGTGAGAAGGGATCTAATTCCTGTCTAATAGATAGTTAGGAAGAAAATTAAGTCAGACTCTTCTCAGGGGTGTACAGAGAAAGGATGAAACAGGTTTCTAAAATGAAAATTTTGACAAGTTACTAAGAATATTGTTTTTTTTTTTTACTATGGGTGTAATCAGTGAAGCACCAAAGGGGTTTGCCCAGAGGGGTTGTAGAATCTCCTCCCTTGGCATGGTTCCAAACTCAATCGGCTACAGCCCTGAGCTTCTTGATCTAGCTCTGAAGGAGGCCCTTCTTTGAGAACAGTGTTGGACTAGATGGCCTTCCTTGCAGCCCATGTTACTCTGTATTAATACATTTACTTTACAAAGAATGCCCTAAGCATATTTAATTTAGAACAGAGATATAGTGCCATGAATTTCCTAAAAAAAAACCCCACTGAAAACTCTAACTTGGAAACTATTATTTATTTTATTTTATTATTTTGTTTCAGCAGTGGGGTTTGCTTCTCAACCACTCCCTTGGGAGTACTCTGCTAATTCTATTTCATGTTTAACTCTATTTTAGTGAGCCACCATTCTGGCTGGTTATTTTCTCAGTGTAAGCATTCCAGATTGTAGTCCCCTGTAATCATTAGAACTGCTTTTCAATGATACATAAAGATAATAATTTCTGAACACAACAATATAATCAAGAATGAGCCTTGACAAGTTTAGATCTATTATTTCATGGCACATAGAACAGAAGGCTCTTTATTCTTCTTGTTGCACAGAAATTGTGCTCAAAGATCTGCATAGCTGTTTGTCTCAATCTGTAGGCACTGCACAGACCTTCTCAAAATAGTTTCCACTGCACAGAAGTAAAACAGATTTGACCTGGATTAACTGGAGCATAGACTCCTAATGGGCCAGATGGACCAACATTTCTGTTTGGCACAAATGATATAGTGTTTCCCACAATAATCCAGCAGTTGCTTTGGTTTTCTCCTCAATAAAAGAAACAATTTTAATCTTGGTCCGTAGTGGTTAAGCAGTGACTACTGTGAGGCATTTCCTTTGTAAAAACCTTATCTTACGTCATAACAAATTACAATCCAGGGAGGATCCCAAGCTGGAATGCTGAATGAGGTTTCTCCCTGTGACTCTGACTGGGGATAGTATCTGCCAGCTAGCTCTGAACTGGATAAAGGATCTAAAGAAGAAGATTTGATTTAGGGAGTATAGAAGGTTTTATTTTGTTCACATCCCTTGTGCAGAAAGCAGGCAAAGGGCAGAGAAACCGCTCTTGGGAGTATATCAGGCAATAAGTTGTAGAATTCAATGCTGAAGATCCCAACAGTTTGGTGTCCAAGGTAGGAAAACTTTCTTTGTGGCTCTATCTGATCTGCAGGCTCCTCTGTCTGGGCAGAAGGGAAGTGAAGCAGTCCCTGCCCAGCCAGCACAGTGAAGCAGTATCTCGGTGATGTGCCCTAGACAAAATGTCCAGGCTTTGAGTGCAGCTTAAATAGATGACATTCTCAGTGCAGCTCCTTTATCACCGCCCCTCCCACCATCTCATTCAGCTTCAGAGAGCTTTCCCATGGACTGACAAGCGCTTTCGAAAAACACATAAGGATTGGGACGGCTACTATGTGCCAGCTGCCCTAACCCAACTCTGCTGTGAGTCTGTACTTGTGCCAGCTCTTGCTTTGCAAGAGGGCAGGGAAGTGCTTATAAAATTGGCTTGTGTTCATTTTGAATAGGTACAGAAATGCAAAAGAGCAAGAAAATATGCTGGAAAGATTGTGTGCATGGGGGAGGGAGAGTTATATGCCAAAGGGATTGGGTTCTCCTACTTAAATGCTAAAAGGGAACAAGCCCTATCTCTGTTCTCCAGCATGGAATTTCCTATAAATTCACTGACAAACTGTGAGCGATACATAAAGACCATGTAACTTAATAGCTGGTCTTCCATATTCTCTTTTGACCTTTCAGCTATAAAAGGTAATTCCTTAGAGTTTCCAAAAGTACAGTTCATTGCTCTTTGGTTTAGTGTTACAGAGCAAGCATAGTAAGTAACAGACCTTTTTACAGTGACTTTTTTTCTCTTTGCAAAACCATTATACACCTCTTTGACCTTTAAAAGAAAAAGTGCAAATATGATTCAGCAAATGTTTCCAGCATTAATTTCTGTTTTTCAGAACTACAAATATGTGGGTCTTAATCCATATGGACTGTATAAAGCCTGTTTCATTCCTTTTTGCTTTACTCTTGTTTTGATAGTTTTTCTCAGTTCCCCTTTGTGACCAATAGGTAAAGCTTTGTAAAGGGAAGGCCTGGTAAAATCATGGCTCCAGCCTGTTACTTAGCCTAAGTAGAAATGGACTGTGGGAGAATGACTCAGCTAGGATAGAGGAAGTGAGGCATGCTGCATGAATGCCTCGTGCCCACACCGTGGTGTATGGTGATTGGTTAAATTGGGTTTGTTGTGCCTAAAAAGTATGTAAACTGATAATTGACTAATGGCATAAAAAGGCCAGGTTTTTGGCAATAAAGATCCTCCTTTGCACCTGCCTGGGGTCCCTTCATCACTCCTTATCGCTACACCCCTTCATCCAATATTGTCCTTTTCTCGTAGTTCTTTTCTCAGATTTTCCTCTACTTGTGACAAAAGAGAGCAGAAAATACTTTCTTTTATTTTTTTTAAATTTTTTAATTTTTTTTTTCTTATTGTAGAATGTGGGATTATTTGTCAAAAAAACCCAGCCCTGTAAATCACAATAAGACAACCATATAAAATTGATAAGATATTTTCAGTTTTCTACTGCCCTGGGCAACCTATTATCTTTTCCTTTCACTCACAAACTTAAAACCTGAAGGGTTTTGTGTAAAGTCTTTTTCCACTGTTTGATACTGTTTGTTTCGAAAGGAACTTATTACTATGCAGCATATGTATACGAAAACCAAAGCATTGCCAAATTAATAATGGCAGCAGAAAGAATCATATTTTCTTTCCATTGTTAAAGAAATGAAATAATTTTCTCTTCAGGGTTGTGACCTTAGTAAAACATTACTTAGCTATTTTCCTTCTTTTAGCTTCAAAAAGCCAAACAAACAAACCTTTTCCAAGATACTCAAGTATCTTACCCAAAACCATAGGAATTTCTAACCACAAATGTTGCATATTACTATACTGTCACCCACAGGTTTTTTTGCTGCTGGTGAATGAAGTTGCTTGTGCAAATACATAGATCAGTTTTAAAGGTGGAAGCAGGTTACACATTGCTGTCATTGTCTATTACTTGTGAAATTTCATTTTTTTCTGAAGCCAAAAAGAGCATAACATTTATAAGGAAGTGAGATGACACATAAAATCAACATGTCATGGGTTGTTTTTTAGTGTTTTGTTCAACTCAGTTCTTGAATATTTGGACAAGAACAGTTAGAATTACAGTCACACCAGTAGTGGTTTGTCATTTAACTCTTGCTCTGATACAAAGTCTTCTGCACTCTGTAAAATATCCTCTGCTGGCATGCATAAATATAACTCATTTGACTTTAATTGAGGATCTGGCCCAGGCTTTGATCTCTATTTAGAACTTGTCCAACTTTTCCCTTTATGGCCAACAATGTAGTACCAGATTTCTGCTAGCTGAATACATGCACTATATATATATCTATAAAGTAACTAATGACCTTTAAATAGCTACCAGTGGACAATTTTTAACTTGATATAATAGTTTGAAGCTATTTGGATGCCCTGTCCTCACTGCAGTATGCAGCATATTAACATTCCAGCGCCCACAAGGACATTTACTATGAATTGTGGCAGTGTTTTCCTCTGTGGCAGCTTTCAAGCCTTTCACATAGTAACTGAGTCCTGGCTACAGAACAGTGACAGTAAGAAGCGCTGGCAAAGCATTTTTGTGAGCAATGTACCACCAGAAATCATATTTCAGCCCCCCCTCCACAGAAAAAAAACCCCAAGCCCCTTGGAATCCATGGAGTTCCCATTGTCAGCTGGTGAAATACACTGTAAATGGCAATATCTGCCTTAAACTTAACCACTTATATGGTCTACATATAAATGCAAAATAAAGGTTACAGAGTAACATTTGAAAGAATGGGAGGGGGAAGCCTACTTCCTGGCATAATAGTGTTGAAAACAGCATCACACAAAACGGATATTTTGTTCTACAAATACAAAGTTGTTAAACCATTGTGAGGAATGACAGGCTTGTTAAGTGGGAGTCTAAAAAAACGCAGTATAGAAATTGAATATGGTAGTATATAGGTTTTGTGTGTACACATTGAGCCTGTGTAATGGCAGAGCAGTGAGTATGTTGCTTCTTTCCAGATTTAATTATGTCTCTATTTTCTGCATACATTAGAGTATAAATGGAGCCATATTATAGAAGACAGCATAAAAGGAGGTATCTTGAATAACGAATAAAGGAAGAAATAGCTACTCCTCTCAAAATGTCCAGTAACTAACCTAAAATTTCCAGAGAGGTAAAGATGTTCTAAAATTCCTTGAATTTAAGAAGGCAAAATATCAATCGGGGGCCATAATTCTGGAGTTTAGTATTATAAAAAACCCAACAAAAACCCAAGTTCCCCAAAGCCCCTCTCCTCCAAATCAACTAACTGCTAGTTAATTAGTTTGTTAGTCTTTTAAGAAGATTCACCAAGGAACAGAAGGTTTTATTTTGTAAAAGGGATTAATTTTGTTTCATTTGTTGAATTGTACATTTTAGGTTTGGATTTCAAACACTCCTTAGCTCTGAAAATCAGAGTTGGCTTTCACCAGCCAAGTGACTGCGTGTTGGGGGAAAATGGAAAAGTTTTGCTTGAACAGATTGCATAAGAATAACATCTGAACTTGAAATGGAAATAAACAGTTCATATATCAGCTTCTCTTGCAGGATTAAGTGTTAAAGTTTTCAGGATTGATATTCCTGGTTTGATAAAAGCTGTGGAGCCTGTATGACATGGCCTGGATTGATCAAGGAGATGACCTTTTCCATGTGAGCTTTTGCAGGTATCAGGGCTAAATTACTCCTGATTCCTTCTATCTGATATTTATTTTTGTCTGGTTCTTGTACCTGAGAGATACTTTTGACAGGTGCTGTGATGCTCAGTAAATGTGACAGAATTGAGAAGATTTCAATATGTCCCTTTAGACTCGAGGCCAGACACTTGCTGATGACTGAAGACCATGAAATCTCCTTTTCATTGTCAGGGGTAATCGTTGCGTGGGAGAGGGTGCTGGCTCTGTGACAAAGTGCCATCGTGTACCATCTCTTCGTGTGCTGTGCAGCACTGCAGTCACTGCATTTTTTTGTTGATATTTGTGATTGTTTACAGAAAATGTGAAATGGCTGTAAACTATAGCAGGGCTTTTAAAAAATAATCTCTAAATCAGAAAGTGGCTTATTGTATCTTCTCCTGCGTGCTCACTGTGCAGCGGGCAGGTGAAGCTGCTCTTAGTACTGCTTAGTGCATATGCCAGACTTTTGTTCACAAGGAAAGTTAAACTTGTGTGAGCTTCTCTGCCAGGGATGGTTCATGTCACTCTTCTGACCCCGGTAGACACAGATCAGGAGTAGCATGGTAGCTGAAACCTCAGAAGAGAAACCTGCTCACAGACATCAGAAGAGAAACCTGCTCACAGACATCGTCTGAACAAATGTATGACTATGTAAGGGTTAGTTTGAGCTTTAACATATGCTTAAAACAGTGCTTCTCCAGAGAGCCCCAATCCCAAATTGAAGCTGATGGCCAAGTCTGATGAATTGTATCAAAGTGTTATTGCTGTTTTGTGATGTGTAAAAACAGACACAAGGATCAGAGAGTCTGGTTCCCTGTAGATTAAAGATTAGCCCACTAACAGAGTAATTTAGTTCATAGAATCACAATATTCCATGGGGCCCGTTTGTGTGGCTTTCATATTAGAGAGTCTTCTTCCTTAAAAGCTTTCTGTGCAACACTGAAGGAGAACAAAGTTGAGTAATTTTTTTGTATCCCTTTCTTGTCAAAAAGGGTGACCAGAGAAGTGACCTTTTAACAGTACAGAGTAGAAAAACTGTATTTTGTAGGAATTTTTTTGTTGTTGCTAATAAAGCAGCCCTGTCCTGTAGGAGACACAAAAAAGCAAATGCTATTGAGAGCATTGAAGCACAGCAGTAAATTCCACCAAAATAATGTTTTTATATACACCCCTAGGAATACATTGATTTAGGGTTTTTTAAGTACTAAAGGTACCCTGTTCCTTTTCTGACTGTTGTTTAATAGGCATGTTATGATGAGCTCATGTATTTGACCTTCTTGGGGATTCATTAACAGAGTAGAGAACCACAGGTTTGTGGAAATGTTTGTAATGCATGTTTTGGTGGAAACTATTCAAAACTGGTATCAGGGAAAGCTTGGGTGTTTGCATTTAGATCAGGTGAGTTTTTTCACATTTCACATGAGAACACTCAAAAAAGCCCACCTGGCTCCAAATCCAAATCTGATGCTTGCTGCTCATGGAGTCAAGGAGGAACAGTGGACCAAGCTGAACTCATACAGTTCTCTAAAGTTTACTTTCCCGGTCTCCAAAAATTTAAGGAATCCCTCTTTTGGGGTTTTGTTTATTTGTTGTTTTTATTTTTCTTGGAATAAACCTGCAAACCTTAATGAACCCTATTATCAAATTACTTACAGTAGAGCTCAAACTGTAAATGTGATTATGATTTGGTGTTGTCTCATATGTCTAGTTTAATACACAAAAAAGTGATGAAAAATCCATAAGACAATGTAATAATTGTATCATGTATAAAATTAGCTTGAGTAATGACATTGCACCAGTGGCAACATGACATTGAAACCTAATCATTTGGTCTATATTGCTATAACTTAAGCTTAGTGTTTTATAGTTGAGATCAATATCTTAGTGCTTAATGATTTTTTTCATAAAAAAGCCTTAAAGCTTTTCACAAAGCAGTGATTAGTTTGTTAGTAATACTGTCATTTACATTTCAATATTTATCTATTAACTATTTTAGGTAGTGTGTAAAAAAAAAAAAAGCCATGTTATTTCCTCTGAAAATATATTATGAATCTCATATTTGAACTTTACTAAGAAAAAGTAATTAGTAATTTTAAAAATCAAGCTGATCAATGTGGTCTTGGAAATCTGAAATACCCACAAAGACAAAACCAGGTTATAGTAAAGTCTTGGTCTTCATTGTTCTCATCTTTTTTTTCATACTCAAAAAATTAACTTTGACCAGTTTGGATTTTTCTGTGCAGCATTTCTGTATAGCTTGGAAACTGGGTGAGGGGTGAATTAAAAGCCTAATGAAAAATTAGCTTCATAACAGTTTTTTATTAGGATTATTGCTACTTTCTCTGTTGAAGTCAGTAAGGATTTAACCCACAGTAAAGCTTCAATTAAAAAAAAAAATGCTTTAGAATAGACTACTAAGTAGGAAACTTAAATGAAAATGTAATCTGGAGTTATGATTGACAGCAAACTGGAGTTAGAGTCTCTGTAGCTTTCGGGATGACAGTAACTGACTTTGAATTAAGTCTGTTCTGAAGGATTGTTGTTGACACTGCTCTGAGGCTTGCTAGTATCTGACACGTACCTAATAGATGATTTCTCTCTCTCCAAGAAATAGTCTGCACCAGGGATAAAATCCTAAATAAACAGAGGCCAAAGATGCATGGCATAATGATAATGTTTTCCTGGTGTGGATTCTGTCCTATCTGTTCTTTACAACTGTCATGTACAGGTGTGTGGAATATTCAAGTACAGGCTTCCAGATGTGAGCAAAAAATTAAAGCACCATTAGCTTGATATAAAAAAGGGATATAGAAAAACATGGATAGAAAAGAACAAGTGAGCTTTAATTTGACAAGTGCAAAGGTGAGGCATTTCAGGATACAAAGGTTGGATGTTCCAAGCCTTACAGGTGCTCAGTGTGGGGAGAAAATCTAACACCACTGATTGATTTTTAAAACTCTAACCAAAAAAGTACATCCAAATAAAACCCCTCAATGTGTAATCCGAAAGCCGTAGAGTTTTTTTTTTTCCTCAAAAGTTAATGCACAGTAAAATTTCATCTTGTGTGTGTGAGGTCTGGTTCGTGGACAACTGGTTAAGTCTGATTATAAAAATAATAGAATTGGGTGAGCAAATAAGTCTTTTTCATCTGTGTGGTCTATCCTTCACTTTTAGCTGTTGCTGATAAGGAGAGCTTGGCCTAATCATGTTGCCAGTTAGACAAGCGTAAACCCATGACTTGAGGGTAAATAAGAATCTGTCTGCTCTCCTCATCTCTTTCTTTCTCCCTCTCACTCAGCTTCTCTGACTTGTTTTCATTTATTTATTTTTACCACTTTTTTCTTTCTGGTCATTCCCTTTGCCTTTCTTTTGCTTTGGTTTGCAAGATAATTTATAGATTGTCTGCCTCATCACCAGCCTCCACATTACACAGATCCATGTTGCTCTACTTCCCACTGAATCCTGAAAGTTAAGCAAACCCACAGGGAAGGCAGAATAATATCTTAATCTGTCAAAGTCCACTTTCCTGTCACCTTTTGAGATCACCTCTGTGTACATGTACCTTCGTTGTTCATAGTAATTTTTCACAGTTGCTCCTGACTGACAGCAATAGCAAGGAAAAAGTGTGAGGACTTTATCATGATAGTCAGTTGAAGTCTGTCATGCTGTCCTGTAACTTTGACCTGTGGCAAGTGAGAGGCACTGGGAAATAAAGATTGATCTCTGTCCCTGAGCATCTTATATTGTTGGGCTTTTTCACCTTTTTTTTTTAGCTTCTTTTTTTCATAACATTCCTCATTTGCTTTTTTCAGGTTTTCCTTTCTATCGTTAAGCTACTTGCTCTTCCAGCTTTTCCTCTATGTGCACTGCTTTGGGAAAAAACTTTCCTGCTCTCACCGATCTTGTTTGCACTTTCTTTTCTTGTACTTGGTTTCCTTAAGCTATGGTTTTTTCTGCCTCCACAGCCACATCAGAAAAAGGTGTTTTGGAAAGTCACATACTGTCCCTTCATGACCCCTATGTCGAACAGCAGCGAAAACTTCTTCTTTGTCCTTCTTTCTTCTATTTCTGCAAACCTGTTTCTGAGTCATCCTCGACACACACATGGACAGGCTGTGGGGACCAGGACATGGGGAGGTGCTCCTGCCCAAGAGCCTGATGGGTCCTGGGGATCCCAGGTCAGCTCCCACAGTAGTCAAGCACCAAAGGAAAGCTGGCACCTCTGCCCTTGATGAACTCAAGATCTCAACTCTCGTGTTCTTTGAAGACAGTGAATAAATGTTTCGCTGTAACTCAGGAACTTCATTTAATAGTTTAACTATTCTTTTAGCTTTCTGTAAATAGGGTAAGGAATGAAAATAAGACGTTTGGTGCAAGTGTCTTGCACACTCTTATGAGATCGACAAGGTGACAAGAGATAGTACAATAGTTCCTCAGTACTTTGTGAAATACCCAAAGGTTCTACCTAAGCAATAAATTAAATTTCTGTTAAATCAAAGTCTTTTTTAAAAATTAAATGCAAAGGACATTTTTAGTAGCTGTTTTATTATCACAGAGATATTTTTATAGAGTTCTGTGAATGACTTTTTTTTCTTCAGTGTCACTGAAATTTCATTTAAGCTAGATTTGGTAAAATTTAATTCCTTTTCAGACTGACATACTGTACAATGAGATCTAGCTTAAAGTTATTTCAAGCTAGATATTTTGTATTAGTACAGTTAGATCAATTTCACCCAACTTTGTCTACCAAAAAAAAAAAAAAAAATCAGCATTTCCACTGTAGTCAGAGGAAAAAGAATTCCAAGTCCAAAGGGTGATCCTTATCACCTATACCTTAAATTCCAAGGAAGAGGTAAATTCTCCTTTAAAGTCATCTTTTCCCTTTGTCTGAATAATCAGGGGGCTTAAACAACTATTTTAACCTATAGTTATAATTTTGAGCTGGCTAATTTATCCCTAAATGCTCATGCATGGCACATTCTGTAAGGTGTGAGGAGAAGGGCAAGGTCTGTGGTAGACAGGGGAGCAGTGCAAAGACACCCAAAGAGTAGGGTCACACCAAAGCCCTGGATCAGACCCAGTAACTTCAGGTGTGCTGACATTTCCTTATCTCTAAGAGCATTCCTGTTACACAATTTTAAGTGATTGCTAAGAACAATATGTTACAAGATGGTGAAAATCACATGTGATTGATTTTTTCAATGCCTTTATCTTGTTTGGCTTCCATAATGTGGGCAGGGAAAAAAACCAAAAATCTTATTTTTATTATTAATGCAGAGAGTGTAGGTATTTTTTGTGAGAGGCAGTTAGTCTCCATTACACATAATTGACCAATTACTGTGTCAACACACAAAGTAAAAACATGACCCATGCTGATATTTCCTATTGGTATGACACACATTTATTAAATGTGCTAAATGAATTACTTATTTTCCATCAGGGCAGGAGACTAGAGAGGATGAAAGATTCTCTTTTAGTTCAGCAAGTCTTGTGTATATGTTTATTTATAAAAGTGAAATACAGCCACTTTAGTATACTTGTCTTATGTAGTTTTAGCAAAATTAAAATTTTAATTTCTTAGAGGTGGGTTTCTTAACCTCAGACAACTATGTTTTTTCCACTTGTTTTACATTATCCAGGACCATAAGTAGGAGGAGGGTTTAATATGAAGCATGTGTTTTTTCCATATTCCCATGAAAAATCTAAGAGAAATGTCATCTCAACACATTTTTGCAGGCTGAAATTTTACCTTACCTGAGAACACCATGTTCCAGATGATAATTTTATCTTAATGGACAGTTTTAAACTGACATCACTTTATTGTATTGCTTCTCTGTAATTAAAACATTTTTTCATCTTTTATTTAAAAAAAAAAAATCAGTAGGTGAATAGAAACATGAATTCAGTCATAAGAATGGCTTTGATTTCTTGATTGAAATTGCAAATGTGAGTTCTGACGTCATTTGAGATAGTGCCTCAATAACTGCACTTGTATGAACATATCTACTACTTTGGTTGGATGATTTTGTTAGAATAAAACATAAGCAAACAAATATAAATAGAACCTTGAGCTCATAAATGACAAGATGCCTTATTTCACAGACAGAATATAATATGTAAAAAGAAAATGTAATTATTTTGCACTGCAATGGATTGTAGAGGATTTTTCTTGTATTTAAAAATGAGAATATACTCTACACTTACCATCCAAGATTCATCCTTTTATGTGACAACTCAAGTCCAGTTGTTTGTTATTTTTCTATGGATCCAAATGTGTAAATGGAAGTTTTGCTCATGAGAATGACCTACCTGGCCAACTGCAGTGACAAAGATCTTGTTTTAAGGTTGGATAGACCTATCCTTCTCTGGGATGTTTGTCGGCTTCAGGCAATTCCGTTGCATACCAAAGTTTTGATTGAGCCATGCATTGGATTATAGCTGGTGCTCAGTCTAGGGTGTGCAAAAAAATATGAATAACATTTCTAAAAATACTCAATATTAGTGGAAAGAGAATTTTTCAACTTTTTTCCTCCTTTAAGTGCTGTTCATAAATTTTCTTATTTGAAGATAAAACTGTGGCTTTTCCTGTTCTCCTGTGTGAAGAACTAATGACATTTTTTGCCTACAAGAGGGACAAAGAAGTGCACTGACTACATTTGCTCATAAGCTTCTTATTAAAAACAACATTAGCGATGCAAAATGTTTTAGAAATCTGTAGGACATCCAGACAATGAGACCCGTTGTATCTAGGCTACGATTAGACACAAGTAAGGAATTTGACTTTGTTTTCACCCTGTTAACTCCAAAAGCCAGAGTGGAAAAACAAGTCCTCAGAGTCCTGCACTCAGCTCTGGCATCTGAGGGCACAGACAGCATCCATGACTGCCTCAGTTTCCTTCTTCACATGACAGTGTAGGTAGCATCATTCAGACACGTTCTCCAGGAACATCACCAGTACTCTGGGGGTCCTGAAGAGATCCTCTCAGAAATGCCCTTTGTGCCACTCTGGTGAGTGGACCATAAACAGCAGGTTTTGTGATGACCTGAAGCAATGGACCACCATGCACTGCTTTCCATCTCCTTTCCCAAACCTCTCACCAACTTTACCTAAAACAGGTCACCTGGGTTTAACATGGGCTAGAAAACTCTCTGAAAGAGTTTATTGTCTGGTCCTTGGGTTTACGTCTTATTTCTTTACAAGCCTCACTGATGCTGAGTGGCTGTGGTACTCAGGTGGCCTCCCCTAACAGGAACATATGCATTTTGGAGGTGTTCCTCTTTCATTAAACAGCACACAATATACCTTGCACAGTATGACCCCATTATGCTTTTAATCTTGTACTAGTTTGAAAACAAACCAGTGGGAGGCACCAAGTCAGAATAACAATTTAATAGAGAAATCAAAAAAAAAAAAATAAAGGCAGAAAACACAGGGTTAAACTGACAGAGTCAGGATACAACCTGACACCCTGTTAGTCAGGGTGGTGGTGGCAGTGGTTCTGTCGAAGCAGTGATCCTGTAGAAAGGGGCTGCTCTTCCTCAGAAAGTCCAGTGGTGGCTGTGTAGCTCCTGTCCTCTGGAAATCCAATGGAAAGGTTGTCTGTGGTGTTCAGAATCTCAGATTATATCCAGGACGGAATGCTTGGTTCCTCCCTCTGGGTGGAGCATCTCACAATGGGGTAATGAGTCATGAGGCCAAGTGTTGATTAGGCTCATTAACAGAAAATGGTCCAGAGGGAGTTACCTATGAGTCATGCAGCAGGACAATGATGGGCCATTAACAGAAAGATAGTCTAGGGGGAGGAGGCAAGGAAACACTGCCCCACCTGATTTCAACAGCTCATGAGGATGGTAATAGAATACACTGCAACCCAGGACAGATCTAAACTGTTACTTTTCTTGAATTGAGGTTTATATATAGTAAAAATCTCCATTTTCCCAGTTTGTGTAACTAGACCTCTGCTTGCCTACTGGCATTAACCAGGGTGCTTTCTGACAGCGAGCAGCACAGAGAAAAGAGCAGAATGAGGATGGAGCCAGAGATTTCCTTGTCCTCACAGGTGCCATGCTGAGGTCAGGCTTGACAGAAATTGGATACCAGTGCTGGGGACTCACATGGCCTCTGTATTTGGTTGCTGTCATCAGCCTGGTATTTCTTCTAAAGACAATTTTACCCAGACAAGACGCTGGCTTCCTTTCAGATGATACTGCAGAATATTTAGTAACTATGTTTGCATGAAGCTGATCACGCACATGGCTTTTGAAATCTGGCTCAGGCTGCTTGTGACTACAATTTCCTCAATCAGAGAAAAGATGGTAGCACCAAACCTGTAAAGTACCAGAAAAACTAGCAAAAATAGCCCTCCTTGAAGTCAGTGTCAAATGTCAGGAAGTTAGCAGTGAGGTAATCACTAAGGTGCCAAATTTTCCTTATTTTTTAATAAAATAAAACAGCTGAACAAGCCCTATTGTAAATTCAAATTCCTAATTTTATTAATCCAATACCAATGCAAACTTTTAAGCATTTATCAAAATGAATCATTTGCCTAACTCCAAATGGGAAAAGAGAGGAAATACATGTACCAGAAGAATATTTTTTTACTTCAAAAAGATTTCCTGAAGTGCCTATTACTTATAGTCACTTCCTGTGGTTTAATTTCACTTTTGACATTAACAACAAATGTGCAGGTATAAAGAACTTTATTAAGAAAATGTTTTAGAAATACTTAGTAAATAATTTAAATATACTTTTTTTAAAAAAAGCAGAACTGTCTACAATGTGTAAATGTCATGCTAAACTCATGCTTTATTGGTACATTGGGAAGCATCATTTTCCATTTCTAGAAAATGTGAAATACTTAGGTGGTAGCAGTTGAGGCAGTATGAATAAACTCCATGATAAGTATTTCTTTTAAGTAGTAAGTACTTTAAGTAAGGTATTATTTTGATACTGCTTCTCTTTGGATTATTTTGAATTTTAATATGCAATTTAGGTAGCAGGAGGTCATAGTAAGGACAAAGAAACCTTTAAGCGTTGTGTTCATCTGACCTGGCATTGCCTTCTGCTCCCTGCAGTAATAATGGCAAACAGATATTCTTTTTATTCTAAATAAAGCAAACCACGTCACTTAATAAATTTTTCATGCATAGACATTTAGGTCAAATGGGATCTCCCTCTTGAGAGAGAATTAGAGGAAAAGAATTGAACTTTCATGGAGTGTATTTTTTAATAAACAAAAGTGAGATGAAAATCACTTGCTTTTTTATTACTTTTGATGATGATTGGGTAGGATTTTTCCTTTTGCTTTTGTAGTTTCATATCATTATTTAATTTGTCATAATTATTGTGTGCAACATTACTTTCTATACACATTGGAAACCAGAATACAAATTTAAGTAAATGGGAAGTGGTTTTTTGATAATGATCTCTTCTGTTGATGGCTTTTATATAATGGACACTGAGCCTGTATCTGATAACTGTCCTTGCTTGCTGTATAAGATTTTTGTACACAAAACCCTGTGCAGGACGAAGACGCCTGTGCAGAATTCAGTGTGGCATCTCCCGTGGTCTCAGTTACGGTTCAGTAAGCTGGTGCTGCAGTCGATGAGGTTGATGAACAATAACTGCATATGTGTTCAGGGAACTGCAAAATGTCTGTGCAATTCACACTCTCGTGCTCTGTTTGGAAACTTGACTCTCAAATTACAGCTAATGAGCAACAATGGGTGCATTTGTGGGAATGAATAAAGGGGTAAGAGAGGAATTTACGTCACCCAACTTCAAACATTATTTAAATGCCTAGATTAGGATATTGGGCTCCATATGAAGTTAACGAAGGGACTTTTCATCCCAAGCTGGCATCTAAAAGTTGCAACAGGTTTGTGAGATGGGTGACACAGTAGGAATATCCCAACATGTGCCTACTGGCTCTTAATATCAGATTTTTTAGTATGCAACTCCTCTTCTTTCTCCTTTGTCCTTCTTCTTTTGGCCAAGTAAAACTTGCTGATCTATGTCATACAGAGTAATTTTCAAACAGAACAGTTGCTAGGACTGAAGGGGAAGTGGGCAGCCAGGAAAATCAAATTTATATTTATATAAATATAATTTATATTTATATTATATTCATAAATTTGATGCATTTTTGGCAACAGATCTCCTAACAGCCCATAATCCACACACCGTTGTCTTTCAGGAAATTTTAACTGTAAATTTTGTATAGTGGTGTTGTTTTAAATCACAGACACACAAGTTTAACTTCCACAACCCAATGACATTGTGTCAGTAGACTTATGGAGGAGCTAAGACAGCATGAGCTTGGTCATCCATCCCTGTTTTGCCAATCCATAGAGGAAGGTTTGTCTGGGTGGGACAGACCCCAGCCAGCTTGGGGCCAGCTGGCTGAGGCCAGAAGGTCTCTGCTCAACAGAAAAAGTCCCCCAGCTGACGCCAAATCACACGTGCAACCACACAGCCAAGTGGAAATGTGGTTTTGGCACATATTGAATTGCCTGTACAGTCACTACTTGATGGGGCTGGTGATAAGAAAGAAGGAGTGCCAGCATGTGCAGGTAGCCCAAGTGCAGGCTCGCTGGGCACACAGCAGAGACAAAAAGTCATGTATTTTAGTTGTGTTGTGGCCTTCTCCATTGGCTTGGTGCACAAATGTTGTCCATGAGGGATTCTTCTGAGATCTTAAGAAGGAAGGAAACCAATATCAGCACAATAAAGAAATAGGACTCTGGTTACTACACAGGGCTGTCTGATCAGACTTAATTGATAAATGGGGCAATGAAAATAACTACTTTTTAATAAATCTGAGCATTTATCACCAGTTATAAAGATGTCTTTAGCTGTAAATCTGATAAAACTGGACTGGTTCAGAGCAGATTTTATAGACATCTGTTCTTTCAAGGTTAATTAGGTAAAAAAGTCAAAAGGTCAGTTGACATAATATTGTTAGTTAAATGTTACTAATAATGAACTAAATAAAATAATAGTAGCAAAAAGTTTGGGGATTTTAAGTTTGTATATATATGTGTGTCTGTGCATATTAGCTATGGATGTGTGTGTGTGCATAAAGACTGTATATCTGCAATATATCTAATCACATCAACCATATAAATCAGTGAGTGAACAATTTACTTGAATTAGTGCTTTTTTCCTGCTCTTTCTTACGTGCCTTTTTACAAAAGAATTGGGTTGTTTGTGTCTTCAGGTCTCCAGAAGCATTGAGTTTTGAGTGGACTCTATAGCATGTCCCTTTATTTCAACTGGTTAGGCTGTAAAATACCTCATGCAGTGCTTGAAATTATGCAGGAAAGCTCTAGAAAAGAAACAAAGATTTATGTGTATGAGAAAACCCCCTCCCAACCCCCAAAAAAGTTGTATTGGAAATTCACAGTAAAAATTACACATTCTCTCCTCTCTTCAGACCTAATTTACAGACAGAATCTGCTTTCAAACTAAAGTGTTAGTTTTGTTTATTTTAAGGGCTTGGCATATGCTGTACTAATGCTAGAATATTCCAAGCATAAAAATGTCTTCAAACGCATGAAAATGAGTCCTGTTACCTGTGAAGTTTAGCTGCTTCTCTGGCTTATGTGCTCAGGAGCTGGCAAAACCAGGAGGTGTTGTAGAGAGGCAAGTGGGAGGGAAGGGGAAATCATTCAGGGTGGACACCTGGAGAGAGACTGAACCCTGGGCAGGTTCAATATTTCACGTTTAACAGTGTTTATGACTGTTCCCTCTGGGCTGCAAAGGTGGGGTACAACCTGAAAGGCACAGATCTATTTTGAGCTTTACATCTGGCTTTCAGGTGTATCACCCTGAACATATTACACGTTAGTATTTCTCATTAAAAGTGATCTTGGAATCTATGTAAGCTTGAATTTCATTATTTTCAATAGGAACCAAAGTTATACTTAAACCCTGATGATGAGGAACAGTAACCAAGCAATGTAGCAAAGATGATTATTTTCCTGACAAAAGAGTTACTACCACACTTTTGAAAAATATGTCACTGAAAAAGGGCACTGAAGGTGCATATCAGGGGAGGGAAAGGGGAGTAAATGTAGAGAGATACACAAAATTGAAGAAGCAGGGGTGGGTATGGTTCAGGTTGTTTTTTTTCATGTCTAACCAGGCAAACACTTTAAGTTCAATTCTAATATATGCTAGAGCCAGGGAGTATATTCTATTCTGTGAATGTTTAAGGCATTTTATCAGCTAGTCCCCTTCTCTGGGATTTTCATCCTTTTGATGTTAAAACAGGAACACATCTTCTGGAAGCCAGTTCACAGTGTGTCTTGGTGGGATGGAGATGAGCGTATGCTTTTCTGCAACAGACTTACAGTGTGCTCATGTCACTGCACTTGACAGGAGCACACCTGGATACCTCATTGTTCTGGGATCATCTGTCTCGTGTGTGCTTCAGAAGCCATGAATTATTCATGTCCTCTTAGAATATTCCTCTGGATTTCCTGTGCTAGACCCTCAATATTGTGGCTTTTAAAGTTTGAAATGTAATTTTAGGGATTTTATCATGTCACTTCTACAAATATTTTTCTGTGGTATAGTTTAACCCTTTACATGCATGAACTGATTTTTTTGTTTTCCCAGGAACCTCTTCTTGGTTTATCTCATTTCCATTGAATTTATTTGAAGGATATTGATTGATTGATAACAGTGGGATCATTTAGAATTTAGTCTACATAAAAACACCTGCTTATCGCTTGTGCAACATCTGTGCCCTTTGAATGTGATGGGATTTTATGATGTCTTGTGAAGAATTCTTACTTTTTATTTGTGCTTTGCTATTTTTCCACTACTCATAAATTTCCCAGTAAATCCATTTTTAGATTTTCTCTGTGATAAGATCTCTGTATTACAAAATCTTTCTGAAAGGTAGCCCTTAATCCTCATGTCCCTTTATTCCAAATCTATGTGTATTACTGTAACTCAGTAGTAAATACAATTCATCTGGCCTAGTGTCCAGCTACTGCTGTCAGTCTCCAATCCCCTTGCCTCACATGAGACTAAGCTGTCATTTTAATCCTTTTTGTAATGAATCCCACACATACAGGGTGAATTGCATGATATTGTAAAAGTGGTTTGAAATATTCCAGCAGAACAGTTTTCTGCTGAAAATGGCTTGGGTTCCCTCAAAGTTTCATAGTAACTTTTCAGTCTTTAATAAAGGACTTTCTTGCAACAACTTCTGTTATGAAGGAGTTTCCCTGGAGTACTTTGCTGGATATTGTATTAGACTGGAGACCTTCTGTCTGTCTAAACAAGGCAAAAAGGCTGAATTTCATCTGACCACACAAACTCAGGGGAAGGGGGAGAAGCCAAAGCTTCTGTATCCTATGAAAAATTCCTATGAAAGAAGAATATAGTCATTGGCTGTGTGTGCTGAAGGAATACACGTACTCATACACATCATATTCTCACCCCCTTGACTGAGTTGTGGGGACATGATCAGAATGTTCATTTAATGAAGTGTGAGTAAGGAGGTAATTTTTATAATTTAGCGGTGGAAATTCCGTCTGGTTTAGGCTGTCTTTCATCGTACTTATTTCTATCTTTCACTTTTCATCCAATTTTATATGCTTTCAGGTGCTGCTGCCTTCAGGACATAGTGACTCAATACTACAAATTAGGTGTTTAACAAGAGAACCTAATTTACAGTGTAGAGCAGCATTTAATGGAGAATTCCCAAATTAAATTTCATTATCATTCTGCACAGAGACCTGATGAAGTATTCTTACCTCTGGGACTGGAAAGCAGCAGCATGTGTGCGCACAGAGAATGCGGGGAGAAGCCTTCCCTGCCTTTAGAGCAGAAGCATTTGTAGAGTCTGCTTTTTCTGTCACACTAGAATGGCAAGAATCTTAAAAGCAATAATTGAGCAACAGGTTGAGAACACTGGGAATTGAGTTTTTGCTTTTTCATCCCCCTGTCCCTCCCACATACATTACTAGGGTGTGGGATTTATTGCCATGGAAGGCTTTGGAAGACAAATTACAGATGGAATTAAAAAGCAACCAAGAGGAATCACATGGACAACACAAGGGTTATTGGTACACAGTGCCAAGGGCAGGGGGGGTCGTTTCACTGCAGGCACTGGAAGCATTTGGATGGAAGGGGGAGGTTGTTTAAGCATACTCTGCTCTTAAATCCTTTTGAAAATCTTTGCTGCTATCCAACAGATGAGGTGCGATGGACTTTGTCTAACCGTAGACGTCTATAATTCGGATCCATATCTCCAAGGTAGATGCATCATGTTCCCATTTAGTGGAGAGAAATAAGCCTTTCAAAGACACTTCCAGGAAATTATTCATTTTATGTCTGGCCATTCATGTAAGAGTTGGACTTAATGATCCTTGTGGGTCCTTTCCAACTCAGAATGTGCTGTGATCCTGTGATATTCTGTGATGCTAGGCTGAAATTATGAAGGCTTGTTTGTGAAGGCAGCTCAGATGACTATGCCAATTGTGGAGTTAAAAAGTGTGACTGGTCCTGAGCTAGCTGTGCTTGTTCCTCTCCACTGGCTAAAAATGGAGCCTTGAGTGACTAGTCAGAAATGGATGCTGGCCTGCATTTAGTCACATCACTCCCAATGTTTGTGTGGCTCTGTATTTGAAGGAGTTTGGATTGTGATTGGATTGGATCTAGTTGGATGTCCAACTAGACCTTGTTTCCCATTTAAAAAAAAAAAAAAAGAAAAAGAAAAAAAGAAAAACACAACAAAGTATTTGGTCAAAAGAGAGAAGAGAGTGAAGAATAGGACTGAGTATAGGGGGGGAAAAGAACCTGCTTAGCATTTGCTCTCATAAATGAGGAAGGAAATTTGAAGTTTAAAAGGAGAAATTAAGTATATCAATCCCAGTATCCTAAGTGTGCATCATGCAAGTTTATTTCTTTTAGGTAGGGTTACTTAAATCCCAGGTTGTTACTGGGGAAAGCAGATTGTGAGAGACTCCCTAGGTCCACAACAGAGGAAGCCTTTATGACTGTGTATGATTTTATGCTTGTTTCAACTCTGTCAAAATTCAACATGCAAAAGGAAAGGGCTCAAGGACATACAGACTATCTGTGATACTCCCTGGAGGATACTGTGTTCACAAAGCAATAAATTGTTTGCATTCAGACTCATAAGTGTATACAATCCAGGGTTTTTTGTCTCTTTCATACCGTGTATCTAAGCATTGCAGAGAAGATACTGAACATAAACAGTCCTTCCAGTAGAAACTGTTACATACAGCACAATTTGCTGCATCCAAAATAGGTGGAGGATCTTTAAAATATTGTTTGTGAGGGAAAGGACTGTAGAAATCAATTTATACTAAAATTAAAAATATGTCACAGAATAGCAAGCTAATGCACTCATTCCCAATAGGAATTGAGGTAGATGGCAGAGCAACTTTAGAATTCACCCAAACCTTTTATGCATAAGGTGACTATCAACCTCAGGCAAGTAAGTTCATTCTTTATTCAGATCTCATGTCAGTCCTCCCTAGTGTGATCTTAGACCAGCAAAAATACCTTACTAATCTCACAAAAACCCTAACTCCTAGAATTTCCAGCATAAATTTTGACCAAGCATAAGCAATTTTAAGGCAGTATCATTAATTTTTATTTTCCTTGAGCCAAATTCCAAAGTTAGCTGAAACTAGCAGTTAATGTTTATGTACTTCTGCCAAATGAAAAAACCAGCCCAGTGTACAATGAGAAAATGGACAGACATTGAATAGAAATCTAGCCATTTTCGTAATACAATTAGTCGTGAAGGAAGTATATAATAAATCACTGGAGAAAGTCAATGCAAGAAAAACAAATGGGCAAAAGCATACAGTATGCTTTGAAATAAATCCAGTTTTATGATAGTTGTTATCTGGGGAAATTCTTCATTCTGAGGTACCAAAAAGTTAATTAGAAGTAATCCTTTAAGTCATCTGTAAACTACAACATGACCTTTAGCAATGGCTATAACTGATCCACACCTGAGCTTGTATAAGCCAAAGAAAAGAGTTTTGCTGACTTGAATCAGCTCTGGGCCAGGCCTCAGCTGCTTCTGGTAGGGAACAGCTCTGCACCACAGGTGGAGGCAAACGTAGAAAGTTTAGCACTTGATGCAAGTTTCTGTAGGTGAAGCCTAGACTGAAGCCCTTGTTAAACTTCGTTTACAGATTTTCTGAATCAGAGCCCAAGCTGCATAACTCAGTTTTTCATTCTGCAAATAGGAAACCTCGTTGCCAAAAATTAAATTGACTACAGAGTGTTAGGTTTTACAACTGGATTGGACAACTGACCAAGCATGAAACTGGAGGAACTTTATAATTTATTAATTATTTAGTTCTTTCCAATTCCAGCTTTTTACAAAATTGTATTCCTCCAGATTCAGAGCTCAAGGATGGCAGTGTAATGTGGGTTTTCCTCATAGCTGATTTTTGTTTTAAAACAAAACTTTATTTAAAAAAGTTAATGGGGACTGTCTCGAGGAATAATAGCTTCAGCAATGTGGAGACATCACACTGATTAGTTCATCAGCTTTTGTCAATTTTTACTGATTTTCATTCTTCCTACCATATGCAATCCTTAACTAATGCTAAGTTTTGCTACTGTAACAAGAAAAATAATGGGTTTTGCTTAAAGTGATAAATAAATATTAGGATATCAAAGGAAATGTAAGCCTTGTGATTTTAAATTATAACTTAAGAAATTATTTGATATTTTACTTATTTTCCATAGTTGTAATTTTTTTAGCAGTCAAGACCAAATTAAATGAAAATACTTATGTAGAATTTCAAAGAAAAGAATGAAAGACTAAGAAAAAAAAAGGATAAACCCCGTATGATTAATTATTGGCTGTATAATGGAAGAGAAAGCAGGTGTAGCTTTATAAATTTCAGTGGTATAGAACATGTAACAGATTTTCTTGCATGGGTAAAGGTTTGACAGCACTCTGCAGACAGCAAGTGCTGTCTTATTTTTGTTCTGCAAGAAGCTGATCATGTAGCCTTTGTAAAGTGTTTTCCATGACATCAAGGGGAGTTGTGTCTGGATAAAGATGGAATGATCAGTTATTGTGCTGGGAGATAAGTGGTATATTTTGAACTGAGTTCACCCTTAATGCTCTATCAACACAAAGTTTTAAACCTTTTGTGCTTAAGAGGTAAAATGACTGATGTAAGAAATTGCTCTGGGTAGCTGCCTTTCAAAGAGAATCAATGTCACTTGTGAATGTTTAATGGAAATTTACTTTTTATTTCATTACTAATAAAAATGCATCGTGTAGATTAATTTCCAGGTGGATCTGAAAGGACTGGGTGAACTTAGCAGTTACCACCAAAAAAAAGTCTGATTACTGAAAGAAGGTCACAGTGGTTTGGCTGTTAATTATGTTTGTGGTATAATACAGCTATCCCAGGTATGTTCTAACAAGGAGAAACAAGGTGAAAAATTGAAAAAAATGTAAGTTAAACTTTTGGTGATCTCCTTACTCTCTTCGTGTCTCTATTTGACTTTAGGCTTTGTGTCACTCCTGTGTGTATCTCACCCTCGGGGGTGAAGGTTTTACTTAATGAAATTGGCAACAGGTTGAAAAAATTCACTTTTGCCTTTCCAAAATTTTTTTTTAAACTGTTGCTTACATAAAAAAGCCCAGTTAAATGAAATTGAATCCAACTTTTTACCAACTTTTTAATCTTTCATAAAATCAATTGAAGTAATTGGACTAAGTAATAATAACACATTTAATTTGAAATATTTTTTATTACCCATAATTGATTTCAAGACATTGACTGATCACTGTAAAAGCTTGGTTTTTAGCAGCTGACAAGCTGATGACAGGCATTAATGGATTTTGTAATAAAGAATTTGAATTGGAGAAGGAATTTTGTAAGAAGAAAATGCTTGTTTCTGTTATAAAAATGCATGACAACGAAGATGGATGCTACATAACTAAAAACACCCTGAAAACTAAGTTAGAAACTTTTTGGCAGAAAGTATAAGGGCCTATAAATACAACCATTTTATATTGGCATATTTTTCTCAGTCGTGACTTCCATTAAACTTGCTTTTTTTGTAGCTACCTTCAGCTGGTGAATTCCAGTCAGATGGGGCTTAGGTACTTGAGGAACTGTCAAATGCTGACATTCAGAGAGACTAAATCCATTTCACTTCTTTGTCTAGAAGTTCAGTTATCCTCTCAGAGGAGGATATCAGGTTAATCTAGTGCAATCTTCTTTTCACAAACTCATGATTCATTTTGTTCCATTTTCCATTTACCTCTATATTTGAAAGCCTTAAACTGAGGCTATATAACAAAACAAATTCAGTGAGAAAAATGAAGTGGAGAAATAACTTCAGATAGTACTGTATCTGCAACTGACATATTGTATAATCAGCTGTTGTAAATTCAGGCTTCTTTTAGATGTATGTCACATCTGATATGCACTTTACTGTACCACTTTAAGGTATAGCTTTAATCTCACATTTGCTACAATTGCTGTGATATACAGAAGAGATAGACAAGCCGAGTTCACAGAATCACAGAATTGTTAGAGTTGTAAGGGACCTCTGGAGATCATTCAGTCCAACCCCCCTGCAAAGGCAGGGTGAACTAGAGCTGGTGACACAGGAATGCATCCAGGTGGGTTTGGAATATCCCATTACCTCCCTGGGCAGCCTATTCCAGTGCTCTGCCACCCTCAATACAAGGAGGTTCTTCCTCATGTTGAGGTGTTTTAGTTTAGGGTCATTGCTCCTCCTCTCCTTGAGAAGAGTCTGTCACCATCCTCTTGGCACCTGCTTTGTGATATTTATATGCATTGATGAGATCCCCTCTCAGTGTTCTCTCCAGACTAAACAGGCCCAGCTCCCACAGTCTCTCCTCATAAGAGACATGCTCCAGACCCCTCCAGGCCATTTTTGTGGCCTCTGCTGGACCATCCCCAATAGCTCCATGTCTCTCATGTACTGAGGAGCCCAGATCTGGACACAGCACTCCAGATGTGGCCTCTCTAGGGTTGAGCAGAGGGAAAGGATCCCCTCCCTGACCTGCTGGCCACACTCTTCCCAGTGCACCCCATGATCCCATTGGCTCTCCTGGACACAAGGACATACTGGCAGCTTAGGGTCAATTTTTCAGCCACCAAGACTCCCAGATCCTTCTCTGCAGAGCTGCTTTGTAACAGGTCATTCCCAAACCTGTGCTGGTACTTGGGGTTATTCCTCAGGTGCAAGACCTTACTCTTGTTGGACCTCATTAGGTTTCTCTCCACCCATCTCTGCAGCCTGTGAAAATCCTGCTGAATGGCAGCACAGTTAATGCTGTTCTCTTTCTCCTTTCAGTAGGTACGATGTGAGGGACTTGAAAGATTTTGCACTAGTTTCTGTCTCAGGCAGGTAAATCTGCTGAATAGTAATTTGTCCATTTTTATTACTCACAGTACTGATAAGCATTTTCTTATCAGTAGGTATAGTCTTAGAATATTTGTCATACCAGTGATCAGTAAGTCACTCCTAATATGACTCTTATCAAGTGAATATCAAGTAAATATAATTAAATATGAAATATTAAGAATGTTTAGGAAGATACAAATTAAGCAATCAAAAAATGCTTCACAGATTTCTAACAGTGATGAAAATCACAGAATTATTTAGGCTGGAAAATACCCTGTGCTGGCTTTGGCCTGGGTAAAGCCAATTTTCTTGACAGTGGCTTGTATGGGGCTGTGGTTTGGATTTTTACTGAAAACAGAGCTGATAATATAGAGATGTTTTTATTATGGGCCTCTCAGTACAAGAAAGACATTGAGTTGTTTGATCATGTCCAGAGAATGGCAATGAAGCTGGTGAAGGGTCTAGAGAGTAAGTCACATGAAAAGCAGCTGAGAAAATAGGGGATTTTCAGTAGAAGAGGAGACTCAAGGGAGACATTATTGCTCTCATCAGCTCCCTGAAAGGAGGCTGTAGCCAGATGAGGGTTGATCTCTTGTCCCAGTCAGTGACAAAACATGAAGAAATGGCCTAAAATGGTACCAGGGTTGGTTCAGATTGGACATCAGGAAGAGCTTCTCCACTGAAAGTGGGGTTAAGCATTGGAACAGGCTGCCCAGGGAAGTGGTGAAGTCACCATCTCTGGAAGTGTTCAATAAACAACTGAATGTGGCACTTAGTGCTGTGGTTGAGTTGACAAGGTGGTGATTGATTAAAGGTTGCACTGGATGATCTTAGAGGCCTTTTCCAGATGTAATGATTCCATAAATGCTGAGCAGCACTTGCAGAAGCCTTTTCTGCTTCTTGTACTGCTATGCTGGTGAGGAGGCTGGGGATGCATGGGAAGCTGGGAGAAGACACAGCTGTGTCATCTGACCCCAACTGACCAAAAGGATATTCCATACGGAATGACATCCTGCTCAGTATAGAAAGAGCGAGGAAAAAGGAAGAAGGCGGGGGGGACACTTGGAGTGATGGTGTTTGTCTTCCCAAGTAACAGTTGCACTTGATGGAGCCCTGCTTTCCTTGGGGAATGGGCTGAACACCTGCCTGCCCCTGGGAAGTGATGAATCACTTCCTTATTGTGCTTTGTTTGTATATGCAGCTTTTGTTTTCCCTGTTAAACTGCCTTTATCTCAACCTAAAATATTTTTAGCTTTTACTGTTCAAAATCTCTCCCCAGTCCTGCTAGTGGGGGAGTGAGCGAGTGGCTGTGTGAGGTTTGGTTTCTGGATAGGGCTAAACCATGGAGACCCATAAGAATACTGAGTCCAACTATTAAACTTACACTGCCAGGTTCACCACTAAATCATGACCCTAAGGACCACATGTACCTGTCTTTTAAATACCTCCAGGGATGGTGAGTCGAATACACCCCTGGGCCAATTCCAATTTGCCACCATTTCCTCTTGTTCTTTTGCTTTTACTTGTGAGAAGTCATTGACACTCACCTCACTACAGCCTCCTTTCAGGTAGTTGTAGAAAGTGATAAGGTCCCCCCGGACACCTTTTTCTCCAGGATAAACAACAGCTGTTCCCTGAGTTTCTCCTCAGGAAACAGGACTGGTCCCAGTGCTGAGTGCTGGGGAACACTGCTGGTGTCCATCCGGCAGCTGGAGATGTGACTCCATTCCTCAGTCCTTCTTGGACTTCCTTACCCTTCAGGACTGCCTCCCAGGGCACTCTGTCAACCAGGTTCCTAAACAGCCAAACTCTGCTCTCTCTAAGTCTAGGTATCAGTTCTGCTGACTCTATAATTTCCTGTTTGCAGTTTCCAAAACAACCACCAACCACAACATCACCCAGCAGTCCCTCTCTGTTTCCAAACAACACGTCCAGTGGAGCATCTTCCCTAGATGACTCCCTCACTGGCTGTATGAGGAAGTTCTCTTCCACACACCCCGGGAAACTCCTAGACTGCTTCCTCTCTGCTGTATTTCTGTATTTTCATCAGATGGATAGGAAATTGAAGTCTCTCATGAGAACAAAGGTTAGTGATTCTGAGACTTCTCTCAGCTGCTTATAGTAAAGTTCATCTGCCTATTCATCCCACATGGGTGGTCTGTAACAGACTCACACCAGGATATCTGCCTTGGTGGCCTTCTGATTCTTACCCTTAAACACTCAACCCTGTTGTCACCATCCTCAAGCTCTAGACAGTGACAACACTGTCAGTTTTGTTTAAAAAATATTGATGCAGAGATCTGCTGATTAAAAAAAAAACATAGTACAACAACATTAGCCCAAGGAAAGCGCTTTATGGAAAAAAACCCAAAAAACCAACACCAAAATGTGTCAAGGTGCAACTGTTTCAACAAGGCTTAAGAGATAGGACAGCTTCCAAGTTCCAAGGGGATCCTGTATCTACCTGCAAGGAGAAAGCAAACTATGTTTGAACTAACTGAACCTTTTCATTTTGATATTTCTACTATTGCTGTTTTGCAAAAATCAGTGAGGAAGGTAATGATTTAATTCCAAAGAAAATGTAAATACTACCCATCTGTTCTCTTCAGCACTAAGCAGTCAGGTTATACAGAGAGGAAGAGGAGGTTTTTCCCCATCTTGTTCTTTAAGGCAAGTTACTGAAAGGCAGTTAATGCTCAGAGTCTGCCAAAGGTACTTAAAAAGCCTGTTTAATATATGCGTTAGTTTGATGAAGAAAGTGAGCTGTAAGTGCCTACTTTTTCATTTTTTTTTTCCTTTGTTTTTTTTGTCATTTTCTTCCCTGGTCAATACTTGAAAGCTCTTGGGAAAAGAGAAGCTCTTAGATGTTAATATTCTTTAATGCCTGGTGTATTTATTTCAGTAAGAGCTGTCTTGAAATGGGTGGGATTTTTGACAGCTACAGTACACTAAGCATTGATCTACTTAAAAGGGCATTATTTGGTATTCTCAGAGATCTTTGAGGAAGTTTGTTTCTAGTTAAAATGACATTCTCCCACTTGCCATTTGATGTAAGTGTAGCACAAAGAGCTGTGTACAGAGTACAAGGATATAGCTGAGCCTTTGTTTTATGGAGAGTGATAACCCGCGGTTCATGTACAAGTTGGAAGGCAAAGGATATACTGAAATGGGTAAGAGGGACCAAAAAAAAATCTTATTTCTTTAATGAGGGGAAGCTGTATGGATGCTAAAAAAGCTAGCAGAGAAATTTTCCACCTTTTACAGTCTCCTGTGAAAGTCTCCGTTCTCACGCAAACTAGCTGAGAGACGGTTTGCTATTTTGTAAACTATTTGCAGGTGCTGGGTGTTGTGAGAATGCAGTGGATATTGTTTTGGTTTGTTGAGAATAATATTTTGAGTATGGAAACTATTTCTCTCAACCAATCATTTTGGTGGGAGGTTAATCAATAGGCCAATCATGTAATTTCTCTATTGTGAATCATGGTATAAAAAGATGCATTTTTGGCATTAAAGGGTCGGCCCTGACCATCTTCTCTGACCTGAATTCGTGTCGTTCTCCATGCCGTCCCTGCAGACAACAGCGATAAAGCTGTGCAATTATGCAGTTCATTAGTTTGCCTGGGTGCTCTGCTGATGTTATAATTTAGGTTAGAAGACAAACGTGTGAGTGCATATGAGTACAGTAATGATCAATTCCTGTCCCCACTGAATTAGAGCATTCCCCCATTCCCCTGCAGTCACCAATATCTATGCTGCCTGTGCCAGCACAGGTATGAAATAGAGAAACATGGGATGGTTCACAGCTGGCAGGACCCTGCTCCCAGGTCACTCTCCCTCTCCCCAGCACCTGCCCACTGAGTGGGCAGCCATGGGCAGCCAAATGCCATCCCTCCCCAACAAGGGAAAAAAGAGCTGCTCAAAAGTGGAATGCAGAAGTAGAGAGCAAAAAGAAGATAAGAGAAAGAGCTCTATTTATTAATTCTCAGTGCAGTTTTCAAGCAGAAAGTTTAACCCAGGGATCTGGTTGGAGCAGTCTGTCAGCATTGCAGCAGTTGTGATTGGAAACTTTCTTCACACCTTTTGACCTACTTAGTAGTGAAGATTTATGTGTCCATTCACAGCTAGAATCTCATCTTGTTTTTAAAGAATAAAATGTAAGATTGCCCTCTTTACTTTTAGACATTCTTGTTATTGTAGATCAATGAAAAAGCCAAAAAAAAGAAGTTCTGAAATATTTGTGTACGATTACCAATTTATCAAGTTGTCGTATAGCTACCTCTGTTTGTTTTCTACTTGCTTCAAGGTTTGCAGAACTGCCTGTAGGGCTGGAGAGAGAAGTATTAACAGTTCTTACCTTCAAAAAAACCCCACCGAACAAAAAACCAGCTGTAGGCATGTTTCAAATCCCAACAGTACAATTATGTGCACATACATTCTAGTTTAAGCTCAAAATGGCTATGAAACTGAAGCTCCTTCTGTTAGTTGTTTATTTTGCTGTATCTTAATTGTATTGTATGTGCAGAAGTTATCTCAGCAGTCACATTTGGTGAGACATTACCATGTTTCATAGAGGTAATAAAGATACATCCAAAAGTAGATATATTTGACAATTATAATATTATAAGAAATGTTCCATTAAAAAAAAAAAAAAGGTTCATAGCAAAGTTTTACGCTTGTTATGTTTGGCTATCTGTCTGTGTATTTTCAAATGTGCTTATGCCAGTTTATCAACCCCAAAATGCTGTTTCTCAATCTAGACTCGTGTCAAAAAGTGTGAGCCTTTGTTAATTAGAGTCAAATTCAACTTGAAGATTAAATGGGCCTCTATCAATTTCAGGTTATCTAGAAATTATATAACAACTTTTATGGAAGTACGTGTGCAGCTTTTTACCGGCTAGGCTTGTAGTTCAACGCCTTAGAAAGCCTTGGGCAGCCTAGACAGGTAGCACAGGCAATCCAGCATTTCAGTAGCTCTGAAAGCGGCAAAATGGTAGCTGCAAATCTAATACCACCAGCAGAAGCAAAGAGGGAGAAATATAGCTTTTGGTTTGCCTAATTTCCGCAATTAGAAGCTTTCAAACAGAGACAGAAACACACAGACGTTCGCAGAAAGAGTTGCAAAGCCAAAGAGGGCGGGTCCCGCCTTGGTCCTCTCTTTTACTCAGAGAAGGGGAAAGGGGCGGACTGGGGGCAGGCCCGGGGTGACCGGCCAACCAGACACTGCTAAAGAGTTTAAGTTACATTTAGTTTTGCCCAGGCTTGGAACAAAGGAGTTCAGAGCACATGGCAGAGGCAAGTGTCCTGGGGACGGGGAAGGGAAGCTCGGAACAGGCAGCAACAAGCTTTTCTGTTAATTCATTGAATATGCAGAGGAGTAAAGGCAAGAACCAAGGTCAAGTGAAAACTGCAATGGACTTGATTCCTTAGGGTTCAAAGGGACCATTAAGATTAGACTGACTTCTCTCTAACACTTCCTGTAGCTCTGGTACCGCACACATAGTTGTAAGATTGATTTTCAACTTTTCTTTTAACAATCAGTCGGATCATGACTTAAAGATCTGGAGAGAACACCAGAAACAGAAATATTTCTTTGGCATTTTTCACACTTAAAAACTGACAGTTGTTATTCTGAACATGTCCATCTTCCTCTTGCTATCATTATATACTTTCTTTTGCTGTATTGATGACTGCCTGTTATTACTGATTTCTTTCAATGTGGACCTTTTCAGACAGTAATTTCCTGTTAACTGTGTCTTAGCTTAGATAAAATAGCAAGTAATCAAAAATGGTCAAAATAAGACATTTCCAACTTTGTCTTTTGCTATTGATGATGTTCAGCTAAACCAGAGGGCCCACAGAAAAGGGTCAAAGTCTCAATGATTGTGAAAAGGATTGAATTCATTACTATGTACATAATTCCAGATTTAATTTATTTTTACAGATAACTAGTATTCAACGATTTGGAAGTAATCATTCCTAAAATCATAGAATTGTTAAGGTTGGAAAAGATCTTCAAGATCACCAAGTCCAACTATATAACTAAGACCATCAACATGTTTACCATTAAACCATGTCCTCAAGTGCCATATCCATACATTTTTTGAGCAGTTCTGTTGATGGTGACTCTACCACTCCCCTGGACAGTCTAATCCAATGCTTGACAAACCTTTCTGTGATGAAATTTTTCCTAACATCCAATCTAAATCTTCCCTGGCACAGCTTGATGCTGTTTCCTCTTGTTCTGTCACCTGTTGTCTGAAAGAAAAGAGCAATCCCCCCCCCCCCCCCACTACAACCCCCTGAGCCTCTTCTCCAGGCTAAACAACCTCAGTTGCTCCTCATCAGACTTGTGCTTCAGACCCTTCCTCAGCTCCACTGCCATTCTCTGGACAGGCTCCAGCGCCTCAATGTCTTTCGTGCAGTGAGGGGCCCAAAACTGACCACAGTATTGAAGTTGCAGCCTCCGCAGTATGAAAATAACTGCTCCTATCCTCTGGATAGGAAAACAAAAACAAAAATAAAAATGTAAGAAGATAAGAAAAAAAAATAATGCAGATAACCTTCTGGTTGTGTTCTTTCATGAACTTTTCTGAGATTGGATTCAGGTCCAGTGTCTGCATTACTTTTTATGTAATTGCAACTGCAGTGATGAATGTTTAGTGTATTTTACAGTCCATGTCTTAGATATTATGTCAGTTTGTGTTATCATTCTGAACATTTGCAACTTTCTGTATGCAGACTCAGGATCATTTAATTAAGTCGTATCAGAACAATTGATCTCTGACAAGCATTATAGAGCAAATTGTTGTGTAATTCCTGTGACATTTTGAAGGTGGGGAGTAAGGGACGGGAGCAGTAAGTAGGGACAGTATTGAGCACTATAACTCATTCTGTTTAGAAGCCTCATATTTATTGGTTTGTCAGGCAATTATCATGAAGTCCAAGAGAGCAATTCAATTTACACTGATCTTAATGGTGAGTTTAATTGAATTAGGCCTTATCAGCAAGACGTATGTTAAGAAGGTTTTGGTTTACTGCAGACTAGAACTATTGCTGCAAATTTGACCATGTAAGGTTTCACAAGTTGAGCAATCTGGGGCTTCATAACTGAGGGAGACAGCATGGAAAAAAAAGATTGAGACAAACTGTACTGATTTAGTACTGATTTAAAACAAAAATAATACTCCAGAATAGGTCAACAATGTGCTGCTGGAGATGTCCTGCTCACTACTTTTTGTGTGTCTGTAATTTTGCTTTTGGGGATATTTTTGGTTTTATTTTGGTTTTGTTTTTTATGTTTTGGTAATGGTTTTGTTTTTCTTTTTTACACTCTTGGCACAGTTGTGGGACCAGTCATGGCACTGGTCAAAGAAAACTGGAATATAATCTGAAGCAAACACATATTTCCTGGATGCAAATACTAGTTTCTTTTACAGTAGTATCTTTCCCCATCTTTATTAAGTAAGTTTGGATGAATAAGCCTTACTAAAAATTGAATATAAATTGTTTCTAATTGTCTAGTAGAGAAGATCATTTTTATTAAGGTAAAAGCAGACCATACAATGGGAATATAAAATGAACAGGACTTTCAGGCAAATGAATACGATCAGAAGACTAGAAGAAGAAACAAAGGCCAAAAATCAGCAAGGAAATTAAGGGCTCTCTATTTCCAAAGAAACACAGAAAAAAAAAGTTATACACTGAATTTTAGGAAAAAAGTGATGTGCTTTTCTTGAATTAATGGTACTGGATTTACAGCTTACTTCTCTTTCCTGAGAGATGTGGGTAGTTCTGGAAATGAGGTGTCCAGTCTCCAAGGCTACACAAGGATGTGTTCGGCACAAGCCAGTCTTTGTGAGGGGTCTGGTTTAAAACTCATTTTACCAAAGCCATTCAGTTGAAATCAAACCCTGACATAGTCTGAGAGTGCTCAAAACCCTTGTTCCTGATTGTTGCTACAAGAAACTGCCCAGAGGAAAGCAGTGGTTTTGAGGGGCAGCGTGCGAAGGATAGAGCGGCGCAGATTCTTCCGAGGTGTGCAGAGGTGTTGGCTTCACTTAGAAGCTGCCCCAGATGCTTCCCTGTAGTGCTGAAAGGGAAAAATAAATGTAACTGGATTAAAAGTTGAAGAAGGAAATGAGGTGCAGGAGAAGAGAGTGACAACAGGGCCTGTCCTGCAGAAGTCTGGGGAGCTCTGCCAGAGACATCTGCCACTGCCTGAGGAGGCACGTGGCAGCAGAAAAGCCTCACAAGAGAAAGCAGGGGCTGGGATATGTTGCATAATTCTTACTGTATAGCTTGCCTCATTATGACGTCGTCCAAACTCCACAGAAACATCGATTTCCAGAAAATTGTGATTACAAATCTCAGTGAAACTGCAGTTTATAAAATTATCAGAAATCATTACATGCAGCAAACAGCATTTGGATCTCAAGATTTTCTGACAGTCGTCTGTAGATAAGGTTGACTTTTTTGGTAGTTCAGTACCCTGGGAAGTGTGATTGGTCTTTGAGAGAGGGTTTGCATGAAGATAAGGATTTAATAATGTTTCTTTTACTTTATCACAATGCCAGCTGAAAATTGGACAAGCTTCAGTACGTTATGCTATATCTGATAATATCTTTAGTGCCTATGTGTGCAGTTTAAATTCAGTATGTATAGTCTTCCAGGGCAGAAGCTGCTTTTTTATCTCCATTCAAGCAAGTCGTCATCATACCGCCACAGTAACAGCAGTCCTTGAATAATTCTGAGAAACTGAGTCAGAATGCATGTAATTATAATGGTGAAGTAATTTTGGAAGGAATTAGCATCTAACGGATCTTTATTGCACCTTAAATTTTAGGTTTATTACTCGGGGAAATATCTCTGATGCCACAGATTTATTTCTCATGTATTTATACATTACTTTTCAGACAGATTACAGTGGGCAGTGCAGTAATGCTTCACTAACACATAACACTTGTCATCATCCAACTCAGGATGGATAAAAACCTTTCCAACAGATAGACGATTTTTTAATGCTTTATTAAAACTGTGTGGCAAAACTTACACCTTTGATTTCCTTACCTAATGAGCCAGTCCTTTACTATCACAAACAAGACATTAGACTGAATAGACACATTTGGGTTAATCTTACATAGAATATCATCAGGTAGTCCAAGCTGTGAATGTATAAAGGAATTGAAAATGGAAAAATTACAGCCACCTGATATAAGGAGATATATTTTTGCCTCATTTGAGATGTTTTCAGGCCTGCAAGTATGATACAGCCATAATGATCTTCTTTTTTCCTCTCATACCTTCCTTTTTGGAAAAAAAGTCAAAATATCATTATAACTAGTAACTTTTAGGAAAACACTGTTTTAAAAGCTGTATGACTGCTTGGTAGGCTGTTATCACTTGATAACACTGGCTAGAAGAAGGGTAAGACAGAAGTACAAAAATGGGAGAGCAATGATGAAAAGTTTGTGGGTCAAACATATATACACGCCCGCTCCAAACCTTGAAATATAAGACTACATTAAATATAAGAATACATTAAAATTCTGTATACCTGCATACACACACACATTCTCTCTCTCTCTTCATATATATATATATATTTAATGTCTACAGAAGCGTGAGAAAATATATGATAATACAGAATAGGTTTATTTGTCTACATTTATAGGGAGATAAACGGATGTGTTCTGAATGTTCAGTTAGGCCTCTTGAGCCCAGCACAAATGAACAGCTATGTCCCTCCATAATGTGACACTAAACAGAGCAGATGTTGACTTTAGATGTTGAAGCAAAATCAATTTCTAGTGAAGTTTTGCCTTTGACCTCAGCAGAATCAGGATTTTTCCTGTTGTTTTATCAAATTATTCTTTCTGAAAGCCTTTTGGTTTGAGTTTTTTTATTGTTGGTTATTTTTTCCCTCTAGCTATTCTTTTTCTAATCCCAGATTATCAAATATCATTCCAGTGAGGAAAACATGTATCTCTCTGCATAAAGCTCACTCAGTAGTAACAGCTTTCAGCTGCAGAAGAGAATAGCATGTTTCCTTGTAGAAGGCACCTTCTCAACAAGCAGTGTGTAAGGACTACTTATACTTTTTGTATAAACTCTGGCTTTTTTTGGTCTTTCAAAACCATGAAAGTACCTCTCTTGTGTTCCAGATTATTTAGGGAGACAAAGATAAACAAGGTCTCTGCTCTGATACCAAACCACCCACATGGCATTTACTTTTCAATGGCTGAATTCCCAGCTTCTGGTTCCTCAGTGGATATATAGCACAGCTACTCTATAACTCTCCTTCCCCAAGTCAACCCCTTCTTGTAATGGTGGATAGAGGAGCTTCAGCAACGTGGGAGGAAGCAAAAGACTGTGGCAGGCAAGGTGAGAAGCTGGTGAAGGCATTTCGGTAGAGTAGGAGGGATGGTCCTTGAAAGCTCTGGGCAGTTCTTCCAGCCCCTGAGGAGGATCCATGTTGGAGAATGAGAGTTGGTGGTCCTGAGGTCTGACTCTCCATAGTGACCTGTCACTAGGGGGGTTCCACAGGGCTCCATCCTCAGCCCTGTGCTCTTCAATATCTTCATAAATTACTTCTATGCAAACTGAAAGGGATATTGAGCAAGTCTGCAGATGATACAAAACTGGGAGGAACTGTTGACTCCCTTTAAGGCAGGGAGGACCTGCAGAAAGACCTTGACAAATTAGAGACCTGGGCAGTCACCAACCATGTGACATGTTCAACAAGGGAAAGTTCTGGATTCTGCACCTGGGATGGTGCAGCCCTGGATGTATGGACAGATTGGGGAATGAGAGGCTGGAAAGCAGCTCCAGGGAAAGGGACCTGGGGGTCCTGGTTGATGGAAATTTGAACCTGAGCCAGCAGTGCCCTGGAAGCCAGGAGGGCCAAGCATGTCCTGGGGGGCATCAGGCACAGCATCGCCAGCTGGGCAGGGGAGGGATTGTCCTGCTCTGCTCTGCACTGGGGCAGCCTCACCTCCAGTGCTGGGGGCAGCTTTGGGTGCCACAACATAAAAAAGACCCTAAGCCATTAGAGAGCTTCCAGAGGAGGCCATGAGGATGGTGAAGGGCCTTAAGGGGAAGCTGTACAAGGAGTGTCTGAGGGCACTTGGTCTGTTCAGCCTGGAGGAGACTGAGGGGAGACCTCACTGCGCTTACAACTTCCTCGTGAAGGGAAGAGGAGGGGCAGGCACTGATCTCTGCTCTGTGGTGGCAGTGACATGACCAAAGGGAACGGCCTGAAGTTGTTTCAGGGGAAGTTTAGGTTGGAATATTAGTAAAAGTTTCTTCCCTCAGAGGGTGTTTGGGCGCTGGAACAGGCTCCCCAGGGCAGTGGTCACAGCACCAGCCTGACAGAGTTCAAAGAGCATTTGGACAATGCTCTCAGGCACATGGGTTGATTCTTGGGGCTTTCCTGTGCAAGGCCAGGAGTTGGACTCAATGAATCTTGTGGGTCCCTTGCAACTCAGAACATTCTGTGATTCTAGGAGTCCCGTATTGGGGAAGAGTCTGACGCTGAGCTGTGGGGTATGATTTTAGACTTGTTTTTCTCACCAGATGAGGAACATTGAGGAACATTTCACACATGACATGAAGGGTTGTGTGTGACAGAGTAGTTTTATACTCCTTTTGGGTGTGATTAAAAAAAAGGTGTGGACTTTCTTGCCATCAGTCCAGATAGAGTTACAATCTGTAAGCAATCTTTAAAAATAAATTACCTCGTTTCACAGAAAGTACTAAAGTTTTGAATAGCAATAATTTTGTCTAGGTGTAAGGGTACCTAAGCAGTGGTGCTTGGACATTTAGAGGTATTTTTGCTCACATCAGCTAATAATACCCCTCCTGTGGTGCTTAGGAAAAAAACAGAAATGATTTTGATAAATGCCAAACAAACATCAAAGATGAAAAATAACTGTTTTTATTGAATTAGTATTTGACAAAGTCTTTGCTACATGAGGCCTGTCCTTATGTGCCTGTGGGGAAGAGGTGCAGAGGAGAGATGGAGGCAACTGCCCTTTGCAGTGCACTCCTGCCCTGCTGCAGAGTGATGGAATACAATTGCTGCAAGGAGGAGCAGGTTGCATTAAAAATTGCTGTTTCTTCTTCCCAACCAGAATTAAGAAATCTAGCAACGTTCTCTGGCTCATGCTAGACTCCTCTATGCTCTCTAACCACTATTTTGTTGTTACTTATTAATTTATGTAACTGCTTGCTCTTTTTTTACTGCCTTTTATTTCTCAATGCCTTTTCATGCTCATGTCATATTTGTTTTTAAGGTCTTGGGAATAGACACTGTGGTCCTGTTTTTCTACACTACCTGTTTCTCCAAGACATGGTTGCAGCAGAGTTTCCCTGTTATCAGAGTTACAATGAGTAAATAACTATTTTGTGATTATTATAGCAACCCAATTTGTAATTCCTTATTAACTGTACTGTGTTATGCTAGTGCTTGCTATCAAATACATGTTCAGTCATGCACAGTTTCTGCTGAATTTTGTTTGAAAAACAGGAGAAAGAGAAAGAAAACACGTGACCTGTTTTGCTCATAAAGGAGGCTTGAAATAGCATTTCTGAGCCTTCGAGAAGTGTGGCAACTCCCTGTTCTGGTGAGATGTGCTCAGCCCTGCTGTAGGCATCAAGGCATTCCCCATGCTGTAAATGGGAAGGAGAACACACCTAGATGCTCTATTATCTTGTGCATTCAATTAAAAAAGTTTTAGCTGTTGCTGTCCCATAACTGACTCAGTAGTTCTAGAGGTTTAATCTAACAAGTTTAACTGAAAACTTACTTTCAAGTAACCTTCTAGTCTGTTGTCATAGAAGATGCTAAGTCTTGATTCAGAGTACAACCCTGAATAGGACATGAAATGACCTTAAGTTTCAATTGAATGGATTGTTACAGTGAATGAAGAGACACTGATTCTTTGGGCGATGAATCCAAAGCATTAGCTTTTGTTAAGAGACTGCTGTATAGTTTGTGATAATTTATTTTAAATTGGGTCTGATGTCAAAAGAATACTAATCCATATTATTTTTTTTAATACAGATTCCAAGGTATATCATAACTCTATTTACACTGCCTACAAAAGACAGTTTTGGTTAGCTGTTAAATCACCAGACTTTAGAGATATTCACAGTGTTTAAATACATGCCACACTGTCCTGCAATGGAGTGGTCCTAAGCATTTCCTATCTCCACATCTCCTGCCTCATAAAACCACATGGTTTTATGTGTCTGTGTCTGACAGACCACAGCCTAACTGCTCTAAAGCCCACTTGAAATACTGATGTAAATTGTCCCTTGATCAATGCTTTGCCCACTGCTTTCCCTCCACAAATGTTTTTAAAACTATCCTGTTAACTACTAAAGAAAAATTTTAATTGATTCTGATATAGTGTCTAAACTGGAATTGGAAGACATTTATGGGAGAATAACAGTTAATAATGTAATAATCAGGTTAACTGAAATAATCAGGACAAAAAGAGGAAGATTCTTTTGTCCATACCATCCTCCCTACTTATTAAAACTTTAAAAATTAAAAATCAACAAACAAGCAAAACCCAAAGAGCCCTTTCAGGCTTAGAGCAAGCATGCTTGTTGAAAGACAGCAGATTATGTTGAAGTTGGTTGTGGTAATATGTGTTGTACTTATCCTTCCTGTCTTTTAGTTTAGAAGAAGGGGAAGAAAAAAAAGAAGGGGAAGGAAGTCGTACCTTTTCTACTTTATTTGCTGACTACAACTAGGGAATAATATACTGCAGATGCATATATACTGTTACATATGAAAGAGATACAAACTGGTTTTAGGGAAAGGATACACAAAAAAAGGACTGCATTGAAAAGCAGTTCCTGCTTGATGAAGTAGGTAGCCTTTTTTTCTTAGGGACTTTAAGCTCTTTTGAATAGGATTGTAAAAGCAGGAAGCATAATCTCTCAGACAGGCGAAAGCTGTACTTCAGTGTTCAAACAAAAAGCAGACAGAAACACGAGTGCTTCCAAAATGTTACTGCCTTGCCCTGTGTCCCCGGAGTGCTGCTGCCCTGCTGCTGCAGCCCGCCCTCCAGAAATCCTGGGTGAACGAGGAGGGCCGCTACTGCTGGGGAAACTAAGATTACTGATTAGGAGAGAACATAATCAGGTAGATTGAGCCTGTGGAGGGAGAAACCATTCCAGCGAGGAGGGAGGGAGCGCAGCACACGCTGGCTGTGTACCTTGGGAGAGTACCTCGCTGCTGTTTAAGAAGACAAAATTGGCTGTAATTCTCCCGTCGGCTTCTGAGAAGGGGGTGCTCGTTTTGTGCCTGTGAAACTGGAGGGTGATTGCAGGCGTGCCTTACCTGCACCTGGCAATGAGTCTCCCTCCAGGTTTCTCTTACTTTGGAGAATGTGTTAGAGAGGAGTACCCACGGGGAAATCCACTGACCGCTTCCCCACGAAGGTAGCAAGACACCGCAGTGCCGGCAATGCCTGGGGATGCCTTGGGTGAGTAGCGCCTGTAAATGAATACAAGGAGTACTCAAAAGAGTGAAGAGCAGCAGCAACGCAACCCTAAAGACGGCATTTAGGTCAGTCGGCTGCCTCCCGGGATGCTGTGGCTGCTGGGCGCTGCCTGCTGCGTCCGGGGGGCTCGGGGAAGTTCCTCTGCCAGGGCTCCAGACTTAAGGGCAAACGGGGCTCCTGGGAGGCGACTGACCCCGACCCCGGCGGAGCATCCGCTCCCTTCTGCCAGATACCCGTGCCTTGCATAACTTCTATTTTTAAATCTGGTCCAAACCTGGTTGGAGAATATCAACAGGGTGTTAATAAAGAAAGGCAAACAAACAAACTTTTGTATGTGGTAAGTCTCTGATTAGGTTAAACAGATTTACTGTTTTTTTCCCCGCTGATGGGAGGGAAAAGTGCAGTGTATTCAATGACAGTACAAGAGGGTTGGCACAGTTATGGGTAATAGATGTTAGCTGATCAAAGAGGATTTGTTTTGCTAAATGAGTTTCTCATTATAAAGACAGCAGAAAGATGCAAAGTTTACTGCAAACAAATTTGGACGTGGTCAAATGAATTAGTCAACTGATATAGAAATAGCTTGGAAACTGGGCCATCGGGAGAAAACAACCTTGCATTCAGTCTAGGATAATTGCATGGACATGTCTACAGAGGATTGCTGCTGAAAAGTAGCTAAAGTAACTTCATATGTTTGAAGACTTTTGGAAATAGATCTTGAGAGACTATTTGGCTGTATATATGTAATACAATGCTCCACTTGGGTGAAAAAAAATTAATCCCATTTTCTGTTATAAATAGGTACCTTGCTGCATTGTAACAAGTTTTTTTCCATTCTTCCTCCTAAAAATGGAGGGAAAATATGTATTTTCTCTGAAGCAAACAATACTTTTTATGTCTCATGCAGGACAAAACAGATTTTTGCAATGGTTCAAAGTTGAAATACCTTCAGGGTATTTCAAAATGAATTTTGTTTTCTATTTCTGTGTTTTGCATCCTTTTCTAACTTGAAGGCACAAAATAATGGTTGCTCCATTATAAGAATGTGTAGCGTTTTCATATTGTCTGTTTTTATAAATCTGTCTTTATTGGGGTGATTAAAATACCATTTTCTGTTATTAAATAGCTTTAATTAATCTTGTCTCTTAACATAGAAAAAAGTTTTGGTTTTATTTCTATTTCAACATTTTTGCTTTATTCATAACACTCATTTCTGTGGAAACTACAGAGGCCAGTTAATGGTTTATGAGTTCAAGCTGAGTTGAATATATCTAAGCTCTGTCTTGCTTGATGTTTCATCAAAAGCTTTGTTGATTTGCAATGTTTATGGACCTATTTATTGAACCTTCACAGCTTGAACTATGCCACCGAGCTTGTTGACATTGCTGAGTTTATCTCTTGGTACTTTCACAATCTCAGAAGAAAAGTTTAGAGCAAATGAGTTATAACAAACTTGTCACAGTTCATAAAATATGCAGTTAGGACAATGAAGTTGATCTTCTTGTTCATTGATCATGATACGTTAGAGAAATCTGAGCAGGCAAACACAATCTCATCTGGGTAGGTGAGTGTGTGTCCTTTTCCTTTATACTAAGATTTGACTGCAACCTCTTAAGAGCTTTAAAAAATAGCTCATAAAAGAACAAATATTTTCTGTCCATGAGACTACTTGTATTTCAAAACGAAATCTGGCTGTTTTGCAGCATGAAATAACATGTTTATTGTTTTTCCATATAGATCTTCTTTTGTGAGGAGTGATACATCAAATGAGCAAACAGCAAATTGAATCAGAGGCTCATAAATACCATAAAAATCATTCAGCTTTTAACAGTGAGAGCATCCCATGCTCTGTGCTACTCTTCAGAACATCCTGTCTTCACAAACTCTATTTTTAGCCAATAAGATATATCTTGCTGTATAATCTACTACTGTTCCTGGATCAACAGTGCACATTATCATGGTTTCAGACACTTCTCGGTGTAACTTGAACAGAAATAGATCAAAGGTAATGCGACTGCCTGGCATCTCAGCAAAAGCAACAGAAAGCTATGGGGTATTTATTCAACAACAGTGAAATGGATGGCTTAAGGAGTCATGGATTGGTTTTTATTTTTCATTTTTGGTTGCATGGGAAGTATTTTTCCCATGTGAATATTTCCAGAGCTACTATTAACTGGGTTGACATAGTTCATTCTTCTTTTAGAACTCTGGGTATGCAACCAGTTATAAGCATCCAAAAGGGAAATTGGATATTTAAAAAAAAAAAAAAAAAAAAAAAAAAAATTCCATGTAGTTGAATGGACTTTCATTGGGCTCTTGGTTCCTTTTTAACAATGACTGCATAAAGACTTTATGTTTTTCAAATAAAAAGTAATTGCTTATTGATTTTTGAATGCAAATTGTATTCTAAGGCTTCAATATGTAAAAAAAAGGAAATATAGGAGTATGCTTGGGGGAATATTTTCTTTGCTTAACTACTTCTGTGCTATGTAGCCTGATGATATTACCTGGGTCAACTTACTAGGCTCAAATATCTAGGTAACAGAGAGCAATAAGCTTTTTCAACCAGCAAGTCCTAGCAAGAAATCAATTTTGATATCTTGTTTCCTGAACTGCAGGTGCATTAGTAGATTAGCATCCTAACTTGAATGATTGAATTGGGAAGGTGAAGCCCCCATATATTTGTTAGAATATTTGTATGAATATGGTCAAGGTGTTGCCATCTGTTTGAAACACGCTTGTGTAAGTAGTTACAGAAAATACCAATGAGCCCTTATAGTCACATGCAACTCCTTAATTCTGTGGAAAATGAAACATACTTTGTAGAGAGCATTTAAATTAGTGAGAATTCATCATCAGAAATTCTAAAGTTGATTGTGTGCTGTCTGTGTGGAAAGGTCAGTCTGGAGAATCTAGAGAAACCCAGAACTGCACGAGATATCTGAAAGTATTCAAATATGTGTTGTAGGATTTTATCTTTTACAATAGTATTTCTTAGTTAATTTCTATTTATCAGGCTGCTCTATTCTTATTCCATTTGTCAGCCTGACTTGGGATTTTTATTCACTTTTTTTTAGAGTAGCAGCATCCTTTGCTCTATTTTCCTTTCCATATAAGAATTCACCAAGAAGAAAGTCAAGCACATGCTCTAAGTGTTGTCTGTGCTGATGCTCGTACAGTACATTCACCGCTGTTGTCTATGTAAAAGTTCTTAGTTTAGGACTTGTTAGACTGTAGGACCAGTCTTTCCTACCTGAAGTTGTCTTGTGATCATACTGGAAAATATTGGGATTAAGGGCAGTATTAGATTCCCAGTAAAATATCCAACAAACTTCTGTAAAAATACACTGTTAAGCACCCACATGTATCATATGTGGAACACTAAACACAGTAAGTCTAAAATCTAGATAGCCTTGGGAGGTAATTTAAAAGGAAAAAAAAAATATGGAATTTCTATATTACTTCAGTTTTATTAAGCCAATCTTGAGCAATTAGTCTTTAAATTATCATAAATGTATAATTCTCAAATGCACTGTTCAGCTTTGCTCACAACTCAGCCCTGCATTTTTAAGGTACTTCATGTGTTCAACAACCACTTATTTTGTGGCAGATGGAGAGTATCCCTTTGAATACTCATCACAGGAATAACTGTTCCTACCAAATGAAAGGGAATTTGCTGTAAACATTCCAAGATGTGTTTTACTCCAGTTTGTTTAATAGCTAAATATAGTGATGAGAAATGCAAGCAGAGTTTCAGGGGAAAACTCCTGTTTGTTTTGAAGTCTAAACTTCATGTAGAGAGTAGCATGCCCATTCCATGAACAAAATTTTAAAGAAAAGATTGTATGGCATGTTAGAAAATGTAAGTTCAGATAGTCATGTCATAAATACAAGCACAGTCAGTGCAGAGCTTGGGTGAAAGGCTGTTGTCTCACTACTGAACTAGCTTATTCAAGATTGTGATGGAAAGGTCAAACTATCATTTTATAATTGAAAAGTAAGAGAAAGTCAAGGATATACCTCAGCGCTTGTATTCTTTTCTTCCTCTGGAAATTTTTATGCACACAGAAACATATTTAAGAAATTCACTTCCATTTTAAAAAAGAAGTGTACTTTCATGGACGTATTTAAGGGAATATGGAGTGATGCTGATAACGGGTTGGTTTAGGACTTTAGTATTAGTCAAGGGAAGGAAAGGCACTTTCTGCAATCTTTTATTTCTTGCAGATGAAAGTTAATCAGCCAAACAGAATCAGTGGAGTATTGCCTGACTTTTTCAGAGGAAGTTTTGGGATAAGGGGGAGTAAGCAAAATTCTAGAGGCAAATGTACAATAAAATTATCAAAATAAATAAAGGGATTTTGATTTTTCCAACGTTCTCCATGTTACAGAAAGCACAGAAAGGACAAGAAACCTCAAAACTAAACCAATAGTTTCTCTAACTTTTTTAACAGAGATAACTATATTCAGGCAATTTACCATTATGCCAGTTTTATACTGGCATCTATTTATTGTAGTGAATAAAGACACAAGTTCTGTTTTGTGCAGTATTTAAAATATAAACGCTTCAGGCAGAGGCTATTCTTTCTGCTTATTTTGTGCTGTGTAGATCAGGAGACATCAAGCTCTCTAAGTGCTAGTAGGGAGTGAAAACATTATGAATAATACAACATACAATTTAAAAAAGAATAGCTTCTTGAAATCCTGCTTCAGGTAAACTGATAAGGATAGGATGGACTATGAAAGCTTGACTATAATAGGTAAAATTAGTATATCATTTTCTAGAGTGGTAGCAAGGAAAGTTGGTTGTGAATCTGCTGCTGACTAGCATGTAAGATTCATTTATTTGCTTAATGAGATAATTTTTATGAAGCTTTTGTTTCCAATCTGAGCATTACTTTTTGCTAACGTTTGTCATGTGTGCCCTCAAATAAAGACATGCTTCTCCTCTAAAAAAACAGTCTGCTTGTAGGCTTTACATAACTGTGCTATATCAATATAATGGGTTTGAGATATTAATTTTTTTTTCAGTGCTAAGGGCCATGGCTGGTGGAAGATCTCTTGTACTTCACGATGAGATTGTATTTCAAGATACAGTCTAGAAGTATGCTATTCAAAAAGAAAAAGTCTCATTTTTTTGCCAGTTGTGGCAAAACTGTTGATTTTGAATACACAAATGTAAAGCCTCTGTGTTCATTCAGGATTTTGTTCTGACAAGGTAGTATTAGGTCACAGGATACTATGTTTAGAGCAGGTTTCAGGGTTAATCTCTATATTTATAATATCAGTTAGTTTTGTTTATTTTTTTATACATTTTACTGGACTGAAACAAACTAATGTGAAAAGATCTGTATGTCAGTGAAGAGATAATAGCCCATGCCTGTTAGGATTTTTTTTTTTTTCAATCTAGGGATGTCAAAAGATATTCAGAAATTAGGTAAAATGCTTCTTGGTAGAATTAATTGTGTTCTGAAAAAGACTGAAGGCACTCACATATTTCAGGAAGAGGGTCTGTGTTTGTTTGATGAAGTGTTTGATTGATGAAGTGTTGCCTGTAGACAGGAGTATCAGTAATTAGTGGAGGTAGGATACAGCCCCTTGGCCCTGATCATTGGTGCCTTGCCTCCATGGTTATAATTCCTGTCTTTTTAAATTATTCTGATAATTCAGATACTTTGCCTTTACCATTTCCCTATGCACAACATACTGTGTATTCACTGGCTCTTCTAGATTCAAAGCTTTAAGCAAAATTATTATCCAATAAATTCCTTGTTAAAATAGCCTGCCTGGTGCCCCTAATCAGACTGTGATCTTCCCTGACATTTTCTTCAGCCCAGGAACTCAGCCAGGCTCCAGCAGCTGCTCTGCACAGCTGTAAATTGGATCATCATGTCAGTGGCTGGTCCAGCTTTTTCCTCTCTTCCCTGTCCCTTTCCTCAACGAGGGTCTGCACTGGCTGGGCAGTGATGTCTGAGGATGATCCTCCATTGCTAACAAGTTACAGCTGCCTGCATCCATCCAGTCCATGGTTTGGGACAGGCCTTTGCTGCCTGGCACAATTGAACTGGAGGGGTGAGAGTGGCTGTGTCAGACTAAGAACTTCCCAGAAGTTCCTTGGACTCATTTGCTTATTCCCAACTTTTCCACAGCTGGCCACAAATGTGGCTTGATGATCCTCTCATATTCTCCAGGAACAAAATTAAATTTTGTATTAGTATCAGGAGAAAATAATTTGCTTTATCCTTCACCTTCAGAAAGGGGAAACTAAATCTTCGTTGTAATTCTGAGAATCTTTTGAGTCAGCTTGCTCAGCTCTCACAGAGCATTGAAGACTTTGAAGCCGTATCTCGTTACTTTATTTCTTGTGGCTTTTCCTTTGCCTACAGGGTGGATTTTTCTGAGCAGTGAGTTCCCTAACTTAGTAGAGTCATATTTTATCATCTTGATGAAATTTCCACAATCTCAGAGAGCTTTGCTGCATACTTAATTCAACCCTTGTTACTGTGCTGCATTGCACTTAGATCTGTGAGTGTCAACAGAGGTCTGTGATGAAAGGAGATCCAAGGAACAGTGTTCTTAAAGATGTCATTGAGATTGCTGTGGGGTATGTTTGCAGTAGAGTGACAATACAGTCCTTTTACATTTTAATTCTTAACTATTTATGAAGTTCAGCAGGCAAAATTTTGTAACATTTTGTACTGGAGCAATGTAACTTGAAATATAATCCTGGGAAATTCTGAGCAAGCTCTTCAGGGTCAAACAACTGAAGTTGTCCAGATTTCCAGCTTGTTTTCTCTTTAAAATGGATTTACACATTTGATTCTGATTTTTTGCCTCATAGCAAAAGGAAACAGGGAGAGAAATGCCATTTGTGGTAAATGTCCTCTTGAGATCATTTGAATTATTAAAATACTTGTCAATACTAATCCTTCATAAATAGAAAGCTTTATCTCCCCTTAACAAAACAGTAAATGTTCTGGTGATCTGAAGTGAGAGCTGTCAAGTCATCAGATGTATTTTACAGAAGCAGCTAGGAGTATTTTAAAAAATGGTAAAATATTTTTTGGCTGTAAGAGGGATTTTTCCATCATTATTTGGAAGCCAATAAAAAAAGAATTATTGACAGAGTTAAGAATAAAAATGGATAAAATTTATAGAATGTTAGTAGCATGGCAGAATTGTGTTACGAACACAGATATACAGCATACCATCAGAAAGTGATGCCTCCTCTCAGATCAGCTCTCCTGAGACCTACCAGGGATGCAGTCTCTACTTTTGGGTTTCCACTTAGACACAGGTGTACTGGAGTAAGTCCAGAGCAGGTCTGCCTGAGGCTTGGGTGCTGGAGAACATGGCGTGGAGGAGCTGGGTTTATTCACCTGTCAGAATAAGGCTGGGTGAGAAGGATTGCCGTCTACAACTACCTGGCTGCGGGTTTGTAGTGAGGAGGAAGACAGAGGCTTCTCAGAGGTGCATGGCAATAGGACAAGAGGCAAAGGATGAAGAGGGAAGTTCAGGTCTGGTACTGTGAAAAGTTGTCCTCAGTAGTTGGTCACCAGAATGGGTTGTACAGAGATACTGTGGGATCTCCATTGCTGGAGATGGTCAAAACCCAGCTGAGCATGGCATTGAAAAGTCTGCCCTTGCCGACCCTCCTATGCCTATGGAACTTGGACTCTGGGAGGTCCCTGCCAGACTCAACTGTTCTGTAGTTCTACACTCCAGTGCTTGTATTAAGACTTCGACATTGCACAGGACTTTTTTTTTTTTTTTTTAATGACACTTGGGTTTGATTTTGCTTTTTTTCTTTTATGAACACAGATTCTTAGAAAAAGGACTATCTTTTCAGGAATCATATCTATTCCTGGACTGAATAAAGAAAATATCACAGAAAAATCACAGAAAATTAAATTTGAATATTTCCAGCTAAATCTTCTTATGATAGCATAATGATTGTTAATTGGTTTGTTTGCTTGTTTATTTTTTTAACAAGTCAATGACATTTACATTAAAGACAAATTTTGAAGCAAAATTTTTAGAGCTGTTGAAAGAAGGATAAATAGTTATGAATTGTTTTTCAAGTTCCATGATTGCCTAGTATGGCCACTTTGCACAGGTAGCAAATCTAAATTTTATCAGAGTGTATATAACAGAGGACTGAGCATGTGGAGGTGTGTAGCAAATCCTTATGTGCAGGGTCAGACATTATTGGTCTGTTTTATGTTGAACCTCGGAAGTTTAACCCAGATCAGTGTCCTGAGCAGAGCAAAATGCAAACATTTTTGTAAGAGATGCTTTCTTTCAATATGATTTGAAGGAAATCTGTTACTAAAGTCTTCATCTTTTACATTTAGTTTCTTAGCAGATGCTCCTTAGTCTACCTAATTGCATTATAATAGCTTTATGCTGCACCAGATGCTAAAGGGATAACATTTTTCTTTCTTGGATAGCAATGCAGTCTCTGTGTTTGGAATTCTGTTTTGTGGTTATGTTGGTGTCAGGCTATGGCACAAGCCAACTTCAGGTTGCTGGATTCAGGTGCTGGATTCTGATTTTATACTAAATAAAACCAAATCAATTTAAACTTTCTCAAGAAATAAAAACAAAAGATGTCTCTAATTGACAGAATTTTGTAAGTCACTTAATTTATAAGTATTTCAGTCTTTGTTCTAAGGGCAAGAATAATGATTTATGTCCCATTATGACCAGTGTTTGCTATAATGCACAAGCGTGTTTCCTTTCCTGTTTATCAGTCTTTATTACACCGTTCTTTCCATGTGCTTGGCTAGACCTATGCAGTGGTCTAATTTGTTACGTTGCGTGGAACAAAGGCTTCATGAGAAGGAAGCAATCTGTCTTTATCCCTAATTGCAGGGGCAATTTCAGGCTGCAATCAAATTGTGAGTTTCTTCAGCAATTTTTGCCAGGATCTTATTTAAAATTAAAAAAAAAGAGAAAAAGAAAAGAGGAAGAGCTTAGAGACTTGTTGCACTTTCAGTCAATGCAGATTTACTGTTGTTTAAGAAGACTCCTTCCTTTCATATATGATTGTTCTAAATGCCCTGTTTGGGAACAAACAAGTAACATCAGAGCAGCTCACGTGAAAAGCTTGAAAGGAATCCTTAAATTTGAAAATTAAATACTAATTTTTACTGAATGGAATTCTTAAATAATCACCTTCTATTAAAATAATATCAGTAGATATCATCTCAGCCATCTAATTATTGTATAACTTATTACATAGACCATGCAAAGTGTAATTTATTATTAGTTATATTGCTTTCTTTTGTGTAGAAAGAGTGCATTAGAATAATTTATAATTAAAATATTACTGTATTACAAGGAAAGAAATAATAACTGTTACTACTTAATTATTTTTGTCTGTTCCTTGATAGGCGAATTTGGAGCTATCAGCCTCAATATTGCATAGAATTTTAACTCATTCCTGTAACCCTAACTTTAAACCTTTCAAAGAGCACCATGGATTTCTGTAAAATGTTATGGGGTTTTTTTTAATGTCTTCTTTTAAAATACTTGCTTACTAAAGTGAATGTGGGAGTTTTGGAGTTTTTTGGGAGTTTTTTTGTTTGTGTTTTTTTTTGTTTGTTTTGTTTTGTTTTGTTTTTGAGAATGGTGGGCCCTAAAAGTATATTGAACTTTGGGCCCTAAAAGTATATTGAACAGAATATATTTTCTGGTAGAGGAGAAGAAGAGGGAAAAAAAGATAAGGAATGAGCAAGTGAACAAGAAATATAGATAGATAGATAGATAGATAGATATAGATATATACCTTTTAATGCATTTTTTGGGGGGGAAAATACCTCCCAGGATAGATATAAACTTTTCATGAACTATAAAACAAAAATTTCAATATGCCTGTCTTACCTTTCTTGTGATCAGTAAAATGGTTTAATTATCATTTCTCCCCATGAAGTGACTAGCCTACAGTTAAATGCTGTGAATAGTCCTTATCCTTCATGATGGAGAATTCCCTCTTGCTATTAGTAACTGTCAACATGCATGACTGTTTCTGCTCTGAAAGTCTTGGTAGAGTTCCTCATTAATTAGTTTGTATACAAACATGACTACCTTTGCCAGTGGGAATAATGAGAAGCCATTAAAGGTAAAGCTAGAGAAAATCTGACTAGAGTAGATGAATCTTCATTACAGTCTTACTATATGACCTTTATCAACATCTCAAGCTTCATTACACACACAAGGTTGTTGCATCAGATTGGTAGTGATAGTTTCAAGCACTCATTTTTTAGTTATATGGATATGCAGATCATTTTGCTCCTCTTGGATTCTGCTTTTCCCCAGATTTATTTTATGTATTTTAAAAGTTCCTTTGCGTAAACAAGGAGTGAGAAGTAACACTGATACATAAATGTGTGTGATAATGTGCACCTGGTCTTTCTAAATTCCAAGTGGACAAATAATGTAATAACCAACAGATTTTCTATAATCAGTTCTTAAATTTTAAAAGTACCATGCCTTTTCTTTATTTGGACTCTAATAGACATTCTCCTTGGTGGAATACAAAAGAGAAAGAAAACTATTTCCTTCAGGAAGTGTAAACAGTTTGACCGAGGCCAGTGCCAATGTAATGTCATGGTTCTTATGTTGGTATTTCCTTCAAGTAATGGGTATCCCTCGTTGCTATTTAAAAGGTTACCTTGATAACCCCAAGGTGAAGTTGTCTGGTAGGTTTCAGCTGACCTGTATTAAGCTGTAAGGGTCACCAAGAAATTGGATTCTGCTCCAACCTGGGAGAGCGTGTTCCTATGTGATTTTTCCAAAAGTCGTTTTCCACCCAGATTGCAAGACAAGTGACTTCTGTACCATGTCACCTGAAAAGTCTTGGTTTCTGGATGTTTTTAGCTTAGCAGCATAGCATGTGTTCTTTCACAGATGGTAGTTCTCAAATAATTCTTTTAACTGAGGTTTTTCCTGTATCTGAGATGAAGACCTGAATGTCAACACTCCTAATTTGACTTTTCTTTGGAACTGGTCCTGTTGTGCCTGGTCCTATGAGATCAACTTTTTGGTCATGCAGAGCATTTGGGAGTAAATTTGTCAGTGCCTTGTTGACCACAGAGATACCTCCCCACTTCTTTGTCCTTGCATGATAGTTTGCAGCATGATACCTGCAGCTTCCAGTGACCAGCCCACACACAGTGAGCTAATTCTTTTGTTTATCTCCATTGCAATAATACTTGTATTACTCAGGGATTCACATAAGTGCTTGTCCTAAATAACTCCAGTGTTGGAATAAGAAAGTAGCTCAGAATAAATCCTAGGCAGATTGAGGCAGAGGAACTATGTCTGGGAATTTCCAGGTTGGTTCAAATTCCTAAAGTCAGGTGTCCTTAGATCCTGCTCAGTCGGGGAGTGGGGGTGGCAATTCACACCAAAGCAAAGGATCTGTTAAAAAGAACAGATCATACTGGGGTGGGAAAGAGGTTCTTGTTTTGGTTTGTTTTGTTTTTCTTTGGATTTGTTTTTTTTTTTTTTTAAAAGCAGGGGGGATTCTTTTGTGTGGTGGGTTTTTAATGCGTGCAACTGGAAGGGGAAGACAAACACTAAGACTGTATCAGTTCTGTTGCAGGAGGACTCTGCTCCTTTCTTTTGTGGGAGGGCTGGCAGATTGCTGCTTCTGAGTGGCAATGAAATTCTGATCATTGTTGAGCTGACATCCCTGGTTCCTTGAGGCTGAATTTCAGACATCCCTGGACTGGTTAACTTCTCCTCCTGAAAGAAGCAACCAAAATGTGTGGATAAGGAGGCTCCTGATAGTTCTGGAGAGGTGCCTGCAACACAGTGGTTACAGAATGGGTCATTATTGTCCTCTGTTAAGATTGCAGCAGTGCTGTGCATACTCCATGAGGAGATCCTGCAGTGCAGTGACCCACAGCTGCAGGGATCCCACACTGTGTTCTGCTGGATTTGACAGTGCTAATGCGACTGTCAGGGGATGCAAAGATTAGACCCCACAGGTTCTTGACAGGATATTTGTGCTTGTGGTCAGGAAGAGCCCAATGATCTGGGATCACAAACACTCTTTTTTCTTTCGTTTTAGAGAAAGAGTTTGCAATCTGCTAACAGTTCCTAGAAAAAGCTAATGGGCAGTATTTAGTGGGAGACTCTTCTGTTAAACTGAATAGTTGTACATAATTCCTTTTGTGATTCCTTCCAAGGGTTTCGTTTCATTCCAGCATTAGACAAGCTGGTACGATTGGTCCTCAGTCAAATCTCCTTATAAGAACTGTGTGTTTCAGAGTATGTACACTTGTTCAAAAGTGCCATGAGAAACTCCATAAAAGCATCCTGCTCTTTGCAGCAGAGTTATGGCATCAGGCTCTCATCATGCTTTGAGCATCAGGTCCTTATTGGGAGCAAGAAATTACAATACTTTAATTTATCTTCTTGTCAGGCTCTTTTGGTTTTCTTTGTTGTTGGGTTTTTTGCTTATGTGCACACTGAAATAAATAGCATTGAAGAGTTGGTCTTTTGCTGGACTGGTTATTTTTTTTACTGAAGGCTTAGTTGCAGTGTTTAAAAATTTATAATTCCATTAGTAACCAGCCATTTTATTTTGACATCTCAAATTGTCATGACTTATCTATTGAATTGGATTGATTTACATTCAAATGCATTTCCATTCCAGAGTTGTATTCATCTGCATTATATTAGAAGCTTCACTTTGTCAAGGAACCCTTTTAGTGTTTGAAGAAATAACTATTAAAATGGGTTAGCAACTTTTCAGGGACATCTTCAGGAAGTGTTAGCCATTGATTCTTTTTCTCAGATTGTTACTTCATTAGGTAAAAAACTGTTAAGGTCTCTTATTTTTGCTATATTCAAAACACCAATGTTGTCTGTGTTTTTCTCCCTTTGGATTTTGGAATAATCTTAGTAAATACTGTCATAAATCCAGAAATTAAAAAAAAAAAAAATTAAAAAGTTGCAGCTCACATTTTGCCCTAATTTGGGAAGAAAAAGGAGCACTTACAATTTCCATAGTATGGTAAACTAGATTTTCTTTCCTACCTGACTTATAAAAATTTATGTGTGTTCCTCTGTCTTTTTCCAGTTGTGCACACAAGTTTCTTCTGTTACATCTTACTTTTCTGTCAGCAGTTACCCTTATTGCTTATTTGTTTGTTTAGAAATGCCCCTACTCTAACAGTTTGATTCCTCAAAGATGTGAAACAATATTAAAAGATACAATTTGAAGGCATTGTAAGAAGTTGTAGTTAGTGTTTGTTGATTAGATTCCTCAAGTGGTATCTGGTTAATATGCAGAACTTGATGCATGAGCAGTCGAGCTTCTGAGCTTGGCCATAAGGAGTTAAGAATGTGAAGCACTTTTGTGCAGATTGCAAATTGGCCGTTGCTAATTCTCCTGTCTTCACCAGTTGATGTAGTATCAATTAGCAAATATAGGTTTTAATGCTGCCTTTAATATTCATGATTCTTAATTGTCTTTGTTAATTGAGAAGAAACACTCTGGTGCACACTGTTTGACAGGTAAGAATTATGATCTGCTGCTTGTGTTGGCTGTTCTCCAGAGAAAAGTAGGTTACTGATACACAGGTATGTGCAAACATCATCTTACCCACAGATTTGTTCTTTTGATGGTGAATTTCCCTGCGTTTGACAGACCAGCTGAATAAGGGGACAGCTGATGGTTGCAAGTAGAACATCTGAATAATCTGTTTTGAGGAATCAGTTTGCAGGTTCATTTGCAACAGAGAGCAGGCAAAAAAGGGAGTTTTTTAGGATTCAGGAACTGTTACCTTAAGTAATTGTAAGTGTTGCAAAAATCACTGAGACCGAAACAATGGAGTGTTATGCATGGTGAAATTATCTGGTCAAATTTTATTAATGTTTTTTTCCAAATATGTCAGGTTTGATTTGTATATGTTTGTCTTTGGACTTTGGACCTAGTATATTTTCTTTATGATGGTGTATAATTGGCTTTGTTTGAAATACTCTTACAACAAGTAAGCTATATTTATTTAAGCATTTCCAAAGACCATTTTTTTCCCTTTCAAACAGTTAAAACTATTGCTTTAAATAATTAATAGAGATGACTCTAAAGACTATGAAAGAGAGAATCTAACATTAAAAGAAAAAAAGAAAAAGCAGAAACTCTTGAGTTCAGCTGGAAAAGTGACTTGGAGGTGCTCACTAAAACTAATTTTATTTAAGTTTGTGTTTGCTTTTAAAAGAGACCTAAGAGCTTGGCTTATTTAAATGCTTTCAAAAATTTGGACTCAGCTCAATAATGCTAAAAATTCAAGGAAACGAATCATATAGCAGGTAAAAAAATCATAAAGCATGGTTGATGCTTTCTATAAGAAATGTTTCTAAATGAGGCTTTCAGTCATTTATATTCAAAGGATAGATTCTTAACTGGAAAAGGTGGTCATTCTGTGTTCCTTTAGGAACAGAAATGGCTTGATTTTAAAATGTTAATTAAAATTAAAATCTTAATTTTTCATGAGAGCTGTAAAATAAATTGAACTGGAAGTGGCTTACACAGAAAATGAGAGTTATCAGTTAATTTTATTGTCCAAGATTTGGCATCTTGGCTGATGCCTAAAGTGAGTCTCACTTACAATTTCACTTTTGCTTGTGTCAGGGTTAGCCTGTACAAATTGCAGCAGCATTGTGTGGCATGAGCTGCTCTGTACCAGATGGACTTCAGAGATATAATGGAAGCAATATTGTTCCCAGCTTGGCAAGTGTTGCACGGACTAAGCTGCCCAGCTGTACACCATGGGCTTCTGTGGAGGATATTGGAGCAGGAATCTCATGCTTTGTAGGGTTCATGGATTGCTGTTGGGAGAGAGGGGGTAAAAGCTTCATTCTCCACCCTTGCACAGCAACATTTTGTAAGGTACAGATAGCCATGTTGCTGGCTGGGACTGCCTCTTTAGCTGATGTTTTGTTGTTGTAGCACTTTACACTTTCATGGTTATGCTACGATTCTATAGTATTCTCAAATCAGAACCGTTAAAAGCATCCAGAATGAAGGATTGTTTGGAAAATAAACTTAGAATAAGATACTCTGGTTAATAAAGATGATTAGGAGCAGGAATTAATGCTTCCCCACAGGCTCTCCAAATGTGACTGTGCTCAGATTGCTGGTAGCAGCAGCCCAACTATTAAGGGACTGTCCACCAGCATTAGAAGAACATTTGGAAAGAGTGGGGTTCATGGCTGCTCCTTCTGACATATCCGTGACTGCATCTGCACAATAACACAGCCAATTAGGAGATCCTGTATGAGGAAAATGACTGGGAAAGGGAATGGTGGGGGGAAGCTGGTTTAAGGAATGACAGTATGAATTTACTAGGGACAAAATACAGGAATGTTGGAGGGCCCAACATTACTTACAAGCCTGGATCTATATGTAAGTGTTAGAGTTTCTTATGGTTAGAATATTTCTATGTTTTGTTGCATGACTATATACATTTCTTTGTTAAAGCTCACCTGTTACTTTAGCAATCATGTAGTGTGAAGTGATACATCAGCCTAGGGAGATTATGGTTGTACTTCCAGTGGAAGATTGCCCTGTGTATGTAGAAATATCAGACTGCCAGAATACACCATATGTATTCTCAGCTGATTACAGTGTTTTGGATCATCAGTAATTGAAAATATGTGACTGCTACAGAAATAGGATGTCAAGGGCATCACAGTATCAGGTTTACCTGGAAACACCTCAACTTTTGAAAATAGGCCTGATCTTCACCACCCTGAGAATTACTCTGTATCCTGAGTTTTTCCAAAATCATTGTTGTTCTGTCCATTCCCAGTGCCAGAATATAATGAAGACATACATAAAAAATAGCCCCAGCATCCCTCAGAGTTATTGTCTGAAATCTGCTGAGCTTTTCCTCTTTATTTAGGGAAGAGAGAAATTACTGTTGGGTTAATGTACTGAGAATTCAGATGTTCTGGTTCATAGATATAATTTGATTGTTTCTGGTGGAGGGATTTTTTTTTTTTTTTTTTTGTTTTTATTGGCAAAGGTTTTTATATTTATTCATACTGTTTTCTGGCAGATTAGAAATCAGAGACCATTATTTTCTGTTGCACCATTTATGAGCGGAAAACTGTTGAAATTAGATGCACTTCAAAAATCTCTATCAGTTGGGTAGGCCATCACTGTTTTATCTAAACCTTTTCTTTAGGGTACAGGGTGTTAACATTATTTATTGTTGTCTGTGTAACAGTGCCTGGTACACTTGGAAGTATCATATGAGAGATACTTCACTTTATACTTATTTTAATTGAAAGGGCATACCTGAAGGGGCGTATTTTTAATATGGTAGTGAGCATATAGTTTAAATTGTGAGAGATAAGTTCTGCAATACCATTTAAAAATTTTCCTTAGTTTCTGAAGGATTCTTTGAATCCCCTTAATACCTTCAATATGTTCAAATTTGTATATTAATCATATGACTAGACTGAAATTTTCATGGCTCTTTTAACACTTGCTGCTTCTGTGAGCTTTGAATTGATGTAAAAAAATTGTGAAGTCAAAAGTTACCTTAGCAGGAACCAAGAGGTGACATTTCTCCTAAACTGTGAAAGTAAAGTCTTGTTAGCAATCTACTATCACTTTCATCATTGCAACTTCATGTCTCAGCGAGATGTGATGACTCAGGGTTATTATAGTTGTCAGTTCAGTACTAGAGCAGAACAGCTTCAAAAATGTCCTATTAACCTATCTCATAACCCAGTGCCAAAACACTTTCATCATCTAGTATTAACGTGTTGAAATAGACTAAAGATTTATCATTTTATTACTCAGTGCACAAAAGTCAAATGACTTCCTTGGTGTCAAAATAAATTTCCCAGAAATCATCTCCTAAATCTCCTCTTCCCATTTCTGTGCCTCCTACTTACTAGAGTTTCTAACCAGTCTGATTTTGAAAGGGTCCTGTGCCTTTTTACTGACATATATACAATTGGCAGTAGCCTTTCTCTGGTCAATAATATATTTTTTTCATTCTAATGACATATTAACAGTTTAATGGTTTCCCATTGGTCTCTTCTGGGTAATTATTCTTATGTGTTTCTCTGATTTCTATAATAATATTAAAATGAAGTAGAGCTAGTCTTTCTTCTTTTCCTATAGGTAAATGAATATAAAAGTTAGAAAATTTGTATAGTGCTCAGTTGTCCCCAAAAAATTTTAAAAAGCCATATGGTGAGGCATAAAGATATTTCTGTTTGTAACTTCTGGTTTCTATTTCACTTGGAGGAAAGACAGACCAGTTTATACTAGAGCTACTAATTAAAAATCATGAATCATGATTAAAAAGCATGTGTCATGAATCATGTGTCATGAATGTAGAGCACAGATAAGTAATAAGACGTCCCAGAAGGTGATTAGATTTAAAGGTGACCTTAAATGGCCAGGTAGCATTGGCAGATTGGATATTATTTGGATACCAGTTGCTTTTGTCTTCTCACTCTGTGCCCAAACACTGGGTGATTAGGAGCATGCATATAGAAGAAATTTCAATAAGGATTTCATAAATCCAAGTACCATTGCTTATACTCTACTGTGCCTCTAGTTTGAGATGGAATTCTGTTACCAAAATATTGTAGCAAGAACTGATACTACAATATCTGTTACTGCTGTTCACAACATATTTAGAGTCAAGGTAGAAAGTACTCTTTGTTTTCTAGACGCAGAAATAGTTAACTGTGTATACTTTATAATGATTCATTGTGTTACAAACATTCCATATGGAATGTTGGTTTTTTTCTTATTTAAGCAGTAATGCTTCTGAATACTTGTATTTTTTTTAAGGCAGTTGAATCACATTAGGATTCATACATTACTATGAGTAGGAATTATTTTCTTTATAGTAGAGACTATTGGATACATGCTTTATGAAATGGCATGAATTAAGAAATTCAGACTGGGGAAATCCCCTAAAAGAGAATGCATAAGAATTTGGACATAGACATTGTCAGAATGTAATTCCTTTATCTCACAAAAAGTTTTTACAATTTATGCTTTGTTCATTTCTCATAGGGACAGAGTTAAGGATTTCTGGAACTTTATTTGAAAACTGAGAGGAAACTCTACTTTGTGCAGACTTTCTGGTAGCTCATCTGAATCATGGTCTCATGCCTCAGACTTGTCTGGCCAATTGGGAACGTTATCTCCTATGAAAAAAATAAATATTTTTTCAGTCAGAGTGAGGGACAGACAGGCTCTCTTGCCCAAAGCTGAAGAATCTCCTGAGAGACAAGGCTGGCTGAGGTTCAGGTGCCTGCTCAGAAGAATTCAGAGGACAGTCTTGATGGCTCTGTCCTCAAGCACAAAATTACCTTCTCGTAATAGAAATGCTGTCAAAACCAGCTAGCCCTAGAGCATTTCTGTATGTGAGTAAATCATTGTGTTCTGACATGCAAACATCAAAACTGTAGACTTAGGTTTCTAATTGGCTCCAGACAGGGATCACAGTGAATCAGCAATTAAACACAAGCTGTCAGTGCAGTCCTGTAGGTTGAAAGCATAATCCCCATGTGTACAGATGGGGAAATTGTCAGAAGAGGCTGGGAGATGACTGCTGCTGTGAATAACAAGGATGAGGGAAATCACCCATCATCTGCTCTGCCAGTACATCTCGTCCAGGTCGTTGGTGAGGCTGGCATGGAGCACAAGCTGCCTGTCACGTTTCCAAGGGATGTTAGAGAAGGCAAGTTGCAAAATAATGAACTGAAGAAACTTCAGACAAGGTCCCTGGTTTCTTTTATTTCAGTGTAGGAGAGGGTCTAGATAGTTCATACAACACAGAGGGAGATTATGAACAATAACTGGATTTTTCCTTTAAGAAAGTTAGGCAAAAAAGGAAGGAACGGAATTAATTTTAGACACTGGATATGTAAAATATTTTTATTTTATTATGCAACAAAAAAGATAATTAACCACTGAAAAAATAATGAAGAATTGTTTTAAATTTTTTACTTTTAGGTGTTTTCAATTTATTAACAACTCTTTTCTGAATGTTATATTTTAGGCAAGCATGAATTATTTGGCTCATTCTATGGATAAGATGTTGAAACCTAATGTCCTGTGTGCAGGCTGTATTAAATGATCAAATGGTCATATCTGGCTTAAAGCTCTAACTCCACTTGATGACTGAATTACATAATTACACCAATGGTTGAATGTTGGTTCTTTTCAAAAGAGCTATTAATGTTTTGGATGGAAGGCAGGAACCCACCTTCTCATCCCTGTTTCGCTCCTCTTTAATGGGGCTTCAATTTCAATTATTTACTTTAATACTCTTCCTTGTGCTGTTGGCTGGAGAATGTTATCAGATTTTTGTGTCAGATTCTAATTCCTTTTCTTATATTGATAAGTACACTTTCACCTTGGTTGATTGTATGGACTTCCAATTTTTATGGTGATGTTTGCAAAGGAGTGCCACTCAAGGCAACAGTTTCTAGACTGTTAGACTACTTCAGGCTGGTTACTTTTGCTTGCTTATTTTCAAGTGTCTGAAGTTCTGCATCTAAAACATCTGAGCCATTTCACAGAATATGGTGATGAAGAAAAATTTATTTATATTTTTATAACCTCTCTTTCCCTTGGTGACAAAAAGTCTTCCCAGTCAAGCTCCAGCACTGCCTGAGAAAAAGTAGTTCTCTGGAGAATAGATTTGGTGTTGAAAGTCTGCATCTGCTCAGTAAAGATTTGTTAGTATTCATCAATGATTTGGGCTGCAGGAGTCAGGCTGTGCTTTCCTTGTCACTTTTTGTAGCAGCAGGCACTGCTGTGGTGCTGTCTCTAGGTAGAAAGTGAGGGTTTTTCCCACAAATCCCTCAGCTGCAGTCCGTGTGACGGGAGGAGTGACAGCTGTTCTGGTGAAAAAGACATGAGGTGGGATGCAAGTGGGAGTTGGAGACTGCTGAGGAAGGAAAAGTGGATTGGGCAAAGGAGATCACCAAAGCACAGCCTTTCCTTTCCAGAAAAAGCAGGATCCTGCAGAGAAAACACAGGCATATGAATTGCTGTTCACTTTTGACACAGCTTAGGTTTTTCATGTCTTAATACTAAATCCTGCTTCAATGTGACCTTTATAACACATATCTATCAATGGTTAGAATTTCAATTAGCAGAAGAGGACTGCTGCTTTAAAATAGCAAATCAGAACAAGACTGTGTTACAATAAACATCAGTCACTGTCAGGGATACCTGGACTAGGTGCCTATATTTCATTAGCCATACAGGGAGTCGCTGAGGTCACTTGGTCTGTTCAGCCTGGAGGAGACTGAGGTCAGACCTCATCACATTCTGCAACTTCCTCGCAAGGGGAAGAGGAGGGGCAGGCACTGATCTCTGCTCTGTGGTGACAGTGACAGGACCCAAGGGAATGGCCTGAAGCTGTGTAAGGGTAGGTTTAGGTTGTATATTATGAAAAGAGTCTTCACCCAGAGGGTGGCTGGGCACTGGAACAAGCTCCCAGGGCAGTGGTCACAGCTCCAAGCCTGACAAAGCTCAAGAAGCGTTTGGACAATGCTCAGGCACATGGTATGACTCCTGGGCTTGTGTTGTTCAGAGCCAGGAGATGGACTCAGTGATGCTTAAGGGTCCCTTCCAACTCAGAATATTCCATAATTCTGTGACTGCCATGTCTGTTCCACATGTTCAGGTGGTGGCATGGTTCGGTAGGTAGTGTGGGGAAGAGTGGTGGATTCTGTCAGTTCCCTGAAACAAGGTATTTGTTACCTCTGATCCTGAGGTAGCAAAGCAAGAAAGGAAACAGGAGGAAATGGTGTGAGACATGAGAAGACTTTATGCATGTTGAAGTGGAGAAGGCTGGAGCTTTTGTTCCTATTATCTAATTAATTTCTTTATCAGGAGAGCAAATGAGCAGTGAGAGGGGTGAGGTGTGTGCATTGCCTGGCTGTACATTACCTCTGGTTGGGAAAATCACTTATACACCAGAAAATGAACTTTAAACATAGATCTATTAGCTGTGTTTATTGGCTCTTTTAGAAGAAAGGATGGCATTATTCAACAGCATGTACTGAAGGAATGAGTTACGTATGAGTAAATACTTCCTTTTATTTTGGTTTAGGTCTTGTAATTACCTGTAAAGGAGTCAGAGAGTGTGACCAGGCATAACACTTTTTTATTTGTTTGGTTTATTCCTATGGCTAGATTTGACAGTTTTTGCTTCCGAACTTCCAAAGATACTCATTGCAAGCTGTTTTGTGGAAAGAAAAGTTTTCTCCTGGTTTTCCACCACTGCACAGCCACCTCAGCTTTCCCAAGTTAGCTTAAGTAGTAGTTTTGATGCTTTTTAAAATATCATTTATGTGCTAAGTTTTTTTGCTTTTATAGCTCCTGAAATTCCGTGTGCAATATCATATTTGTGCCATTTATCGTCAAGTATATTGTGTGGATGTGCCAGCTTTGATGAGTTCAGATCAGTGGTTTGTTGTTGTGGGGTCTACGTGTGTCAGTTTTGGATTTTTTTTATTTGATCAAACTTAGGAAGGTGCTGCTAACTACATAGGTATGGACTGATGCAGTTTCTGATCACTGTTGCCGTATCTTTCTCTGAAAGTAAGAGTGTATGTAAAATGGAGTCTCTGCCTGACTTGGGAGTCTTAGGGTGAAAAATATGGAGAATTAAGTAATAATGAGAGTATTCCAGGGTAGCATGGAAACATCATGCTTAAATCCACCTAGACTGTAAAAAGCATAAGGCTGTGTGTTATATTTCAGTAGTCTCTTGCCCTTTCCATGCTGATTTGCTGTCTTAAATTATAAGGTGAAGATAGTGTGGTGCCACTTTCCTCAATGGTTTTTTACTTACATTTAATATTGATGAAATGCAGGTTAACAATTTGTCTGTAAACATAATCCATCTACAAAGATCCTCAGCTTTATCTCTTTGTATTTCTGATAAAGCTGTAGTTGGGAATAAAAGTCATTATTTTAATGGCTTCTCAATCATTTACATAAGGCATTACAGCCAAAATATAGCATTTATATTATTCAAATTATCTGTGCTCTTTTATCCTTGATGACTCTGAACAGATTAAATGAACTTTAAGGATTTATTTTTAAAATGGAAATAGACGTAAAGTCACTGAACTTGTGTGTACGTGCAAATATTAATACTCTAAAAAGTCAGAAGTTCATATTTGTAAGCGTTAGATACATGTTAGAATATCCTGTGTTAAATTTTATTACATCATTTAGAATAAGAAATTGCTAGAATATAACCAAGATTACTTCCTGCCCTCAAATGCTCTATGGCTTTTTGGCAGGAGTTAACCTCAATTGCCTGGCAAAAAATCCTTCTGTGGTAATGGTACTGTCTGTTTAAATTTTCTCCATAGGATTTTGCCCAAGTTTTTCATCTCTTTGTAAAATTACAACATTATTGGCCCAGAATAAAGTTTGGTCCCAACAGCATCTACATTGTAGTGGTGGGCGAGAGATCTCTTTGTCAGATTACTTTGAAGAATTTGTGATTGAGAAGGCTGTACAAATATAAGCTGTTGGTACCAAAAACAAATCAATAATTAGAACTGACCGGAGTGAGGCAAAACCATGTGAAATTCAAAATTTAATTTGCTACATGAATATTTTAAGGCAAATATGAACTTGTGCTTACTTTGGATGGCATTAGCTCTGGGCAGCAATTTTGTTGTTGTGGTAGAGGAAATGAAGGGTTTATAAGGAGCTGTCAAGACAATTTTTGCTTAAAATATCCTTGCACTTTCTGCTGTACACCACTGAAGAGTATGATATAGGTTGCTTTATACAAAGCTGTATATTGAAGTTGACCCAATAATTTTCCTGGAACAAGATTAAGGAGAGTTTTATTTTACTTTTGTTTAAAAAGTGTATAACAGTTAAATAAAAAATTTCAGTCCTTTGTGCTGGATATTTCAAGCTGACAAGGACGCAGGGGAAGAACTGAGATAGCCCCACCACAGTTCCAAAGGAGGCTTTGTGGGCTGCTGTTGGTGCGGCAGCTTCCTAGTCCTTGCCCTAAATGCATTGGCTGCTTCTGTGCCAGCCACACAGAATGCTACTTATTCATCTGATTTACTGTGGTGTATTTTGCTTACATTATCTAAAAATGTATTTAGCATGTGCTGAAACTCCACCGATGGCATTATAGCATGTTTTGGGGTGGGGGAGTAATTTTAGCCACAAACTGAACCTACTTTTGTTTTTTCTTTAACTTCCATTATCTGTCCAAATTGGGTATTTTGTTTTTATTTTTAGCAGGCGGTTATGAATGGCAGCTGTTTACTGTGAGAACATCAGGGTATTTCAGGAATCTTTAAAGAAAGAAAATGAGCTGTTTAATCATAGATCATTTTGTTTGCCAACAGTAACTATTAGCTTGAGGCACAATTTTGTGTGGGGTCAGGTAGGGAAGCTAAGCTGTTTTTTTAAGTCAAGTAGGTTTTTATTTCTGGAGTGAGTTTATGGAAACAACTAGATGCATTTTGTGTGTAAATGACAAGGTGTTCACAATGAGATTTTAAAATTATATGATTTCCATTATGTGTGCTTGATTTCATTAATGGTGTAGTTTTGAGTTGGCAGAATCATGCCTGTCTAAAATGGAATTTCTCTTTTTTTGTGGGTTACTTGATAAAAACTACTACTTTGTGGTGGATGCCCCGTCCTTGGAAACACTCGAGGTCAGGTTGGATGGGGCTCTGAACAACCTGGTCTAGTTGAAGGTGTCCTTTCTCATTGCCTTGGGATTGGATTAGATGACTTTTAAGGGTCCCTTCAACTTACTGTGATTCCAGGATTGACTCCTAGCCATGTTAAGGAGCAACACTTCAGATCTCTGTTGGAGATTGGGTAACCTGTGTTCTGCTACATCCTTCGCAATGCATTCGTAGTACTTACAGAGATCTAGATTTGGGATCAGATTGAGATTCAAGATGGAAACATTCCTTTCTTGTCTTTAATACAGGTGATGCTTCTGCCTTCAGGTGGGACAGTTAATGTTTTTGTGCCTCCTTTCTTCTAACCAAATGTATGTCTTTTCATTCTGCTTCTCATTTCTGCTTTTCTACAAGAATTTAGGCTCAGTGCACACAATATAAAGTGTATCCAGCTCGGTATGTGTACAACCTGCCAAGGTGTTAATTGCAGCTGATCATTGTGATGCACTGTAACACAAAGCACATTGTATCTAGAGTTAAGAGTTGGGGACACATTACATGTGTGCTCAATACTGCACTTCTGTTAAAACATTCAGATCTAGAAATGCATTCTGTGAGCTGCAGGTAGGAAAAGCTCACTGAGAAGAGTGAGACAGCCATGCTTAGACTGACAAGAACAAGGACAAGTAGATCGCTTTGGCTCATTTATTATTGAAGTTCTTCAGTAATTTTGAAAAGAAGTGGTAGATCATACTAATTCTGTCATTATATCTGTAGGAATGGTTATACAAGATGCGTAAAAGGTACAATATAGGAGCTCTCAAAACTCTACTTCACATTCAGGAATTATATAGATTTATGTATTGCGGAAAAGGGAATTACACTGTATCAGAAGAAAAAATTAGAAAATTAGAAAATGTCCTGAAATTAGATGCAGTAGCTAATAGTTGCTTCAGAGCCAAAGATACTTGGCTTAGCCTTAACAGAGTGCTCTGGAGTCTGAAAAGCTGAAGTATTGGAGGGCTTGAAGAAATTTATCAAGAGAATGCAAATATGTTTAACAAGCAGGTAAACTCCTCCATTTGGGATTGCAGGCAGGGAAGACTCGTGTATTACCCAAATCTTGAGATGGGTGATTGCTTAGCTTCAGGTGACAGCTTTGGCAGTGGCTCTTACTCTTATTGTATCGCTTAAGCGGGATTTTGTTTTGTGTACTGTGGGGTACGCCCAGCCCCTGCCCTGGAGGGATGTCTGCTGAGATAAGGAGATTGCATAATCGCCCAGCAGGCCTCCCTGGAAAGACAACCACTTCTTTGGTCATGGCGAGAAAAGACAGACCCCCAATCCTTTAGGAGACCCTATGTAGATCCTTTGTAACCCATTGGCCTTTACCCTCTGAAACTCGTCCCCTGTATCCCTATAAAAGTTAGCCCTCTGCCCCTACGAAGGGAGATGCTCACCCGTAGCTCCCCTTCGCTGGAGTACGGACCAATAAAGCTGCCTCGTGTGGAACCAGCTACCCGAGCTTCTTGTCTCTCTCTCCCTGGTCTGGCCTGGAGGATGCCCTGCAGAGCTGAGCTGGAATCACGAGCTGACCATCACTAAAGAGCTGACGGTCTCTGCACAGGCCCTCCAAGCAAGCAGCTGAGGGAAGACACCGGACCTCGGGAAGGCGATTCCTTTTGGGACCATCTCTCCTGACCGGTCACCCCTTCCTCGGTCAGAGCCCCTGACCCCATCACCAGCTGTAATAGTGTACCACTGAGAGACGGCCTCCTCCTGTATATCCCACAGAAGTAGCATAGAAGGCCACAGCACAAGAAGTTGATAACAAAGATTTGATGGAAAGTTGTGACTCCTGAGCTGATGCAAACCTGTTGCACAGCTGAGTGATGTTGGGGCTCCCCTTGAAGTCTGTGGGAGCAGCCACAGGCAGGCTCTGGAGAGCGGATACCTGCCGTGTGCTGCCTAAAGGCAGTTGACACCTGTACCAGATTGGCTGGGAGACTGGCCTGGCTTGCAGACCGTGTAGTGAGGAAATCAAGATGTTGTAGGGATAATCCATCTTGGAAGAAGCTGTTGCTGTCTCCCATGAAATTGCTGTGTGTGCAGCTGCCCGTGATGTATTTCGCTGTGCAAGGGCTATCGCAGCCATCATTCACTTTTGTGCTGACACATCTGTATTTGGAAGTCGGCAACGTCTCAACTGACTTGGACTTAAAACATCATACAATTGTCCAGCTTGAAATGATTTGGGATTTTTTTTCACTTGCTTGTCTTTGCCCTTCCTCTTCCCTGTTTTTAGTGGAAATTCTTATAAGGACAAGGATATTACAGTTGAGTATAAGGCAAATGACCATTTTGAGCATTGGATTAGTGCTCTGCCCTACTATTTTAACAGCTTTTTATTGCAGACAAGGTAGTGCAAAGAAAATGTGTAGATGTGGTGCTTAGGTACATGGTTTAGTGGTGGACCTGTTAGTATTAGGTTAATGGTTGAGCTCAATGATCTTAAAGGTCTTTTCCAACCTGCATAATTTCGTGATTCTCTAACATTATTAAAATACTTCTATCACTTTATGTGATATGATATGATATACTTTATGATAAAAGCATTCTGGCTTAGACCTCTGTCAAGTTAATGTTTTGGAAAAAAATGCTACATATTAAATTAAACCCAAAAGAATATAAACATGTGAATGTATAAAGGAAAAAATCCCAAATGTTTGAATCCAGCAAAAGAAATGGCAACATCCACAGTGACCTTTTGCTTTGAAAATAACCTCCTTGTTAGGAGGAGCAATTTGTAGTCTCCAAGAAGATAGTAAAATCCAAATTCTAATTCGAAAGAAAGCGAATGCAAGCAATTCATGCTTAAGCTTGAAAGTAGGCTTGGCTTTATATAGTTGGCTTTAATGAATCTCTCTCAGCAGGCACTCTACCTTTGTGGCTGAAGAGCTAAGCAAATATGTCACCTTTGCTGCTGCAGTCTTTCATCTGTCATGAAAACCAACAGTTAGTGTGATGTAAGACAAGTAACTATTTCTTAAATACTTCAGTTTACATGCCATGTACATACTGTTTACAAAACTTTTTTTTCTGAAGGATAACTGTATCATAAATTGTTGGCAGTATTGCCTTAGTCCCCTGATACTGGCGAGCGTGTGTTTTGACCTGTCTTTCTATGAGCAGATTAATAATGGTTCTTGCTTCTGGTGAAAATCTGCATTTTCATTGCTGAAACCCTGATGGGGGGGAAAAAAAAAAAGTTCACAGCTTACATTCATATAAAAAATATAGGATCAAGTGAAGCAATCTGGGACCCAAGGCAGAACTATCTCCTGAAACTGTCAGAATTTCAGTTCCTTTTGCACCAGAAGCTGAAGTGAAAATATCTGTGAACATCTTGATCAATAATTCCTTTTTTTTGTTGCAAAATGAATTAAGCTGCTTTTCTGCAGTGCTTCTTGCCAGTATCTTTTCAGTTTACAGTGCTAATTAGAATTAAACCCACCTCCATGTCACTAGAATATAACTGGCATTCTTAAAGGTAAACATTTAATAGCCTTTTTAAATCCAAAAGATGCTGTTATGTGCAGAAAGAAGTTTTCCTAGAGAGAATAATGTCTTGTATGTCAGTTTGAGAAGAGAAGGCTCCTACACAACGGAGGTGACATCTCTTAGCAAAAATGCATTTACACTGAGCAATTAAAAGCTTTGACTTTCCTGAATAACATGGTAGTAATTTACTGTCAAACAGATTTATTTGTAGGGAAAACATGTGCAAAATCATGGCCAGTGATTTTTATTTTTTAAATGAATAAAACCAGAACATCTACTAAACTAAGGGCTTCTAAACCTTTGACATTGTTCTTCCTTGAAAGTCCCCAGATAAATTAGCACCAAGTAATTGACACACCTTCAAGTAAGGCATCAAGATTTCTGCTTAAAAATCAAATACTTTATCTCCTGAAATTAATATGATTATTGCAAATTTAAAAAAAGTATATTTCCAAGCTATAATGGATATTGTTTAAAACTCCAGATGAAGTTAATATCATGATCTTATTTTCCCACATGTATTTGCAGCAGCATGAGTAAATTTTTGTGTAAGCATACTACTGGGGAGTCTAGTAGAGTGTCTTAGTCCATACCTGACCCTGTGAAATAAAACTGAGCATTTAAAAATGCTTATTCATCATGTAAAAGGTGTTAGAATTTGGCCTTTCCAATTAACAAGTCCATAATTCTATGGGACCTTCAATATGCCTAATTGCAAGATAGGCCAGTATGGGTACTATAGACAATCAATTATTTAGGACATTTTAGTACTGCTTATGCTTTTAATGAGTTTCCTCGGGTGGACTCCTGTAGTCTTTTAAGACTGTATTGACTATAAGCGGGGTTTCTGCAATTTGTTTTAAATATACCTTAACAGGAATGTATTTTCTTGGGGCTTTGGGTTGGATTTCAGTGTTCATTCTTCCCTACCAGTTTAAAACAACCAAATTTTGAAACATAAAAACTATTTTTCTTTGAAGATACCCATTTAAAGGTGAAAGCTGTAGTTACTTTGTCCTTTCTCTTTCCACCTTACTGGTGGCTTTTCACATTTGAGTCTTTCAGTGCATGGTACTTGTTTAAATTGCATTGTTTGTTTTATAAAAAGATCTTCAAGTTTTTTAGACGTCTTATTTGAAGTCACTGATAGAGCAATGAAAGTAGAAATTTATGCCACATATTATGGAATAAGGTCATAATTTTTGCTCACTGTTGAAATTTTTTGGTGTGTTATTACAGCCATATTGAGAATAGACAAGCTAGTTGAGTTGATGAAATGGAGGTGTTCAAATGGTAGTTGTTCACTGCCCAAATCTGCTGTTTATCCTGGCAATGCTTATTCTGGTTTCCTTGCTGATAGCAGCTTCTCCATCTCCTGTGTGTCTTTGCAAATTGTCGCTTACACATAAGGTTTGGAAACCGTGGTGTGGCTTTTCTTTGGTTTTTTATTGTTGTTGAAGTTGCTTTTTTTGTTAAATGTTTACCAAATGAAATTTTAAGCTGCTGTATGAGATAGACTATATAGAGTCCCTTTCGAAGTATTTTCATATTCCACAGAACAATTTAAACTCATTTGGAGAAGAGACCAAGCACAGGATTTATGTGGGAATGTCACAAGTGACAAGCCTTCCCTAATGAATTGCTTCAAAAGAAAAGTACCACCTGTCTGACATTATTCAGACTTAATTACCCTGTATCACTTCTGACGACTGCAGAAAAAACAGAGACTGATGTTTCTGACCTCTAATTTGAAAAGATATTTCCATCTCGATGTTGTTTTAATCAAATAGCACAAGGTCTCAGTATTGTCAAGCCACAGCTGCCAGTCAAGAGGATTGTATTCTGCATGACAGCTCCAGATTCTTTTCATCAGTATTTTGTTGCTTTCAGTCCCATTAAGAAGTGTTACAATATTAGTCTTTACTTTTATATTATCTCTTAAAAGAGAAATTAATACAATCTTTCAATAAGCATACGTGTGAACCACCACAGGGTTTTGTCCCTTGTAGACATGCAAAGTAAATGAAAAACAACTTCTTTTTTTCCCAAACTGTCTGCATCTATGAGAGTGATAAGGGAATAGTGAATTACCTGGAAAGGAGCCCTAACTGATTGATATTCCACCTAATTTTTGAACAGAATTATTTCTGTTCACTATTTTAACTTTTTTTTTTTTTTTCCTTCTTAGGCCATCTACTACTATTTGAGGTTCTTTTTTAACATACTTGAAAAATACCTGTCACGCTGCAATATTTCATATAAAAGTACAAATGTTCTGTGGTTAACTGAATAATTAATTATGTCTAACTATATTTGAGATGATTGGGAAGGAGTGTATGCATCTCTATGGCAACTTTATCTTCTGTAAAGTTTCTCCTTGATGTGAAAATTCAAGGAAATCTATACTTGAATAGTTGAGGTTAAATTAGGAAGATACTCCAAATGTAAAGTCTACTATGTATTGTGAGACATCTGGTAATTCTTGTAGAAATGAGCACAAAATTTTCTCGAACTTGTGATGTCAACAACTAGGAAATGCAACGTTTGATGATACTTGTGCAACTGTTCATTTTTCCCATTGCTCTTGTGCCTTTCTATGTAGCTTTTAAGTGCACAGTGACATCCTGGTTCTAATTCCCATGTAATCTCAGTGTTTCACAAACGTTGGGCAGCCTGTTCTTCATGCTGCCTAGAAGGCATTAATATCTCCATCTGACAAATAAGCCACTACACAGAACTACCAAAGTTAGAATTGCATTTTAAATTTGAGATCCATCTGAAAGGCAGCTGTAATCAGTTTTTCAGACCAGTTACTGCTGTGACTTTGAATGTTTTTAGGGCATAATTTTGTGGTAGATGTGGTGCGGGTGTGTGTCTTTGTGTGTTATCATTAGCCCATGTAATCTTTGACAGTGGGGTTAAATTCATAGAAATTTGGCATTCTCTCAATCAGCTAATGGGCTCAAGATAGCCCTGAGGGTGATTTTTTTGCAGACATGTGACAATGCAGGAACAGTGAAGTTTGGGCCATAAGGAAATCTGTGATCTGTGCTTCTTGCTTCTCTCTGATTTTACTCTGCTTCCCTGTTCCACTCTCAGGCCCCTCCTGGTGGTCTGCCTTCATGTCCAACAGCTCACCAGTCTGGGTTCTGCTCTCCGGGTTCTTGCTCTAGGACATCTAGTTTCTCCTCCATGGATTTTCATCAAATGTAAATACAATTAATTTTCAAGAAATCTTGTGTGGTTTTTTGGGAAGGTTTTTTTTGGTTTTTTGGGTATTTTGGCAGGGGAGAGTGCCTTAGGCTCTGTGATGAGCCATTTTTTCTTCAGTTCTTCACTGGTTTTCATGGTATTTTTATTTTTAGCTCACTGTTCAGTACCATTCTTACTTCTTATTGCACACTTACTGAAGGAGTGCTGGGAGAGGGAGATAGCACAAGGACAGGGGCTTCACTTTCTGTGCTCACTGCAATAGAACTCAGTAAAAGTTGAGAAAAAGGGAAAAGTTCTTTTCTGACCTCTCCCTGGTGCACTGCCACATGCACAGTACTGAAGTACAGTTGCCAGCTTCTTCTAATGACTGCAAATTTTCCCATTACAGATATTTTCTTTCTCTCACTCCTCTCATGGGGACTAGAATGGATATGTTCCAAACCAGGAACACTGAATTTCCCTGCAACTCCAAGGACACATTGAGATACCTCCCAGGAAAATAGCTATACAATTAATATTTCTGATAGGAGAAGATCTTTTCTCTAGTCTGACTCTCAATGATATTCTTAGCTATAATTTTTAATAGTAGAAATAAAAACACAATTATAGAAATTTTAGCCTGACCAGACTGTGTTTGATAAAAGGGTAGAATGGAAACCTCATGACAGCATTACTGACTTCTAAATAGGTCTTATATAATCAACCCTGTTCAAATCAGTCATAATTTGGAAGCCTTTATGGCTTTACAAAGGAGAATCTTAATCTCCTTCGTAATGAATAATAAATCAAGACTAACACCATTGGCTTTGGGTTGGATACAGCAGCTGAAATGCAGAAGTTAAATGGCTTAACTTGTACTCTATTGTGGCAGAAAGAATTCAGATGTTATGACCTCTTTTTTTCAGTTTTTATCATATAATAATGTTATTCTATTACAGTTATTCTCAGTTTCACACCAGTTGTGAGGATTTTTGTGAGCCATCCTCTAGGCTGCCTCTGTGTGTAAATTATTATAGGCATACTTTTGGTCTTTTTAGTCTTTCACATCACTCTTTATCACCCCTGTGATAATTTCCAGCATGAGAAGTGCATTGTCATGCAGGGTGTTGAAGAGGTGAGTGCAAAAGAGAGATCTGAGGACATCTGTTATATCTCATGGATTGGGATAGGTAGATAATATTCGTATCTTCTGTAGTCAAGTTTGTTGATAGATGTTAAAACATGAGTTGTAAACAGCTGATCTATCTGAAATATTGCAAGCACTTTCAGCCTTATCTTTCTTTATATTTCACGCACTCTTTGACAAAAAGTACTTGTAAGTGGTGAACCTACGTTTTTATTTATACAACTGATAATACTGGAAGGCGTTAGTAAGGAATCGTGCTGGTGACATTATCCTTGGCTTTCCAGTGTTGTGTGACTTTGCTGTGCATCCCTTCCTGTTTTTTGGCCTGTTGTTTTCAAGAAACTAATTTTGTTCCATCTGGCTTTATAGTTAGTGTTACTTTATCATGAGCAAAACTTACTGGAAATAAAAGTTCATTAAGTCAATAGCCTACTGAAATACTCTATTTACTTTGGGTTTTGTCTTAATTTCTTTCTAAATGGGTCTATTAGCGTGCAGAGAATGATAATTTTGAGAGTCTTTAGGCTGGGCATATTCTGGATAAGCAGAGGGAAGAGATGCTGGAACTACTACTTCTGGTTTTTGCAAAAACTACAAAGAGCTGGATTTCAGGCATCTTTCCTCAAATGTCAAAACAATCATTTCTATTTCCCTGACTTCTGCGGCCAGTCCTGGAAAAGGTTTCCTGTGGGTTGTCTGTCTTGGTGAAGTGGCTACTCAGCTATTAGTTATTTTTCAGAAAACATTAAAGTGTCTGTTCTTCCAATTAAGCATTAACGAGGTTGTTCTCCCAACAGCAGGTGTGGAGCTATAATTGGCCATTAGGATTTCATGTTTTGGTTGGAGACTTTGAGTGGATAACAAAGCTAATTTCTATTGCTACAAGTTCTCTTTTATTACAAGTAAGAGAGAACTCCAAACCAGGTCAGGCTGGTCACAGAGGTAGTGGCTTATTTTCATCAGTGAAACCAATTAACTTTCTCAACTTCAGAGCTCATATTTCAGTGTAAAATTCTCAGACATGTAAAGGCACTGGAAGCTTGATTAACACATAAATAAATTAAATTTGCCCTAACAATTAAAAACAACAACAACAAAAAAGGCAAGTCCAAGCTCTTTTCTTTTCAACAATTTGAAAAAAAAGATGAACCAATAAACTTTTTTTTTCCATGATGAGTAATTTGGTGTTATCCTTGAAATCTGACACATACAGCTTATTTGTTTATTTATTTATTTATATACAGATAATTGACTTTACACAAGTGAATGCTTTTATTATGACTTCATATCTGATGTTTAACTCTCTTAGAAAAATTGGATTTTATAGGCCTTTAACCTAGCTTTTTGGGGGGGTTCCCCACCTTTCCAATAGAAATAAAGTAGGTTGAATTTTATTCCACATGATTGTTTAATTTTATGTTATATTAATTTTTTTAGAAATATCTTTGGAAGACTTCAAATATATTGTTGATATTTAACCATCACTGGAATTTTTTTCCCTGATATAAGCTGATGAGAAGCTGTAGAACAACCTTTTTTCATAGAAAATTTCTAAATTCAACTAATTACATTGAATATCAGAACTAATTAGGCCTGGAAAAGGAAGCACTTTGGGAATGGTGTAAAAAAGAGACCATAATTATTTAGCATACTCTGATAAAGCCCTGCAAAAGAAAGCTAAGAACCAGAGAGAGGATGCTATGGTAATACACATGCTAAACATGCATAATTTTAGCAAGTATAGTCATGAATTGCTGGAAAAAAAGGGTTACAGACAGCAAAAGCAATCTAGTTTTCAAGGCCTTTTTTCCTCTCCTTTTAAATATTTTACATTTCTTGACCTATGAGAGATGAGCATTCTAAGCTTTAGTGTAATGAGCAACAGAGGACATCTGTGAAATCTTCCTGCCTGGTTGCTCTTCATTTTCAGAGGTTCCCTTTGTGTTTCTCTGATGGAGGATAACACGAGGTGGGCAATTGTGATGTTGCAAATTACACATTTATGTTAAATTGTGTGTGGAAGTGTAGCTCCCTGTACTCTTGGTTAGTCCCAACCCATGGCTGTTGAAAAATTGTGATCTTGCCTTGGAAAATACTTTAAGAAAGAATTTATGAGAACACAGAAAATCGTCCTTGCAGAAATATGGACTGTGTGCGTGGGCTTATGTTCTCCCTGAGCCAAACACATTTTATTAGAGAGCAGTTCTTTAAAAACTGGCTTTGCTTGGGGGAGGCAGCTGGCTTGGGGTCTTTGTCTGGGCCTGGAGTGAGGTGCCTGTGCTGTTGGTCCAGGTGGGCTGATCTGGAGGCACCGGAGTCCTGGCTAAGCTCCAGGTTTCCTTTTGGCCTCCTCCATTTTCCTCCTGTACAGGAGCACTATTGATTTGAAGTGAACAGAGAGCATTCCCAGGCTTCCATAACAATCATCGGATCTGAGTGTCTTCCATGGATTTGTATAGTAGAACTAACACCAAGACAAGGTCACAATAAATCTCGGCCTTTTTTGCTGTTGAGCCTTTTTTTGTCCTTTGTCTGGAATCCTGCAGGCACACAGAGATTGAGACCAGCTGAGAGCTCTCAGAATTGTGTGATCTCTATGTATTTACCAAGGAACCCCTAAAGTCCATACAAAAAACTATTTTTACAGTAATTTCAAACACTGATAAAAAATACATCTTAGTCATCTAGAGACTTAGTCTAATAAGTCTTTTAAATTACAACATTAAGTGGGAAAAAACTTTATAGAAATTTAAATCTTACTGGAAATACATCCAAAAAAGTATGTTTTTCAAAGAGATGTCAGTGACATTAAAAACTTTACTTTTTTGTATCAATTTCTGGTTTTTATATTTTAAATTATTAATTCAATTACCTGCAAATTTCTATTTGAAAAGTTATCTAAACCCTTACATTCTATCAAATAAACTGACTCATAAGTATTTGTTGAAATTATATGAGGAAAGTTTAATACTAATTCTTCCCTTTTTATGCTGATAATAATCTCAGTTATGAAGAGACTGAATAGACACAGAAATGTAACTAGCTTCAAATTCCTGAAGCTGAAAGACATAACTCTGAGAGATGTAATAGATGCTGATGATAAATATAAACCTGCTCAATAAATTAGAAGTTTCCAGAGATGCCTTAACCAAGATTTTATTCTAAGCATTTTCCTTTCAGAGTTTGCCTTACATGTAAACTTAAATACTTTGGTAGAATGGTTTATTTTTGTATATGTAATTTGGTAGAATAGCTGCTTCCCATGCAAACACTCCTTTAATAAAATAACATACTTTAGTCAAAGAAACCCCTCAAGCACCACTTTTAATTATATATAGGAATGTTATTAGCTAGCCTGTTTTAAATATTTCTGAAAGCCTGCAGTCCTAACAGCACAGATGGCTGAGTAACTTCATAATTCTCAGTCTTTTTTTTAAAAACAAAAATGTCATTTTGTTTATTGATGATGCAGTACATAAGTGATACTGGTGAATTATATCTACATATTTGTTGTTGTAAATCAGTGCAGCAAATTAATCACCATCATAGTTCTTAATTTTTGAAGGGATTGTATGACAGGTTTTAACATGGGAAGCCAAATTATGTTGTTTTTTTGTACAGGCATGAACTAAATTTCTTCACTTGGTTTCACTGAGGTGGTTTCAGATGTATTGTAAACAAAGTTGGACAAAACAAGGCCACAGTAAATTCTGTATCCACTTCAAAACCGAAGTTTATATAGGCTGAATTAATAGAATTGCTTTATGTTTAGGAAAAGTAGCTATTTACTAAGTGATTAGTTAGAAGGTTACTATTTTTGGTACTGTTAAATTGTATACATCTGCTTAAAATGCTGTACATAGCTTTTGGAAGCCTTTGTTTATGAACAGATTACAACATTTTTCAACATAGTCATCACGCACAATTACTGAAATTTCAGTGAATAATTATTAACACATTGAGGATTTACAAATATTTGTAGTTCTCAATTTGTATTTTGAAATTACGAGTATTAATTCCTCATCTCAAAGTAAATTTTAAATTATCCAGCATTAATATGTATTTCCAATTATGTTTTCAGGGCTAAATTTTAAGCTGTAGAATTCAGCTGGAACTTTACACACACAGAATATACAAAACTGCGGGGTTTACCTTACTCTCCATCAGGAGCATTTGCAATGGTAAAGCTTGAATGCCTAAATACTAACAGTACAAATATTTCATCAGATTGGAGTTTTGAAATGGAATGAATAATGACAGGACTTGTTTTCATGTGACTGATACCTGAGAAATTAGCATTCAGCTCTTGATTGATGTGTTGTCTGGTGGCATTTCAGAGTAGTATTAAGCTACTTACAGATCTTGGGCAGTTTTCTGTCTCCTGGTTGATTATGAAAGTCCCTGGCTTGATTTTATTTTCCACTGATGTTGCAAGCAAAACAAACTGTTGTGAACTAAAGACAGAGTTACTCCTGACTGCTTAGGGAATGGTGTCTTCCAGCCACCTAAAGAGGAAAAAAAAAAAAAAAAATCCTTGGAGAGCAAAGCAAGAGCTGAGTCACAGATTTCATCCCTGTTACCCTTGTTTTCATCTTGGCTGCGCTGCAGGAAAATCCTCCCATGAACAGAGAGTGTTGTCTCACCAGCACCCTTAATGCATGCAGTGATAAACTCAACTAAGCTGGCCTGAAGTGAAGTCTGGCACAAACAGCTTAGAGAAGGTCTAGTTGGTGATATGGATGTGGCAAACTGGATCAGAGCACAAGCTCTGCTTTCTATCTGTCCTGAAACATAGATACCCATATATATGCAAAAAGGGAAATACTTGCCTTCTTGCGTATCTCATCATTGAGTAAACCAGCACATTTTAAGTAGGTGGGATTTTGGTACCATTTCTTCTTGTAGGATTTGAGAAAAGGGCCTTTGTAGTAATATATAACTTTTTCATTTAGTAATAGGTAATCTCTGTGCACATATGCTTAACATGCACAAGTTATTTTTGTTCTGTTAGGCAGTGACTCTTGAGTCTTGCCAGTTTGCACTTCTTGCAGAGAAAGCAAGAGTGCTCATACGTCATTAGAAAAGCTTGTGCTATTTTATGTGTTTATTACCAGGGAGACTAACTAGTACAGTGATACTGGAAGTATAGTTGTGTCTGTTTTAATGTGATCAAGAAATAGTAATTGTTGCCTTTGGTAAATATTAGTATATGAAGTATATCAGAATTAAGTATGTTGCTTCTCTGCTACTTAGAAAGTGGAATGTTACAGAAAATTAAGAATGTGAAATAAATGAAAAAATGCTTTGTGATGTCAAGAAATGTCACTGCTGCTCAGTTTTCATTTGAAATTTTGTAAGGAGTTAAAACACTTATTTAACTTCATTGTAACTGTATTAAGCAAATAATAGAATAGACTGGGAAATTTCGTTGTATTAATTAAATTTAACAGTGGTACTCTATCCAGACGAGAGATAACATTTGAATCAATATATGGTTTTCTTACTTGTTGTAAAAGAGCAAATTGTATTTTCAGCAATTCCTCTCCTTGATAGCAATTCTGTAGATGGATTTGCCCTTTGACTTGGGGTATTTCCATCCGTTTAATTATTGAATAACCACAGCCTTACATAGTCTTTTTAACAACTCTGTTAATAACTCATGTAAATTAAGAATAAAATGTCTTTTCCTTACATATTTTTATAAGTTATGAAAACCAATCAACAGCAAAAAGTGGCCCAAATAAAAAAAACCCCTTAATTTATGTACATTTCTCCCATCAATGCAAAAGAATTTTTCACTTCTTCAGATGGGACTAAGTGGATATGATGGCTGCATCAGGGAGCTCTGGGGCTGATATCCAGGCTGCTCCCTGCTTCATCTGCAGTAGCAGGGGAGAAGACCTTACTAATTTGGGAGGAGGGGCAGCATGCCTATCTAGAGTCTAGGCCTTCCTCAAGCATTTCAGTTAGCTCAACTTGCATGTAAATGCATTGTGAAGAGTGCTTAGCATATTTCTGTTCATAATATCTTCATTTAATGACTTGCTTGTACAGCTCTGTGGCATCATTGGTGCAATATTGGAGGACTGCGTATTCTATTGACATCTTTTCTGGGTAGGTGTAGGTTTATGGGAAAAGGACAGCAGAGAGGTCAGCATGCCAGCCCACATTGTAGAGAAAAAGTTGGGTGGGCTTGTTCTGGGTACGTGAGTGTTAGCTGTGGTTCAGAGTATATCTGGAGCAACATTTGGCTGGTGAGACTTTTTGTGCCACTGTGTTTGCAGACACAGAAGTGGCAGAGGTGGCAGTGCTTACCTGGCTTCTCACAGGAACACTGGATTTTCAATGAAGTGCAAAATACAGAGCGAGAGACACTGTCTTGAAGTGTTAAAGGTGGTGGAGGGTAAATACATAAAACATGTTAACACAATATATACTTAACAAATTCAGGCATTTTCAGTCTTCAGATAAATTGTCAGGTTTCTTTCCATGAATTTCTACTGCAGTTACATTTGCAAAGTAACCCAAAAGTTCTGATTGGTTGAACTTGTTACTTTAAATATTTGTTGGGAAATGACTATTTCATTACGGGTCTGCTGTACTTTGTGTATACATCTTGCAGAGAAATGTAGAAGCAGTACTTAATCTCAGTGGTTGAGGGTAGTAGTTTGCCAAAAAATAGTCAGGGATAGGAAGAACACACACAATCTGTGGTCTTTGTTACATGTAAAAGCTCTCAGAAATGCAGTTAATGCATTTTAATCACCAGGCCTAATTGCAGTTTGTAAAGTGAAGATGACAGCTAGTAATAGCATTGAAAAAAAAACCCAGCTGCAGTCAAATACACAGTATAGAAGTTTAAAAGAGCTGCTTACACATATAGGTTAAAGTTTATGTTCCTGGAATAAATAATGAATTAAGGAACAAAACCCAGATTTAATGCTCACTTTAGTGCCATTAGAGCTGAAAATGATCTCCAGGAATACTTAGAAGTGAGGTGAACACTTGCTTGAACAGTTTAATAAATGTCATTAAACATCACTGGAGGTATGTGCCATCTTTCAGAATTATATGGAAAGCTGTGTTAATGTATCAGTACTGTAGAGACGTGGCTGCTTGAACACTTGCACAAGTGAACATCATATGGGTGAATATTTGGCTTCTATCACAGCCAAGCAGTTGCAGAGTTCTGATTTATCTGAAGGCCAGAACCCCCTGCAAAAACTTTAGTACTTTAGACATGGATATCCTTGTGTATATGTGTCTGTGTCTGTGTGTTTGAATTGATGCTTTGGGTAGTGTTAAGATACAATTCATTTCAATACAAATACTGCAAAATTTGAATATGGAAAATTACCTCTTAATGATTTTTTTAATTCGTAATTTGCTTCTGGATAACCCCACTAATGTGTTTGTTTCTAAAGGATTCTGAATGTGCATAGAAAGTCTTTTTATCAGATTTCTAGCTAAATTTGAGTGTTCTAGAATAAAAATTAATTTATCTTTTCATAACTTTACAGTGTAAGTAAGTGCACAGAATTTTAATACCTTAATTTTTTTTTTTCAGTATTAATTAATTCTATAAAGGAGCATTTAATATTAATAATTAATTCTGTAAAGTAATATCTAATCTCCTCTTAAACTTGTAGAATACTTAAGTTTCTGACAAGGCTTGTAGGAAAAATCAAAGCCAACTTTTGAGGGTTTTTATCTGCTACTTTCATTGCAATCATAGTAACTGTGTGTTTCTTAGAATAGAAAAATTTTCAAAGATGTGAAGTTCTATGGAAAATATAAATTGAAAAAATAGTAGCTTGGGAAAGCAATTAAGCTTTACAGACTGATAAAGGACTATAATTCCATAATTTACTTATTTCTTAGTGTTGGTATTATACTTGTTGCAGTTATTTAAATCTATGTTGCTTAGACTGCCAAGACTGTACTCCTCACTAATGAGAATAATCCAGTAACATGCATCATTTCAAGCAATGACACTGATTTTTCACCTCCTTCCAGCCAGGATGGAGACTTGTCCACCCAATGTCTGGGAAAGAGGAAAGTACTTTCCTTTTCTTCTCCTTTTTTTTTTTTTTTCCTCTGTACTTGCAGTATTATTTTATTTATATTTTTCAAAGTTGAAATATGCAGTAGGTTCTTCTATGTTCTAGCAGAGTCCTGAACTGCAGGAGTGCTGTGGGGAATGTCTTGACAGTGCAGTACATTGAAAAGTAGGTGTACATCTGTTCCATTTTAAAATAAAAATCAGCCGAACCTTAAATGCTCACCTTAAATCGAGTGCATTTAAATAAATCAGCTACCAAAAGGAAGATGACTTAATGGTTTCTGTTTCTGAGACTATAGCCTTTCTCAATTTTTAAAATATGTAAGTCCTGATGATGAGCTGTCATTGGCTGGTTGAATGCTACATATTTTGTGTGAAGTTTATGTTGTACAAGCCAAAGATGACAGCGAAAAATATTCAAATAATAAAGCAAAGAGCGTGTGTTTCTCTGATTGATTAATATCCATATAATTGTGTGTAAAAAGTTAAAAAACTTGGTGAATGGAAACAGATATTTCATACCTTACAGCTCTTTATTACAGTGTTAATGCATTTCTATAGAAACTTTTTCCTATTTCCATTTACTGTCATATTTTTTTTACCATGTGTAAATCCTTGCTTCTTCTTGAAGATAACTTAAGCCACATTACAGTATAATCAGTTCCAAAATTTTGTCTTCATATTGCTTCTGTATCCTGCTTCTTTCCCTATCTCACTGAGTAGCTCTTTCAATATATACTTGCTGTTAGCACTGAAAATTGTTTTCTCATGACCACACCAGCTTCATGTGGAAATGTCAATTAAATTCCCTCTCTGTTTAAGTTAGCAGTCAGGCCAACTTTGCTTAGACCAGAAAGTCAGTGTCCAATCAGTCTGTGCTCTGGGTAGTTTCTTACCATGTGTAAAACCTAATAGGGGGCAAATATCTGCATTGTATCCTATTAAATACTACCTGTGTGCCTGATTATATGAACAAACCCAGTTTAGAAGCCATCTTAAGCTTTCTTCATGCCCTTGAGTATCACATTTTACTACAGTTGGAGAAATAATTTTAAAAGAATGACTTTTTTGTTATGCATAGTGATCTCCTTAGCTGTTAAACAATTTTATATGAAGAATTGTATATTACCAAGGTTATTTCTCTATTCAAGACCTAATTGTCAATAGAGGAAACATGTCAAAGATCTTAAATTCATTCAATTTCCTTATTACTGGGAAAGTAAAATAGAAGCATGAAAAGTTTTAAGAGTTCCATTTACATTGCTTGAAATGTGACAGTCATGCCATTTTGACCTTTGAAAGTTGTTTTGTATTAATTATAAATCATTCCCATGCTACTTTTATTAATGTAGCTGCCTGCTGCGTGATTTTCAAGTTCTTCCATTATAAGAATGGCAGTATTTTTAATTTCCAAAATTGGTATTTGGTTGCAAACCCTCTGGGTCCTGCTGTGATGTTAGGTGGAGCCTGAATGTCATAGAATCATTGTTTCTGACAGCTAATCAGATATCCAAATGATTTAACCTCTGTATGTCATTGTCATCAAGCTGATGATGCTGATGAAGAATGCCTGACAATTAGCAATGCAGAAATACTAAAATAACATAGACACTATTTATGTGGTTGCTAAGTTAGTTGTTAGGTGTTGCAAATATTACAGGAGTAGCCAACTCATTCCTCACTTCTCAAAATTCTCAGAAATAACCTTCTTTTTGGTTCTTGTGTTGGCCAAAGAGTATTTCTTTTCTGAGCTGAGTAAAAGGAGCGAAATATTGTAGTCATTCTAGTTTTCTTGATCCTTGTGCTCACTGAATTAGCCTAAAGGTCCCTTGCATGGTAGATGGTAGATGTCAGCATGAGATTCACACCATATTCTGAGTTGGAAGGATCATCGAGTCCAGCTCTTAAGGAAATGGTCCATACAGAGACTGAACCCACATCCTTGGTGTTATTAGCACCACAGTCTGACCAACTGAGCTCATCTCAGCATCTGCATATCAGTAATTAGTCATTACTGAAGCTAAACACTGCCTCAGGATACTTGGACTCAGATCCATCTGAATACCTTCCCACCATTAATCTTTATAAATCCTCTTTTATCCTTTTATACATTAGTCCCAAGGATTTTGTATGCTCAGGAATTCCACAGTTTAACTGTGAACCATAGAGTGAGCAGGTAACTAGATTAGAAACATTAAAGTTTTGTGGAGTGTGGAGTGTGAAAACATTAAAGAAGCTAAAGAGTGTGCAAAGAAGATGTATTATTAATAAATTAAAGGAGTGGGAAGAAAATAGAAATTATACCTGATTTAAGCAGGGAAAGAGGGTGTGTATTCTCTATTGTATTCACATTAAACTGTTTTGTATAGTGCTATCTGAACTTCCTGAGAATTAATGGATATAACGTTTTTTTGATTCATTCAAAACCATCATGCTCTAATTTCAGTGAATTTCCCTTTGTTCTTGCATAGGCTTTTAGTAGCTATTAAAGCCACAGTGTAATAGTTTCAGCTTTTTTGGGTGAGATTTTGTCAGTAGTCTTTGCAGTCGAATCCTCATTTCTTCTCTCTTTGCTCTTCCAATGAGTTATCCATACATTTTTCACATTAGTTTTAACATATCCTCCTTCCTTCCTTCCTTCCTTCCTTCCTTCCTTCCTTCCTTCCGAATTCCTTCCTTCCTTCCTTCCTTCCTTCCTTCCTTCCTTCCTTCCTTCCTTCCTTCCTTCCTTCCTAATTCCTTGCTTCCTTCCTTCCGTCCTTCCTTCCTCCCTTCCTTCCTTCCTTCTGTCTTTCCTTCCGTCTCTCCCCTCCCTCCCTCTGCTGGCTTATGAGTTTTCTACCCTGAATATTTTCTGTCTTTTTTACAGTCCACCAAGTTAGAAGCCCAAACTGAAATTCCAGTATCTATTCACTCTGTTTCTCTATTAGGATGAATGTGATCAAAATATCTATGCAGATTGATTAAGGTGCCTCTAAAAAGCATTAAGCTACTAAGAAAATTACTCGTCTTTACTGTTGCAAAAACAATGGAATAGAATGACAGTATGTTTCTTCAATGTAGTTTATGGTCTTGTGAAATGTCACACTTGCCTTGAGTTGTCTAGACTGGAAAAGAACAGCTGTAAAAAGAATGACAAATAGATGTTTTTCTTCTTTTTCTGTACTGAATCTATATTAAGGAAACACAGCTCCTCTCAGTAGAGCTGAGGAGTTGGCACTGAGTTGAAATAAAAATCGATGTTTATAATAGGTAACTGTCCTAGCATCAATACTAATATTTCTTAATCTTCACTTAGTGTTATAGATATGAAATCCTTCATTGCAAGCAGTTCTGAATGATGTATGAAAAGAAAAAAAACCACTGATCAATGCATGGAATACATACAGACAACAAATATATTCGTTATCTAAAATGTTCATGTCTGGTACAGCCAGAAAATCCTACTTTTAGTTGGGAGGGCATGAAATCTGCCAGGATTTAAATACAATTTGTTATTGTAAATATTCTTGTAACTTGCTCAGACAGTGCCCACTTAATGAGAAGATGAACAGTACTCATATTAAATCTAATTTTAACAGATGTTTCACTAGTGCTTCTAAAATTCTGAAGTGCAGTAAGAATAGGGACATGTTACAAAATCTAATGATGTTATTCTAAAAATTCCTCCTTCCTCTACTTTTCCCCCTACCCCAGAATGTAAAAAAGTACCTCAAACATGGATAAGGAATTATGTATATCCTCTTTCTTCCTTGGTATTTTGGTGTTCCTGTCCATTTTATTTTTACCAATTCTTTCTACTCCTCTCTCCTGAGATAAATTTAAGATGTTGAGCTTTGTCCCCACGTGTGGATGAAAAATATGTTCCACCCCAAACTGAGTATTCAGATTTAACAAATGACAGTGCACTAGTGTCAGGCAGATGAATTTTGGATAGGATTTCTACCTAATTTCAGTTGCTTCTGTAGAAAATGTAAAAATAATCTGAGAACCTTATGCAAAGTTGTAAACAATATGTTTAACAGCACATAGCAAAGTATGTTGTTTTAGTGTTACTGTAAATAATAAAATGTTCATAAGCAGGACCTATGCCTGACTGCTTAAAAAGATACATCCTGTCCTTCCTCTGTGTGTCAGAGGCTGCCCACCTCTCGGTGTGGTACTGGAGAGACCAGAAGCCAATGCCGTCCTGTACTTCGATAGGCAAGGGTGGCACCTCACCTTAAGTATTTCTGTCTTCAGCAGTGTGATTTCTACAGCCTGTTCTCTATAATTATAGCTTTTTCCCCACTGGCTGCTTGGGAAAAACACAGTTGGAATTATTGGTAGCTCTGGGAACATTGCTAAGTTCTAACTTTAATACATTTTGTCTTAAAAATTCTAAAAAAAAGCATATTCTTTGTAATGGTTGTCACCACGTTTACGTTAAAGTCTAAAACTCACTTCTGTTGTGCCCTCATTTTTCACCATCTTAGAGGCAAAAGAGACAAACACCTCCCCCATTCTTCCAATCTGAATGTTTTTTCCCTGTGCGAGAACTGAACAGTCACTTCCCAAATAAAGCTGTTAAATGAAAAATAGAAGCCTCAGAAAGAAGCTGAAGGAAGAACAGTCTGCAGTAAACATTGTGGCTGTTTGCAAGGTGTTGCTTATGAGCTGTCTAGAAATTCAGACTTCCTTTTTCTTTTCAGGAATGCTTGACATTTTAGGGTGTAGGGGATGCACACTTAACATTCTTTTTAGTTCAGTTTTCTGTGAAGTACTGGTATTCAGACTTTTATCTTATGCTTTATGCTGGTATTTAGCCTTCACCCGTACAGTTGGAGTTTTCCCAAACATGGGGTAGTACTGGAAAATCATGCTTAGTATGCCAAACACTCAATCCTAACATGTATTTCTGAAAATATAAGATCCTTCAGTCACTTGTACGATTGGACCACTACAAACAGAAAAAAGTAGTTGTGAAATGGGAAAGGGTATAGAGGAATCAAGTTGTATTCTACGAGCTTCCCCCCTCCAATAATCACTATCAACAGGGGCTTTTGAAATGCTTCATCTTATTCTTTGACTACCCTTTCTTTTCTATCCTTGGAAGGTGGAGGATGCTTGGGAATGGTGAAAAGATGCCAAGAGACCTGACAACATGAAATCTACCATAGTTCTTTGTGAATTAAATAAATCACAACTATAGTTTAAATGCATTCATCATTACTTTGTCTACTTCAGGTGAGGTGAAAACAGGAGTGGAAAACACAGTTCACTTACCTTTAATTTACACAGCTATTCTTAGATGCATGTGCTCTTTTCTTTCAAAGTTTCTCAAATGTTGTATAGTAAGAGGACTTCTAGCTGTGGGCCAGTTGCTGCTGTCAGCTTTATAATGACAGTATCTTCACCCTAAGAACAGGGTGTGTGTATTGTAAACAATTGCATATTAACACCTTGGTCTCATTAATTGCAAACTTTTCTGATACATTCTCTGATGCCCCAGTGGCAGCTCCTCCTGATTAACTCTGGCACTAATTGGGTCAGATGAAATAAAGTAGACAGAAGTCAGTCAAGCAGACTAGAACAGCCTGTTCTCTAATTGCTTTTGACAGAGGAACAAAAAAAGAACTTGAAATATTACAGAATAGTGCTAGCTACCATGATGTAGTTAGCATGGTTGTTTGCAATGAATATTTTAATACAAACTGTAACAAATGTTGGTGTTTCAGGTATGGCTAAGCCCACCCTGCTCTGTGTTCTGCATGTGTGTGACAGGAATTTTGAGAGTCTGTGCCCATGTAAAGCCCTTGCCTATTTTTTTTTTTTTTTTTAATAGAAGCAAATCAGAGAATCTGGGACAATATACATAAAAATCAAAGTAGTTCAAACCTTTGCAACTATGCATCACTAGGTGGCATTTGCTGAAAACAGAACAGCAATTTCATTTTTACATCAGAAGGTTGTGTGAAACACTAGATACTAATGTCATGTTTTAGACTCTACATATTTTTAAATCCTGATGCTTCTTTCAGCTTCATCTGTTATCAGTTGAAAGTCTATAATTCAGAAAGTTTGTGGGCCTCTATTTCCTGTTTTTTATGTGTTCTTCTCTGGCTGGTTCATGAATTAATGTTAACTGTCCTTAGTCTCCTGTCCTCAGTCCCCTGTCCTCTACTGCTCGTGTCAGAACAGAAATAGAAACCTAGATGTTAAAAATCTCCAGCTAAGGAAGGACACAGTCTGTCTAACAGTAAACATTTATCTTCTATTTTCTGAACAAAACAAAAATAAGTGTTTATTTTTCATAAAGGTTATAAATATGAAAATTGTGGGTAATTTTATCTAGTTACATAACCTTGACATTTTTATTTCTAGTAATTAATCTCTGTTATAGTAACCCTTCCCATGCAGTGCCTCTGTCACAGCTCACTCTGAGATGGCCTGCTGATCAGCTAAATGCTGACCTCTCTTCCAAGGTTTCAAAAACACAAATAAAAACCCCAAGAACCTACACCTCCTCTGTCCTGACAAGGCAACTTCAGTGTTTGCCACAGCTCCTTTATCACAGTTTTCCTCCTCCCAGTGCGTGGAGCTCTCCTGGTGAAAACCATAAAGTCTAGAGCTGTTTAAAGTTTTTTTCAGAACAAGTTCTTATTCTGGGGGAGGTTTTTTTTTTGGTGACACTGCTGAAATACAGGACCTGCCAGTGCTGCTCTTTTCTGGCCTGTAACTTTTCCCACAGTGGTGACAGGGACGTTTATAGTCCTGGGTTCTCTTCGAGCCGGCTGGTTAAGCAGCAGCCGAGGTGAGAGTGCCTGCTTTCACTTTGAGTTAGTTTCAGCAATTCTCAGATCCTTGGTGCAGAGGAGTAACAATGCTTATTACAGGTTGTCACTGAGGGTGCAGTGCACACAAAGCAATTTTATTAGAATCTAGCCAAGGAGGATTTTCTGGTGCTGGCTGTTCAATAGGCTCAGGAGGGATGGCTGCTGCCAGGCCACAGCTGGGCCTGTCCATCTGTCCTAATGCCACTGTCCCTCCTGTGCAAGGAATAGAGTGTGGAAATACCCATGTGCTCAGAGGGGAGAAAAAAGGCTAATAGTGATTCTCTCTGTCATCAGGTATCAATTCCCATTTCCTCTGGGAAGGGATAAAAATGGGTTAAAAGTAAGAAACTCTGAAACCAGAGTTACTACAGTCAAGATGTACTAGATCTGTTTACCAGGTCTAGTCACTCTTTCAAAGAAGTTGTATGTTGGGTTTTTTTCTAAAATGTCAGTCAGGTTCTACCCTTTAGTCCAAGTCAGCCCAACAACCATCAAGGGGGCTGAGCAGCAAATATTGCCTTCTTACTCCAAGCACATTTCTGTTAATTTTTGCTGATCAACCTTACAAATCATTAGTTGGTTTTGTAAGACAAAAGGGTCAAAGTATGTCTCAGCAGCTGTGGTAAAAATTGCAGGTTTGGGCTGTGGAGTTGCAATAGATTTTATATATCAAAATAATAATAATAATAAATCTATGTGACAAAAAGTGTTTCTGTTGCTTTTATATAACATCACATGATGTATTAGCAGAATGTAACTTGTGCTTCCCTGACCCATAAACAAAAAAACAAAAAAACAAAAAAATCCAGTTCAAATGAATCCATCAAGAAAATTAAGTATTTTCCCAAAATATACAAAATATACTCCTTTGACAAGAGGAAGTTAGTATTGACCAACTCCTACTTCTCTTTCATATTTTGGTAATATTAGTATCTTTCCCCATTAACTTAGTACATTGTGTAGCACTAAGAAGACTTATCCAGAAAATGAATTTTGTTGCTTTCAACAACAAAAAACCAAACCAAAACAAAATGAAGAAAACAACCTCAAAAAAACCCCAAACCAAAAAAAACCGACAAACAAAACAAAAAAACAAACCAGAAAACCAAAAAGCTGTTAAATCATTGTCGGTATTTTTTAAGGTACTTGGATGTACTGGCAACATGATTTCATTGATGTCTGACTGCCAAAAAGTTGATAATACAATTAAATCATAAAATATTCTGCAAGTTGCAGAAAGCTGCAGTGGTTTCAGTTGGTACAGCACTTCTAGCTAGTGTGGGAGTTTAAGTGAAGACAAATATATTACCTCATTTAAAGATATAATATATGATCTACAGTATTCAGAAAATACTGTCATGACAATGGTATGATGCGAAAATAGCATGGGCTTCTACTGATATATTATCAAAGATTCTTTTAATTTGTCAATATATGTATATGACATTGAAAAATAGGTAAAAAAAAGGGACACTGCTTATACACAGGTGAATATCCAAACGAGTAATTATATATTCCCATGTAAAGATAAGGCATAAACTGAACTCCTTTTGAAGTACCAGCTCTCAGGTAGAGACAGGTTAGTTCCTTGAGATGTTATTTATCTTGTGCAGAGAAGTCTGATATATTTTAGGTTACATTTTACTAGTGATTTTCCTTTGGGAAAAACTTACTGGATCCAAAGTACTTGCTGGTTAGAGCATAATAAAAAACCCCAGTAAACAAAAACAGTTATGCTTGTGTTTGCAAAGCTGTTAATAACTAGATATGGGTATTTTTGGTAGAGTGTGGTTCAAAACACTTTCAAGTCCTTACCCTAAGGCAGGGGTGGGTCACCAGCACTTGAGTGAGGCAGATGTCCTGACATTTAGCGTTGTGTTACAGATTCTTAGGTCAAATCCATAGACATGGAGAAGTACAATCAGTTCCCAAAGCGTGTGTGTGGTGGACCAGAGGAGGACTAGGTCAACAGCTGGGAATACAATTACTAGGGTATGAACTGGAGCTGAACACCCCATGTTGTGTATACTTAAAATGTTCTGGAAGTGTGAACTGACATTCTGTTTCTTTCTTTTTTAAATTTCATTGGAATTGTGATGCTTTTGTCTTGGGAGTTCCATATGCTACAATTTATTTAGGGAAAAGGGTTGAGAACTGGTGGAGGGGAAGAAGGGCGGGGGGGTATTTAACAAACATGAACAAATTACATGAATTTGTTCAAACATAGATCTATGTGTACATTTCACAGCTGCCCATTATTGTTTTAGGAATCAAATGTAGCTTGTTTGCATTATTCTGGTACTTTTGGATGCTAGTCAAATCTTTTTGACTAAGCTGCACATGCTTCAGTAGTTCTTTTGTTCAAATTCACTGCTTCCCTGCATATGATCTTCTAGCTACCAGATATCCTTTTTTTCTCTCCAGAAAGTGTTTGTCTCTGCTTTTTCCCATCCCACTCCTACTTTTTCATATGTTTTTTTCCCCCCCAAGCCAGGGTAAAGGTGCTTATTCCCCTTCTCTCTTCCCCTGCACCCCTTCTTCATTTTTCTCTTTTTTCTTTTTCTTCCTTTTTATGTTGTTGTTTTTGTGGATTTTGTTTTGTTTTCTTTTTTTATCTTTCCTTCTGTTCCAGGCTGGCAGTCTGTTGTGTTCTCTGTCCTTTGTGCTGCTCCTGCTCCTTTTCTACACATAACATCCACACTGGTCCTCAAAAGCACTCAGTATTTTCTCTAAATAGCTAATTAGTCAGTTAGGTCAGAAGAGTGAGATCTTACATAAACACTTAAAATGCCTTAAGGAATTAAAAAAATAGGAAAAGTCAGGAAGTGGTTTCCCTAAAACATTTATAATGAGAGAACAATTCCAACTAATATAATGAAATGAGAAAAATAAAATGTTTTCTCAGCCTGACATTCGGTCTAGGCAAGGTAGTTCAATAGTTCAATGTGCTACACCAATCTATCAGTAGAAGTCTTGTAGGTTGAGTCTTATAGACACCCTCTCTTTTGTCCTCTGGGCAGTAAAGGGCATCCCTCCCTCTGAGTTCCTGTATTTGAAGGAAACAGGGAGCAAAGTCTTTTTGGTTAGGAATACACCTGTTCATTTCCTAAATTTGCCTTAAAGCTTACCAAATCTTTCTCAGAAAATTTTGATATTCTATTTTTCAGGGTGTATAGTTGTACTTTTTTTTTTTCCCCCTTTAAATCTATTTTAACGAGGGCTTTCAGTGTTCCATTTCTGCTGAGAATTTGAATAGGTTCATCAGTGTTTTGAAAAGCCTGAGATGGTCTGATTATGGTGATTTGACTCTGGTTCCACAGTAAAGTCTCAAGAGGGTAGCACAGGGAACAGGGAGTTTTAACAATATTCAGATTAAGTCAACATACTGCTCATCAGTATATTTATAGAAGATGGATGAAGAATTGCATGTTCTGTATCTCCTTACATGAGCAATAGACTTAAATTCATTGGCTGTCTCTCAAAGCAGTCTATTGTATTTCCTGTCAGCTTGTGAATGTCTTGGATGACCTCAATGACTAAAAATCAAAGCTAGTCCACTCGAATATCATTCAGTCATTGTATTGCATTGATTTCTTCTTCCCCCTTCAGATAAGCAAGAATGGGAAGGGAGCATTTCTCAGCAGTTGTAGTTACTGACAGTGTATTGTTACAGTGTACTGAAAACCTCTAAGAATAGTGAGTCGATGGAGCCAGAGTATCAATAATGTGACTATCTGTGGCCTCTTTTGTTCCTAGTGCTCCCACCATTGCTGGTACTCACTCCCACTCACTGAAGAAAATCCTGACCTTTTCTCAATCTGCATTGTTTGGCTGCTGGAAAATCAAATTGCAGTTTTGATGGTTTTATTCTCTAAAGTGCAGTGTTCCAATGAACCTGCAAACCTGCAGTTGCCATGAATGAGGCAATTGACCCCTGCCTTAACACCATTGTTTCAAAGTTTTCAAAGTTTTCGGCAGTATATGGGAATTCTTTTCTTTTTTTCCTTCCTTTTTTTTCTTTCTTTCTTGCTTATAGTTTCTGGTAGACAAAACATAACTATTCAATTATTATTTAACTTAACTCAGGGCAACACTGGGTAACAGAATAAGATGTCTCCTTTCCTATTTATGTTCCCACAGTTGGGATGAAACTGCTTGCTGAAGGTTGCATGAAATCTTCTATCACACAACTGAGCCTCCCATCACTGCCTGTCTCTGAGTGATTCAAACACTCTACAAATGTCACATCTTTATTGACATGAAAATGACAATGATTGTTTGTTTGTTTAAAGTTGAACTTTATAATCCGAGGATGTGGCTCATTTCCCGTACTCCTCAGGTACCAGTACACTTTTGTTGAATGCCTTCTATTTTTAAAAATCAGGCTGTACTTCCCCTAGAGGAGAATTTTCTAAATCACTTGCATTGGAAAACACTACTCAGATCTGTGGAAGGCAGAACATGCAGTCTTGATGTGGTAGTCTCTAGGAAGAGACTCTGTGGAGTCTCCATCCTTGGAGACAATAAAAAAAACACACTCCAGACGGTCCTGTAAAATCTGCTCTAGGTGACCCTGCTTGACTGGGGCAGTTGGACCAGATGATGTCCTTACAGCTTCAGCCATTCTGTGAGTTAGTGAAAGAAATATTTATTCAGGTGTGTCAAGAGTTGAGAGGTTGAAGGTCCTCTAGAAAAAAGGGAAGGATGCCCCAAAGTGTTCAAGTTTCCTTCTCACTGCTACATGTCTTCTGTGGGGAAGTGGCTTTTATGATATAAATGGAATGATGTAGTGACATATGTAGTGTATGTTTCTGAACCTTGGTTCATTTTACAATTTCTTGGTATTTGTCAGCTCAAATTGTTTAAAATTATTACTTTTTAGTGACTTGTTAACACTGCTCTATGCTTTCAGAATAGTATCTAGAGTATACCAGGTATTTAAAATGGTTTTTTCCTGTTGCCATTTTTTATTTAATATGTTTGGTGGTATTTGAGCAGATAGGGTGTTGTGGAAAAATAAGTGTAGTAAAAAGTGTAGTAAGAGATGACAAAATCTTGGAGTTTTTCTTGTGGAAAATAGAAATTTGCATTGGAGTGGTAGGTGGCAAACATGAGCTATTAAGTATCTAGGAAAGTGGTATGGTGACCACTTGCCATTAATAATAGCATCTTTGCTCTGTTGAATCATGATTGTTCCCAAGCATCCTTCAGTGTGCCACTTGTCTCTATTAGCCTTGCTGCCTGATTAAGTGTCAAAACTGTCCTTTGTCAGATGATTAGCTTCATTAATACTGCACTTTCTCTCTGGGTCATAATTTATTATGAGGCCTAACCTGGAATAATACTTCAAAAGTCAAATGTGCAGTTAACTAATATGAGAGGTTTGCATTCACAGCTGCAAAGCTGGATGCTCATCATCAGAGCACATTTGTAGTTAGAGCAAGATCTGTTCAGTGGTACTAGAGGCTGTCGGGCATGACAATCAGGGAAATCTTACTGCTCAGTATCTCTGTTTTCTGGAAGGCTTTTTGCAGACCTCAGAGTCTGTGTTGATAACCTACAGAAAATGAGGTTAAACCTATTCCACTCAATGTTCATCAATTTGAGGAAAGCATTTTTGCTGTGGGAAGCGATCCCATTGTTACTGCGATAAAGGGATTCAGGATCCATGTAGTGTTTCATGTTTAAATCTAACCTGAGGAGAAACAGTACACTATTCTGCAGTTCTTTCTGCTTGAAAGAAAGGAAATAAACATACCATATTACTCTTGAACTAGTGAAGGAATTACCTGCCTGGCCATTTGATTATTCTTGTCTCACAGTAAAAGCACCTGCAAGGACATTCACTGGCTCACTGCTGAAGGATCTCTTATAAACACAGCATTATGAAAGTGGCACAGGAGTGTTCTTGGCACGTTTCTGCAGCACCTAGATAAATGTCATTCAGCTTCCACATCTAGCATTCAATCCATAAATCTGGGCTAAGAGAACATCTCTTTTGAAAAGATCATGTTTACAGTGGGGAAATCATGCCTTGCATAACCAAAAGATTGATTCTTTTTTAGGTTAGGAGGCTGTCACTAACAAATTGTTGTGGTATAAACTTGTCAGAGCAAGTACCTAGAGATAAAAGTGCTTGCAATGATTTCTATATGAAGATAACAGCAGTGGAATAGATTTGTAGCAGAGCATTGCCTGAACTTTGAATAACTTTCAAACATTTAAATTATGGGATTGACTCTCATTTTTCTCAGGAGACCCTGATTTTTGTTAGCACAGTGGACATGAATTAACTGGTGACTAGCAGTTGAATCACTCGCAACTTTTCACACAATCTTTGTGAAAAAAACCCAACCAAACAAAACCAAACAACCCACTCTGTTACTACATATGCTATTACAGCTGCCTCAGCTGGAAAAGCAGAACTTTGAACAGTTTGAAGACGTGTTTTTGTCTGTTTCCTTGTCCCTGATAAATATCACATAATATTGTTTGTGCAGTTTGAAAAAGGTGGTTTCGCCTCTTTTTACTTTTCCTTGCTAAATGCCAAATTATTCTTTGAATCCATTTGCATTTGGCAGTTTTAGCAGAGATGATTAAACATAAGCAGCTATTTATGTGTAATATTTTATATGAAGTTGCTGAAGAAGTTTGTAATAAAACATCAGATTGAATATTTATCTTCCACCAAGAAAATGTATCTTTCTTCTCTCATCTTCTGTGTACTGCATGTGGCTGGAATGAAACAATTCATATAATAAACAACTTATAGTCAATACAGAGGGAAGTGTTGCTTGTGGGAAAAAAGAATATTTTTAGCATCATGTATAACCAAAAGCATGCAACTTCTTCACATGCTGTTGCTTTTAGATGAGTCTCTTAACTATTCAAGTATTACTTTCAGCTAAAGGATGAAGCTGACAGCGTTATTTGGGATAGATAGCAGTAGAAGTCTAGGAAGTTTATTGTAGCAAATATATATATATTAGTGGCAGAGTGTATATAATGCATTACTTCTATGGCAAGTTTCCAGTTGTACTATTGTGTTGTCATTCTTTTTTCGCTCAAGATCATCTGAACACAATTAGAATAAGCTCCTTCTTGTATGCAGTAGTTCTTTGTAATGAAATAGTAACTTTGCAAACTCTAGTAGTTTTTCATAAGTATCTTGTATCTTTGAAACTGGAAAACATTCTGTTGGGAAAGGTATTTTTAACGTTACTGAGCTGAGGTTTTAAGAACAAGAGATATATTTGTGTCAAAAAGATTTGCCTTGTCTTGGCTCCTTGGACAGGTGGAGGGAGGGAAAGCAAAGTACATTATTCATGCCATGCATTCCTCTTCTAGCTCATCTATACCTGCCTTTCAAATTTGGCTGAATCCATTAACATTATTAATTGCTGAACATTTCAGAAGGGAATTTAATATCCCTTTTTATTTAAGAAGTGTAGAGAATTTTACTGCAAACCAAAAGGCTGCATTGAGTGAACTTTATTTTACTGTAAGCATTCTGCACCCTTTTTCACATATGCCCTTCAGTTCTAGTTGGGGTTGATTTTGTTTCGCCAAGAAAAGTCTGTCTTTTATATTTCAGGGATGATGCCTAATAGATCTTTTTGAGCAAATGCTTACAAAGTTCTAGTTTGAAATATTTTTTTTCTCTTTCAACCTATATAAAATACATCAGAATTGTACTTTTGTTTGTCCAGTTCCATTCAGCATCAAGACTACTTATAACTTAGATACAGGAATCAAGGCCTAAGATAAATCATCTCCCTCTATAAAGATTTCATGCTAAAGAATAGAAAAAGAATTTCATGTATGGCTGAACAAATATGTGTGTGGGGTTTTTTTTCTTTTTCCACTGGAGGAAAAATATATAACAATTTGTGACAGGTAAATAGTTGCAAGTTAGAAAAGGCATAAGGTACATCAGGAGCTGCCAGTGGAGAACTATTATTGGGGTCCAGAAGATTTTACTTCCTCAAGGAATTTGAGGAGGTGGATATAATGTTATTTCAAGTACTTTTCTAGAAATGCTGTAGAAGATTTTCCTGATGCCAAAACCATCTGATGACATGTTTGGGTATTTTTATACCTATATGAAATTAAAAATTAGAAGGGGATGTTTCAGATCCTACTTCAACATGTTCTCTTCCAGAAGAAAAGAAACCACAGGATAAGTCAGTTGAACTAGGGATATAGACCATGACTATGAAGGGGACCTGTAGACCGTCAGAATGTGTCGATGTAATTGTCAAAGACAGAATACATCCAAACAGATTTCCTGGCTGTGTTTGAAGTATTATTAAAAGCTTTAGAATAAACCAAGACTGAAACATTAATCAATAATATTGCATTATTTTGTTGAATAATTCTAATGAAGTGCTTTTTTTTTTCCTCTGGCAGATGAACGGGAAGATGTTCAAAAGAAAACTTTCACAAAATGGATAAATGCACAGTTTGCTAAGGTAATTTATTTATTTATTGACCAAAATATCTTTTGTATATTTAAAAAAACAACCCTAAAGAAACCTGATATTCCTACACTTAGTTTTGAGGCTTAGTTTTCAAGATAACAGTTGTAAGTCTCAGATATTGCTGAATGCAGTTGACTGATTTATTAGAAAAAAATGTTCAAGCTTTATTCCTTTGATTTCAGCGGTGATTGAAATGTAAGAAGCCGTCCTTCTCTCAAAATGTTCTCTGTCTCACCCTACTTTGCCTGTTCTCAACTAGTGATGCATCTGTATTACTCTTTGTTGGATTCCTTTGTTATGCTTCTAATATATGAAGGAGTTTCCTCTATTAGACTTGTCTTTTCTTGTTTCTAATTGCAATTGCATCCTTAATAAAACTGGATGAATTGGAGAAGAGCAAGGTCAGAGAGAAGAGGTGTGATCCAGTTAACAAATTATGAAAGTCAATTATAACATGTTTTGAAATAGTTATTTTTGAGAATGGTAGATCATAAATGGAGTGGAAAAAAAAGACCAAATAACTAATTTATTTAAAGCATGCCCTTCTGGCAGTATATAAAGATTTTATTTTTAATACTCAGAAAAAATTCTGCTTGAACTATTAATTTGCTGAAACTTTTTTCTTTAATTCCTGGAGGATAATTACTCAAGTGTATTTGCCAGTAATAAAACAAATCAATCCCACCATTTGTCATTTTACTAGGCAATAGACAGTAATGAAATAGTAGCTGTGATGTATCTTCTGTTTAGTCGGGCTTTTGATTGTGTCCCATCTGATTTTACTCATTAAAAAAGGGGAGTAAGATAATCTGGATACAACCACCACAGTGTTGAAAAACATGCTCAGCAGTGGTTTAGTCCATCATGGAGTCCCACAGGGCTTTTCCACGGTCTAGAGCATTTTCTTATACTGATTCAAGTGATTTATACAGCACCCATTTGTGCTCGGCATCTTTACAGCAGAGATGTCCAGCAATTTGGAGGACTGGATGAGGATGAAATACAGTCTTGAACAAATGATGAATTACAAGACAACTGTGAAATATTATGTTTAGGACAGCAGTAAAACATATGCATACAGAAGAGGGGGGATAGCTGGGCTGGCAATAATAAGCCCAGGGAAAGCTCTGGGAACTGTCTGGAATCACAAACAGAATGAATCCACAACATGGTACTATTGCAGAAAAAAAAAAAAAATAAAGAAGGGCAACTTTTATATGGCTCTGATAATGGAAGTGCTTCACAGAAAGTGAAATATGTAATTACTTTCTTTTTCGTGGAAATAGTGAGATTTTAGCTTGAGTAATTTGTAATCTTGCTTTTCCATGTATGAATAAGTAGCCCCAGCAACAATCATTTGATACAGCCTAATTTAAAATGTATTACCAGTTAGGCCTTTTTATGGTCACAGAAATCGTTGTGGAAAATTAAGAGTAACTGTTTTGCATCTATATCTAAATAAAATGCAATGCTCCTAAAGCATTATTTTCTCAGAAATTATTGTTTTATGGAATAGCAAAGCTTGCAGTTACTGAGGAAACTCGGACCAAGTCTGCAGAAGAATAACAAGAATTATGAAGGGTTTAGGAAATACCTATCAACAGATGCTTTTAATGTTAGGTTTGAATTGTTAATCTGACTGATCTAAAGGCCTTTCCTCCAATTCCAGTTCTACTTTAATGGTGTTTTAGCTACTTTTTACTTGAGTTTTATAACAGTATGTTTAGTTGCATGTGAAAATGCATTTGTAGACATATATTTGTAAAAGTACTAGCCTCCCTCTCCTTCATTTGGGCTCTGAGAAAAACCTCCTAAACATTATTTAAGTTTTTATTTGCCTGAAGCATGACCTGGGTTTTTTTGGATGGGGTCTGATTTCAGCTATCAAAAAACTCTTGATCTTTAAATCTTGAAGAAATTACTTCTTTCTGGGGATTTTAGGACAGATATACAGGAGGTCTTGCTGTCCCAGGACAGTCTTTCTCCCTCTTCTAACAGCTCAGAGATGTGGTCTTCAAAACATGAAAGTGGATCTCCTTGTGAAACCTACAGTATGTCCCTCTTCTTCTCCTGATTTGTTTGAGGTGGTTCAAATCCATCTCTGTTTCTAGCTGTGGAATTGATTTCAGTTAACAGGCTACTCCTTGTTAGTGATTTCTCATCATTGTCAGCTTTGTAAAAGTGCTAAATGAATTACTTTGATTGTAGAATTGGTTTTTATTCAATCCTGTGTAGTTCTAGAGGTGCTGGTTTGAGCAGATTAGCCTACAGGGTTGGAATTAAGACAGAGAAATATATTACATCATTCATTTCTCTTATTTGTGAATAGTGAAATCTAGGTCACTAATTAGCTGTAAAATAGTTCGGATTAAATGAAATTATGTTAGATAATTCTCACCCATCCACCACCTTCCGTATATTAAAAAAAACCCATATTTATACAGTCAAAATAAAAGCTTAGTTCTAAATATTCTAAATCTTCATTTTTGTTGGGTGTATAGTGCATTTCTCCCCAAAGAGTTGCATTACTTTCCTAAAAATTCAATGTTTAGAGCAGCTGTGTCTCAGTGTATTTATTCATAAACTAAGCTTTCAAAACACTCAGATTTGCAAGTTGTTTCACATGACCTGTGATGTAAATACAAATAATGCTTTTAAATGGGAGAGGTTGTAAAGAATTGAAAAATAATTTTCTAATTTATGTGTCACCAGCATAGCTTGAGGACCCACATGTAATTTTTACCTGTGGGGGAAGAGAGTTGTCCTTTCTCTGGCCATGCCCACAGTTACATTTCAGTTGGATCATGTGTACCTACTTTAGACTCCGATGTCTCCAGTTTAGCAGTGAACTGTGCTACCTCTTAGCTGGGGAGTCAAGTCCCTAACATGAAATCCATAACAAAGTTTCAGCCACACAATCTTGACAGTTTTCTGTCTGTGATGTGTAGAACCTAAAACCTCTGGAGTGCTACCAAGAAGTCTGTGAAAGGGTATCTAGGAAAAGATAGCAGAAATATCAGGAATATTTCAGTTGCTATAGGTGAGGCTGTGTCTCACTTCAGACTTTTTTTGGTGAGTTGAGTAGGCGCTTTAAATGGAAAAAGTGGGGAAAATACATTTTGCAGGTCCCTCTTACAGATGCTCAAAAGCCCAGGTTTCTCTCTAATTCTTACTTTTTTTACTAGCCAGAAAATGGATTATGCAGAAGTCTGGGCCTTGAAAATTAAAGTATGTGACACATCTATAAGAAAATCATCAAAGTTCCAGTAGGAAAGGCCAAAAGTTGGCTTTAATGTTTGTGAGATAGAACAGTAAATTCAAAGTATAAGAGAAATGGGAGAAGGTAATCCAAGAGACCTCTCTTTTCCCCGTTGTAATCATAGACATAGGGTGTGACTTTCTTTAGTGATACCTTCTTGGTTTACCGTCTAAATGGTATGCAATATGTTGAAACTTAAAGCAATTTTTAAAATGTGGAACATAATAATTTAACATCATTTAATTCAGAAAGAACTTTTCTTTGTCCTCGGATGAAGTTTATTTATAAAATAACGAAGTTCTGCAGGCTGTATGTAATGATATTAAAGGAAAGTATTATAACCTAGTTTTTAATAATAGAACTGTAATTAGAGCTCTCACAGAGATATGTCTAGTCCTGGGTATGACAGCTTTTGCTCAGATACCAACTTTTAAAAATTGATATAACTGAAACCTGAACTTTGAGAGAATGCAAATCTGTCACAGTCCTGCAAGTTTATCAGCTCTCTGCTGCAACTTTGAAACAAACACAAAAATCACCTTAACAGTGCCTGTACCCCATTGTAAACGATTTTATGTTGCCTCACTGGTTGAACATTTTGACTCATTCATTGAATAATAGGCTTCAAAACAGAAAGTGCTACTGAAGATGGAAATACTCTTTACTTGCATATAGGAAAGAGCTTGTATATGCTAATTAATTCTATAAGGAAAACATGAAAATTCCATCACAAAAAAAAAAAAAAAAAAAAAAAAAAAAAGTAAAAAATCAAAAAGCAACACCCAGCCCTAAAAAGGAAAGGGTAAATTCCTATGACAAAAGAAATATGGACATTTTTTTTGTTCCCTCATTATAGAGAGAGTGTCTCAAATTACTGACAATTTTAATGTCAGCAGTAGAAGTATCTGTTACTAGTACAGAGAAGGACATGTTCTAATAACTGGAAGTTTTGGCAGCTTGAATTTCAGGGTGTAGCCTTATGGCTAGCTGGAGGTCAAAGCTTAACCTATAAGTGGGTTTCATGAAAGAATGTTAATTTGTGAAGGAGCTTTCAGTGTTTTAGTCTGTGATATCAAATAACAAATGTTCATAAGATCACTTGCAAACAATATTTTAGTCTGTGATATCAAATAACAGATGTTCATAAGATCACTTGCAAATTCAGAGGTTTATGTATATTGCCCACATTTCTGCAAAAAAAGAAAAAAAGATAATTCCACCACATAGTCAAAGACACTATAGATGACAGTAGACTTTTTCATGTAAACACTGTAATTATTAATCTCCAACTGCATAGGAACAAGTGTCAGAATATAAAAGATGTTAAATTTGGGGAGGAAAAAAAGTGGGTAATTTTTTATGGTTTCTTTACCTCATGCTTGGATTTTCTTCCCTTTTGTTTTGATGAATCAGAATATGAAAAGGATACCAAATATTACATTACTTAGCTTTTACCAAGATCATTTGGTAGTTCTCCTTTAAGTGGAGAATTTAAGCTGTGAAAAATGGCACCTTTTTATGGGCAGATGGAAATATTAGGAGGTAGTTATATGTGTGGTGACTGTGGAATTAGATTCCATTCTTGTGTGATCATGTGAAGAAACACTGTCATGATGCAACCTGTGCCAAAGAAAGTAAGGTTGACAGCTTCATTTAGAATATGTGTGGCTAGTAGAACAGCAGTCAGCAAAATTAAATACACCTTTACTAATTAAATTGTTTTGAAAAGCACCTAAATTGTTCAGTGGAGTGGTCTATGCAGGGATAAAGGGAACACACAAGAGAGCATTGCTTACAACTTTAGTCAAACTACACAGCAGTTAAAATAATTTAATTATTCAGGGTTTGTGTATGACATATTATGGGATGTGTGGTGATGATCTCAGTTCTTTTCACCTTCTTGAGATCATGGGCAACCTGAAATTATTCAAGACTCTTTAGTGGTCTCTTGTGATTGTAGGTTAAGTGCCTTCTGCATATCAGACAACAGGAATGGCTGACACACGTGAACTGTTTACTGGTCTTTTGAGGAAGCGTGTCACATAGTTGAGGTCCAGAGAGAGAGCACTGCAATAAGTCTGGCATTCAATAGAGAAATTTGCAGTGCTGCATTTGCTGACACACTCGCTCAGTTTTCCATGCTATCACTCACAATGACTTCAAATTAAAATAATTTTTAAAAGCGACTCATGAAAAGGTGATTTCAGTGTGAAGACTCTGGGATGGGAGTAATTGGGTGAAATTCTGTGGAGAAGACAAAAATAGTCTCCTTTGGCAACACTGTTTAAGATTCTGCTTCTATGGAAATGTGTTTACCCCTGTGAATAATCTGTGTCTTTAGCCATATTTCTGGACAACAGTTAATAACCAAGAAGAGTAGCTGAAGGGAGGGATGGAGGCTGGCAACAAATCAGAAAAACACAGATTAAAATGTTCAATATTAGCTCTCTCCAGACTGCTTTCCTGACAGCTAACCTAAATGTCAAATGAAGACAGCTGCTTAGATGAGTGGGTGACTGGTAGGAAAATTAGAATTAAATCCTATACTTTGAGGTTCTGATCAGTGTGCTTAAGCTTCACTGATGTCTGCTGGTATGTTGTTTTTTCTAAAATCAGAGCAGTAGTTGCCTATGCCTTTCTATGAGACCAGAAAGGATCCCTAGTTGTTTCAGGTAATAAAAACTATCAGTAGGGTGTGCTGGTGTTGTAGGATTTCTGTTTCAGAATTCAGTTCCAGAGAGTACATCAGCACTGGCTTTGCAGGACAGAACTTAAATATTGCTGTAGATAAGTTCAGAGAAGTTCATTTGGATAGCTGTGGTGCTTTAGCCACTTACAGAGAATTTAGTGCCTGCACAAAAGCCTGCTGGAGAAACACAATAAATAAAAGTTTGCTGAGCTCCATGTTGCTACTAGATCATTAGAGTTCTGCTGAATTTCACCAGAAAGAAATCCGTGCTCTGTTCATCTAAGGAGCACCTAATTTGGAGATAAATATAAAGGAGGATCACATATCACATATAAGAGCATTAATTCCAGGGCAAAGAAAAAGATGGACTGTTAGTAAAATTTTGAAATTGTGTCTGTGCTAAAACTCCTATGAGTTCTTTAAAATTCACGTGTTAAAAGGGAGTATGGTAGATAATAGCTGAGTTCATTGATTAGACATGGATAATACCTTGTGAGCAGCCTCAGAATTTATTTTTTCTTCTGAAAGAAAACTCTCAGAAAACCTGATAGATTTAAAATGGTATAATTTGTGATAAATCTGTAAAAAAAATATTTGTAGGTGTTATTTGTTGTTGGTTAGATACCATGATTGATATTTGTCCATCCTAGATACCTAAGCGTTCTGTTTGATTGTCAGCCTAAGTACTACAGTAAAAGTGAGAAAGAACAGCTTCCTAATGTGGGAGCCAAATGACTTTTTTCTGCTACAGTGTGGCAAATAACCAGAACTCTCATTGAAGATTAATAGTTCTTAACTTTGAGTTGCAGCTCTGTGTGATCAACACTACCCTTGGGACACATCCTGTTTTAAAATACTAGGCTTTCTTGTGCCAGTAACCTTTCTATAATACATCTTGCAAGAACACACCAAAGGCCCATCATGTCCATTCTGTATCATTAAATTAAAAGCTTTTGAAGCCAAATGATGTTTAAACCTGGTGTAGAAAACACATTTGCATTGCTAAGGCTTAAGAGATTTTTATTTTTTGGATATCTCCAGAATACATAAGGAAGTATCAGGCAATACACATGCTCAGAATTATTTTCATTGAGATATATATATATATATATATATAAATATATATAAAATAAGCTATTATTGCTCTATATTCTGTGTTTTTCTTATGATGCAGTAAAATGGGATTCTAGCTGTGTGAATATTTATTATGCTTCAATTAAATTTCCTTTGGAATGAAAAATAAGTTAAAAGGTATTTTCACTGTAATTTTTAAGGTAATATCAGTGGCAATATTGCTACTTATTTTACTTAGAATTTCATTTTGGAACCTGTACTATCTATTAATATATATTTTATAGGGGTTTTTTTGTATGGCCAAGAAAGTTATCATGAACAGGATGTTACTAAGAACTGAAACAGGCACAGTTTAAAGACACAAATATCCTCATGCATTGAATTTTGCATATAGCATCAACACTATATGTGAGCTTTGAGTTTTAGTAACTTGATGACTTTTTATATTTTGTTTACAAAGCAATTTTTCAGCTTACTCTTGAAGTATCTCCCTATATAATCCAGTTATTATTTATAAGTATTTAATTTTGCCCAGTGTAGAGGCCTGAGTGCTGGAGATAGAGATTTTATGCCATCACTACTGTAAGAACAAGGAACACCAGAAGCTGTGTGGTGTCACAATGCAGCATGTCAAAACCAAAGTCGTGTTTAAGAGGGAGGGCTTCTCTATTTTTCCCGTTCTTGGTAACATCAGAAGCCTGAGCCTCATGACCCACTGTGGCTATCACACAGCTGGAGATGCTTTGCAAATTGTCAGTACAGAAAAGAACCCTTTCACTGAAAACCTAGAAAGGAGAAAAATTGTTTTTGGTTCTGCTTCAAAGTCACAAAGGGATGTGTTCAACATTAACAAAAAAGCTAATCGAACTGTCTCTATATTGGTTGTGATTACATTTTAGGGTTTTTTTAAAATTAATGTTCAGACAGTGAAGATTTTTTTTTATTGTTTTCATGAAGGGAAGGGATTTTCTAATGTTTCTCCTCCAAAACATTCTCCCATTACTAGGAGACTTTACAACTTTGCCTGTTGTGGGCTTTTTTTTCCCCAAAAAATGTCTAAATGATTTCAGTTTAACAAGACAGCTCTTGGAGAGCAGATTAATTTTCACTTTGATGATAAGTGAAACTTCTCCTTCCACCTCATTATCTGCAAGTCTTTTGGTGGAGCTGAGGCTGCTGGCTGTGTGTCTCAAAAGACCTTTTGCTTCTGAGTGAGGCTGGCTTCTGTCTGCTCCCATGACTGTACAAGCACTGACATGTTTCCTCTGCTTTGCCTTGGTGGACATAAATTCAAAACAAGCTACAGTTCAGGAGCAGCTTTTCCACGGGGAAAACGGGCTCTTTCTCCACCAGAACTACACCCATCTCCAAGCCTGATCCCATTCCCTAGCTAAGGTGGCAGTGGTGCCACAGACATCCTGCCTGTGAGTGCAGCAACCCTTGGAGGAAATCCCCCTTAGTCAGGGAGAATTAGGGCTCTCACTACTGCAGTAGGGCCACTGAAGTCTGTGAAGATATTCTCAATATCTTTTGTTTCCATGTGCAAACGTTATGTTACTTCTCCAAATCAAATTTGAGGGGTTAAAATGTTTTTCACAAAAATGGCTCCTAACACATGTGCAAGCATATGATGTGAAACAATGAGCATGACAAAACACTTTCACCATTAGAAATGTCTGAGTGAGCACAACTACATTTTAAACGTATCTAAGATGATGCAGTATCACAGGCTGTTAATCTGAAATTTCTGAGTGAATTAGTAAAATTAGGGAAACTAAAATACATGCGTTTTTATTATGTTAAAATTATTTGTCTTTGCATTCTTCATTTTGTAGACTCTTGTAGAATAACAAGAGCTTCCCTGAGATGTATTAGACATGCCAAGTAAGCGAAGTAATCACTACTGCTGGCAATAGAGGGCAGTGGACTGTCATTTGTAATATGTTTTACTAGGGGAAAAAATAATCAAGTTACGTTTATTGAGATCTTTCACCTTTTTTTCCTCACACCTGGCCTTTCACCTCCTAGATTTCTATTCAAATTCTTATCCTTTCTGTTGCAGTGTAAGTAAAATGGATTAATCTAAATAAAATTGTTCACTTGAAGTTATTATTGTATATGTATCTTGAGAGGGGAATAGGAGCAAGCTAAATATAGCACTACAATATTGGTCTCAGTGGTGCATATGTCTAGCTTGTGAATTTGTAAACATTTACAAATTTGCATGATTTTTGCTGGCAGTAGACATCATCATTTCCATGCTCAGAATTCATTACTATTACATCTAATCATCTTCAGAATCTCCAAAGCACAACTCTTCATGCAGAAAAATAAGACTTTAGTGGATTTACATTATGCTTCAGAAGTTCAAAAATAAAACCAGTAGAAAAAAACAATTTTTGAGCTATTGTCTCCATTTATCTGAATGCTCTCTTATGGAAACCTACTGAAGCTCGAGCAAATCATATTGACCATTCTCCCTATCTACAAAAGAGTCATCACATGTCTCTGATTCAGTGCTGAGAGTAAAAGAGCAGGTGCAAGCATGTACATTTAGGACTGGTGGATCTCTCTCTCGATCTTCCTAAATCACTGAAACAGGTCCATCATCTCTGCTTGTGTCAGTGTCATGCCCTGTTAGTCAGTGAGGCTGAAAGCAAGGGAGAAACTTGTCACCAGCCCAGCTCCTCACCTGCACGCCTTGGCTAGGACCTCCAATGGGCTCCTGCCCTCCCCTGCTGCTCTGTACCATCCCTAAACTTCCCTCTGCCGGAGGTAGTGGGGACACTTTGTGCCTCTCACACATATATCCTTTTTTATAGTCTGCCTTTGACATCAGGAGGATTGGCAATTCCTCCCATGTGTTTAAATGCTCAAAATATTTTTTTTTAAAACATATGCCTTAGAGGTAACAAAACCCCTAGACAACCCAAAGCAAAGACAGTCCTTCAAACCACAAAGTATTTAGTTTTGGGCAGACCACATCAGTGTTAAAACTGCATTTTTGGATGTTGATATATCAGTGTTGGTGATGATGAGGTGACCCACCCCAGTCCTGTAAGCACTTGTGTTTTTTGTGTATCACGTTTTTTGTTACGCTTTGAGGTATCTGTGTTGTATACAGGGTCTGCTGATGGATGTGATATTCCAACTGGATCAAATGCAACTCCTATTGATGTTAATTTCTTTAAACCATTTTGCCTGTATTTTAGGTCCTACTTGCCAGGAAGAAGTAACGTTATGAAAGATGGTCTTACTAAGAAACAATGGTCTTATTTTTAAATGGTTGCAAATAACTGTATTTGCACAGGACCTTTCATACCTGCCTTTGTCAAAGGGAGTGGCTCCATCAGATTTTGGGGGTGTTTCTGGATCAACATTTTAAGAATAAGTGTGATTTTTATGGCTGCTTTCCTTTTTTTATGTTTGGGAGTTCTGAAGGGAAAAAACTCACCCTGCACATGATAGCTGCAGTTATTTTTCAACAGCAGTGGCAAAGTTGACATGGACATCCTATTAGGTTCTTGCTTAGAGAATTATTAAAGTAGCTATATTATTATTAAAGTTATGAAAAAAAAATCTTGTTTTTTCTGCGCTGGTACAGCTTTTTTTTCTGTGTTTTTGTATCCCAGTCTTATTAAATATTGATGCTCATATCACTGACTTTGCTAATACTTCCACTTTTTTCAATGATCTACATGACAGGTGTTATTGCACGGAACAGCCATTTTTCTCTTCTATCTGCTTTTCATAGTGTGTTTGATTGATATGCCAGTTTAAGTCCATCACATTTAATTCCTGGCAATACTAGTGTGAGAACATAGATTGCTGACTTAAAAATAGGATGCTTTTAGAGTGCCCAAGTTTCTGTCGAAACTAAGATTTCATGGGAAAAGGATGAAACAAGTAATTTCTTCTGTTCAGTCTGGTACAGTTTTAAATATATATATAAGTTTACCCTATATCCTAAGCTATTAGTAACAATAAGATCCTTTACAGTAAAAAAAAGTCCCAACAAACTCTGACATAACTCCCTGAGAACAGTAATAATAATTTGTGATGAATTGTAATTCCACTTGGAATTCTGCTGAAAGCTATAAGTATTGGCCAAGACACAGGTGAGCACAGTTCTAAAAAACATATTAAATGAGACTGTTTTCTATTTTTAAATTTTTAATTTTTTTTGACCTAGTCTTTGGCCACAGGATGAAACAATCTGTGATGCTCTGTCTGTGCATGAAACAAGCTGTGTATGTTCTGTATATTCTATCTTATAACAGAGTTACTGAGTGCTGGATTGGAAAAAGAATATTATGCCAATTTTTGAATGTGGGGGTTTTTTTTGTTTTCTTTTTGGGGTTTCTGTTTTGGTTTGGTTTTGTTTGTTTGTCTTTTCTCTGTAGTAAATAATCATATATATATATTGGCATTTTAAGTCAAGAACCAATTTTCTTTGGGAAAAAAAAGTAATATAAAAGGCCCATTTGGCATTTGGTACAAAGAAGTCAGGCATGAGACACATAATGCAATCAGGTATAAGCAACATAGTTTATCACACAAGTAGAAACAGGGTTCCATTACAGGGTTGCATTCAATTACTGCATGAAACATTAAAAAATCCCTACTTAAAAGGAGGGAAGGTTGTCTTGCCACCTTGATAGCAATGACTCTAAAGTACTAAGGAAGTTCAGACAAAATGCACTGAAAAATCTCAGTCACCTTGTTGCAGCGGGGGGTCCCGGGAGCAGGGGAATCCAGCCAGAGTCACAATACGAACACCGATCCGATTGGAGCATCGTGCTCCTGTTTTATTGTTCGGTTACACCAAGTTATACTTTTTTCCAAAGTTCATGCCCCATTCCCACGAGAAAGCCTCTAAGCAGTGGGGGAGCTGACCAGTGTATACCTTTTCCCAAGGCTGTTCAAGGCTGCTGGCTGGCAGGTGCCTTGCAAGCCTGTTTTCAGCCTGAGGCCCCGTCAGGGGTACTTCTGCAACAGCCCTGGGATGCCCAAGCTTTCCTGGGGTATCCTGTATTCCACAAGGAATCCCTCTACATCACCTTCTCACAGAATTTTTAAATGCCATGTTTGCATAAGACATGAAAACTAAAGGCAGCCATTCTTAAGGCAACTGGTCAGAATGCACAGGGAGAGGAAAAACAAGTCTTGACTCTGTTATGGGCAATACACTTGTAGGGCTTGTAGACAGTATGGTTTTCTATAATTCTGACAAATATGCACTCAAAAGTGGTGTCCTCATAGCACAAATCAAGACAAATTGAATCTAAATGATCATATTTAAGGTCAGAAACAGGAGCTATGCTGAAAAGAAGATGAGGAAGGAACTCAAAAGAAGAAGTGAATGCACTTATCAAGGTGTTTCACAATCTCCATACATAAGGTTATCAGATATGCTCTTTACCATCTCATCTCATGCTTTTGAATACTGAATCAGCATCCAAGCAGTTCCTTCTTGTATTTTTGTCTATGGGAAAGACACAGTATATGTTTCTCTTGACATTTTGTGATCTTTTAATTTCTACTTAGGTAAGCAAGGAATTGAGTTGGTCTATGCAGTCTGTACTGCTTATTTAGTTATTCACTCAGGATAAGTTAGTGTTTGTATTCTCACCTGACTCTTTCTATAAGAAATCATAGAATCTTTAAGGCTGGAAAAGCCCAACTTTTGACGTCAACTAAACCACAGTACTAAGTGCCACATCCAGTCATTTCCTGAACTCTTCCAGGGATGGTGACTCCACCACCTCCCTGGGCAGCTTGTTACAATGCTTGACAACCCTTTCAGTGAAAAAACCTGTAGAGAGCAATAAGGTCTTCTCTAAGCCTCCTTTTCTCCAGACTAAACAACTCTAGCTCCCTCAGACCCTTCCTCAGCTTTGTTGGCCTTCTCGGGGCTCGCTCCAGCACCTCAGTGTCTTCTCTTGAGTGGCTCAGAACTGGACGTGGGACTTGAGATGTGGCCTCACCAGTGTCGAGTACAGAGGGACCATCACTGCCCTGGTCCTGCTGGCCACACTATTTTTGAAACAGAAAATGTCAGATATTATTTTAGTATACTATATTAAGAGAGTATACTATATTATATCCTATAGTATACCATATGTGTATTTACTACAGTATACTGTATATTAAAAGAGTAAAGTTTAAGTGATGCATCTCCTAGCAGCAGTTACAACTAAAGAATACGTTCATGAGTGAGAATTATATAAAAATATGGAAAACAGGAAAAACTGTCTCTAGAAAGCTACAATTAAAGCAATCAGTGGGGCATTTTCCACAGGTCACAAGCAGGAAATACGGCAGGGATCTCGATGATAGCTGGCTGCTAGATGATCAGGTTGTAAAGGCCGTGTGTTGCAGGGCAATGAAACTGCACCTTTAACTGCTTTGCAGAGAAGCTGGTGGATTAACTGGAAACAGCTAACAAAATCCATCTGCAGTTATGCTGTCCTTTATCACACTGAACAATATTCCAGTTTTTGTTATATATCTTACTACTAAAGTCTTAATCACACAAAACATCCATCTTGCCTAACATGATGACAGCCTTCCTAGTCATGGAAACACAAATCACACTGGCACTTTTTTTGTGTGCTGACCCGTTACCACAGACGCACAGCATGTTCACGCTTCAGGGACAGTGAGCAGTCAGGGGTTCAGGGTCTCCTATAGGGCCCAACAGGATGGGATGAGGGTTCTGGTGTGGGTGGTGTTGGAGTGTTGGTGATCCCAAGGTGCACTCTTACCAAGCCAGACTGGGCTCTACATATGCAGCTTTTCACTTTGGAGGCTATGGCCACCCACAGTCTCCTCTCCCGATGATCTGCCACATCTAGTCCTTATTGTGATGATCTCTGATCTAGGGATGCCATGGATCTCTCAAGCAAATATTTCCTCTTTCATCTTGCCATGATCTTATCAAGTTGTCATTGGTTTTCACCAGACAGTGTGTTTCTGAAATAAACAAATCACATCAAAGGCCAACAGCAGTTTTTGTTTTGCCCCTTGCCATCAAGCTCTGGTTTGCATAATTGTCTGGGGCAAAGTGGAGGTAGAATGGGAAGGCTGTGCATGCTCTCCACAGGAGCACTCTTGGAAATTTAGGCAATGGCTTTGTAGCTAAACAGTTTTTTTTCTGCCTTGCATTTACACAGTGTGATTCTGAGGATCTCTCTTAATTTCTGTGGCACTAGAAGTCCCCTCTTGTAATAGAAATAATATTACAGTCAGCGATGGTTCCAAAGACACTTAAATATGAAACTGTAAGCCATCAATTGTTTTGTAATCTGTGAATTCAACCTTATATCCAGAGGAGGATGCTAATATTAGTGATATTTTAAACTACTTTGTCTGTCAGAAATGGTTCAAATTACTGGACATGTGGATCCATCTGATATAATGGAAACAAGCCAATATACTTTTAAAAGAAGCCATACCTCATAATTGCATTGCTTCTTCAAAAGAATCAGTATGAATACATACGTATGACTGAAACACAAAAAAAAGTGTGTATCTGTAAATATTGTTTTTCTTTAAAAAAAATGAAATTAAAAAGATCTTATGTTTCAGAAAGCTGCTCTAAGACAAGAAACAAAAGGACAGAAATGAGGTCATTTTACACAACAGAGGGAAGCTGGCAGTGGGTGTGAATGTAAATTTCTGTTGAGCAGATGATTATCTGGTAAAGGGATGTGGCAAAACCACTGATGTTTCAGAATCATGCAGGTCAGATAGAAACAACCAAAAGCTTGAAGAGGGATTTCATTATGTTGAATGGCAAGGTGATTAAATGAGAGATGATATTTAGTATTTGTTTGCATAAAGAAAAAGCACTTTAATAGATAAAGCTTATATTACTGCTTCCTTTGTGCATATTGTATGCCCTGAATGAGACTTCACCACACAGAGCTGTTTACAGTGAGTCACATATACTTCTCCATGAAGTTTAAAAAATGTTTGCCTCATTTCTGATTCAGATCACATCAGCAAGAAATCTAAGTCCATCCTGAATTTTCTGAACATGAAGGAACAGAACCTTTCTTGCTAAATTTCTAACCATAATTTCATAGAAATTAGGGCATTATTCAGAAGCACTATGTGATTTTACACTTGTGCTATCCTTATACTCTTTCCTTAAGGAGCACAGGCCACTATCAGAGTTGGATGAACCTAGAAGAGCCCTTAGTTTGCCCAGAATAGCAATTCTTATTTTACTCTCTTATAATAATTTCATGCTAATTATGCATTAGAATTTTCAAGATTTTTTTTTTTTTCCAGGAAATGACAATCACTTCCCATAGTGAGATATTAATGACACCACATTTAGCATAACATAAAAATGGCCCTCACAGGCACAGAAATAGTAATCCAAAAGCTGGAGGCTATGTTGAGGACTCCATCTGTGACAGAGGAATGAACACACCCACCCAACACACTTTTGGGCTGAGGGAATTCAGTGTGTTGGGAGGGAGAAGTGAACGCAGAGCCTGGAGGACAGATACATTTATCTCTACAAAATGTCCAACTACCAAGTTGCTGGCCCAGGAACTGGTCTGTGGTGATTTATCTCCTTCAACTGGCCCAGCCCCAAAGCCATTTGCACACCACCTTGTCGCTGGCAATCTCCCTACTCTTTTATATCCAACTCAAATATATATGAAACCCATTGTCTCCTTCAGAGAAATGGAAGATGGAGACCTTTTGTGTAAACTTGGACTAAATATACCCAAATGCTTGCTCAAAATCAGTGAGGGGGGAAAAAAAAAAAGAGGAAAAATAAAGAAAGAAAAAAAGGAGGTTGTAGAGAGGGAAGGTAAACTATCAAAGCAGAAATTACTTTCTGCATGAAAATGCACCAAACTGTTCTCCCTGACAATCTGGGATGGTGAAGTTGTCTTTTTGAAATTAATTTTCTCATTTGCACTTAAAAATCCTATGTTGAATGTAATTTAAAGGAAAAAAATAAGGTTGATTATGAGATACTGTGACTGTTACATTTTGTTTGTTGTATATTTTTTGTCGTTATACCTGAGGAAATAATGGAAATACACTTGAAAGCCTCCACATTTCAGAGCCCTAAGCTATATTCAGTGACCTTCTACACCACACAAAGGGATTCAGTTAGTTTTCCCCATTAGCCAAAGAGAAGAAACTAGTGTTAAACAAGCTTTATTTTTAACATTATGTTTTCCTAGTTGATTGAAGATGTGTTCAGTTTGTGGATTGACAAGAAAAGTATGGGTAGAAGGTCAAACAGGTTACAAACATATTTTAAATCTTATATTTCCCAGTTCTATAAGACTATGAGCAAAATTACTTAATAGAAAAAAATGCATTCTCTTTATGTCATTGCTTTATCTCTAAAGAAAAAACATTCAATAGCTCTCTACCCCCTTTCACTTAGCTGCAATATCCTCTTCAAATTATCTAGATCACTTAGGCCCACTCACCATTTTGCTATTTTTAGCTTGCTAGTTGTCTTCTACTTCTTAAAATTAATCCTGTTTGCAGCTAAATTTCCTGACACTTCTTTTTTTCTCTCTGTAGACTATGCGTATTTGAGGTGTACAACCATAAAGTAACGTAGGTCAGTGAAAAGTCCATATTTGCAGCAATATGTAATTTTTCGTGAGTGTTTTTTTGTTGGTTTTTCTTTTTTTGGCGGGGGGGGAGGGTTTGTTTGATTTCTGGAAGAGGAATATGAGAGGACAGCATCTGATAAGGAGAAGTAACCCTGTCCTGCTGTGAAATACAGGTACACAGGTCTCCCCTGGTGTATAGTAAAAAAAGATGAACCGGTCTGTATGTATTTTCCTTTCTAACAACATCTGCTTCCTACATGAGTGTCAAAGACAGCTCTGCCATCTCCAAGTGTGGACTTTGACAAATTGATTAGTGGGGCACAATTAAGAAACCTCTGAGCTTGGGTTGGTCATGGTAGAGATGGAAATCAAAGCTGTGTAGCTACTTCATGTGCAAGCGAGTCATGAGGCACCGCATGGCTCAACACAAGTGTGCCCACAGTTGTTCTCTGGAAGGTGGCATTGGCTGGTTGTAATGTGGATTATAGTTGCTCAGCCAGAGCCAAGCACAACAGGCACCCACCTCTGGTTATGATTATTGGATATGGCTTTCTTGCCAGCATGGAGCACATGCACAGAACCCAGCCCTGGGTGTGTGACATTGCCTAGGTAGGGCAGAAGTGGGCAAACTGGTCTTCCTCAGATTTCTATATAGATCAACAGAGGAGTTAGATAAATGTAATATTTTAGAGGGAATTGGTTATTCTGAAAGCTTATGATAACTATGGTAATATAAGGAAATTAAAGTAGGAATCTTCTCATCTGCTACTAACTGCCAGTGAAGAATGCATTATTGTGTAATTATCTAAATGTTTGTATTGCTAATGAACACACTGGTGGCAGAATATGATCTTGTGCAACCATGAATTTGCCTTTAATTGTAAACAGAAGGAATGTATAAGCAATGTAATTTAACATTATTTTCTGTATACTAATGTTCCGTAAATGTTAATAATTTCATAGGTATCACATGCTTCATCTAAATGAAAAACTGTCACTCGTTGTTACATCTCTTATCTACAAATGATAGTGGGAAAATTTGTGAAAGTAATTACAATTTTAACAATACGCACATAGGCAGTTTTATGCCATTTTAAAAGCTATACCATAATCTCCAATCACACTTAGAAAAAGCCAGAAGAGAAAGGATGTATTACATATTTACTTTGCTCTGCAACTGATGTATGGGATAAATATAGGAACTACATATAAAGCTTTTAAAGTAAGCAGAAAACTGTGAAAAATAGTCTCTGTATTTACTAGTTTCTCCCATAATAAAGTTAAATAACTTTTTTCACCTCTGTAGAATCAACAAATTCAGATGATCGCATTTCACAGTTCACATTTTGTAAAAGAAAAGATGAGGATTTAGTATTTTGAGATGCTACAGTTTGCCTTTAGGCTGACATATTCTGGTCTGTTCCAAACAATTTTAAGATGCTTGATATACTTTAAGGTACGAAGCATCTCATGAATCTTACAATATAGCGGGTCACTGTTCCAAACAGTTGTTTCATATGACTTTATAATGTGAGCTATAATATGGAAGAGATAAATTTGGAATCTGATACCTGATGAAAAGTAATGCCAATGTAGAAAGAATCAGATTTTGTGATCTTATTTTAGGTTAAATATTCATAAATATATTAAATAGCTTCAGCTAGTGAGAGGAGGAAAATTAAAATTTCATAGGAAAAAGGAAAAGCCAAGAAAACTATAACCAAATATAACTTGATTATAATACTGGTCCTGCAAGCATACTTGCTTTGTAAGAGGTCTTTGCAGGTAATAAAAGGCAGAATATGTGTGCATTAGGATTTTGAAGTGTATTACAATATTTATATGTATTTTCCCCTTTAATTCCATCAATTAGATCTCTCAGGTTATATTCTTTCTCACATGTGCAAATGCTTCTCAGTTATTTTGAGAGTGACTTTTGCCTATGATGAGCCTGTATGTTGAGACCTGCAGTTCATCGTGAAACTTACTGATGAGGTATTTTGAATTTCCCTGTGAAATAATAGTAGTTGCTGAACTTAATTTTTCTTCAGGCTATAAGAAGACAATTTAGATGCTCATCAGAAAGATGTGAAGAACTGTATTTGAAAGTGTTCAGGAATTGGCAGTGTCCTGGGGTGACTGTACGATACCGTATTCCCTATTGTCTGCCCTCTGCCAGATATGAATCCTGTGCCTTTCTGTGCCTCTAAGAGAGATGGGGGAGAGCCGGTTGAATTCCTTTGGTGCTGTGTTCAAAACACAGAGAAGTTCGCCGGCTTCTCCTGCCTGGCGGCTCCGCTTCTGCAGCAGGGAAGAGAGTTACATTCCTTTTGCTTTTTTTAGCTAGTTTCTTGTTCGTTAGCTAAAGTATGGAGCCCTGGGACTTTGGCTTCTTCTCTTCTGGACTGTTCAGCAACACCAGAACATCATCAGGAGACCCTACACTCCAGCCCTTAGGGGCCCACGCTGAACCCCAGCTCCAGAGAGGAGAGAGCCTCTCCCACAAAGGACTCAAATCTACCCAGGTTCTCTCCATAGCGAGAGGTTTTATTATTTAGCATTATTCTTTTTTCTTGTGCCTGCATGCACTTTTATTTGTTAAATAAATAACTTTTTTTCACTTTCCTCCAAGGAAAATTCTTTCCGAACCTGGTGGGGGAGGGCTGGCTGTGACCTGCCTTCTATCAGAGGATGCTTGTTTTGGCGGTTCCACCAAATTTGTCTCAAACTGGGACAGGCATGAAAGAGGAAAGTTTAAGTGGTCTCAAATGCACAGAAGTACCTCCTAAAATAAAACAAACAAACAAACAAAATAATACAAATTTTCTTGGCATATACATTAAATATGAAAACATATGCATGTCCCTAAAACCCTGGTTGAAATACTGGAGAAGCAGAGAAGTCATGGTGATAAATATGATCTAAAAATGTGTTTTAATATTGTGTTTGACTTTTTTTTATCCAGGATATAATAGTTCGCAAATGAACTTAACCCTTGTTTCCCATGGGCAAAACTTCAGTGGTGACTGAAGCACCACTTATGCCTCTAGACCTTGCAAAACAGGGCAGCAGTGGGGATTGAGACTCCTAGAGAGCCACAGCAGATGTGTTTTGTTCTGGTTTGTTGTTTTTTTTTTTTTTTTTTTTTTGAGGAGGAGGAACATGGGATTGGCATGTGAAATTAGTTGTCTTATGCTCAGAGGATGTAAGCAAAGTCAGGTGCGTTTTTCTGCCAGTTACAGAAGTAGTTAATATTTGGGTCCCAACAGCATCGTAATTAGTACAAAACATGACATAGGATCTGAATAAAAGAATGAAGTAGTAAGAAATGATTTTGTGTGGCACTTCAAAAAGACTAAAAAATTGAAACACAATCTTGTGCAAAATTAGATGTTTCCTAATTACTCGAAGGTTCTGTGTACATTTGTAGTGAATCTTCTTCCTAGCTGCCTCAAATGCAATATAAATGAAGGTCGTTGCTTGCAAGGCCCTTTTCATCTTCTCTCTGCCCTTTCTGGCCTCTAAATAATAAGAGTGAAATAGAGTGAACCTCTTATATAGAGGTTTTACTAGCAATTTAATAAATTTCTGTTCTCTACCTGTTGTGCCTCTTACACCAGAAAAGCTCCACACACATTTTTATAAATCTACTTGTCTGTCATATGTTAAATTCTTTCCTAAGAACATCTTCCTGAGTTTGGGAATTTGGTATTTGTTTGCTTTTTTCTTTTAGCATAATTCTTTTTGGGTATGCATTCCAAAACTTTGGGATATTTTGTTGGTCATCTTATTTTCACCTTTTGGTCTATTGTGTCTTTGTGCACTGTTCCGTCTTTATTAGTACTCGGATAGTGAGCTCTTTAGGTTAGCAACCCCCTGCTGGTTTTTTTATGTTTATCCAGTGCCTATCCCAGTGGGCTTCTGGTTCAAGATTGATTCTTAAGTACTATGGTACTGCAAATTATAATTTTGAATTGGGTATGAGTTGCTCACATTCATATAACTTGTATGAGTTATGTGACTTTTAGTAGATGTTATAAATATTGACCTTGGTATCCTGCTCAAATTTGTCTCAACTAATATTCTCCTCATTAAGCTATTAAAATATGGGCTAAGTAAAACAAGAATAAGCCTGGCTGAGTGTCAGAGTTGGGCTAGAAAAGATGTACTAAACAAGTATTGCGTGGTTTTTCCACTATTTTCATCAGCATTTTGAACAGTGGAAATAGAGAATACCAATATTAAATGACACAAAATTTATGGAGATTGGGGCAACTAGTAATTTGGAATGGCAGATAAGATTTTGAAGGACGTACATTTTTCCCAGTTGAAGCAATGACCAGAAATAAATAGAAACTAATGTAAAAATACCACAATTAAGTAGAAATAACCAAACACAGGGTGTGGAATGGATCACAATTTTGTTTGCAGCTTGTATCACAAAAAACCAGAAGGCAACATTGCCCCACACATGCAAGTAAGGCTGTCATTGGAACCTGTACTGAGAGCTCTCTCTAAGGGTAGTCAGTGTAAACATGTTCTCCATGATCTGTGAGACACCTTGACAGCCCTGTCCTGTGCGAGGGAGGGAGGAAGGGGGGGTGGCACAGTGGTTGCAGCTGCTCTGAGGCATGGCTGTGAGCCTGTTTCCCTGTCACAGGGTGGGAGAGGATGGTGGAAAATACGCATCCTGGGTTGTCTTGGAGGACTGTACCAGCCCCTTCCTGTAGGCTGTGGCATTTCTGGTGGGAGGGAAGCTGTACCAGGACACACGGCGAGAGGATGTGCCATGCCAGGATGGGAATGGGGAACTTTGTTTTGTGTAAGTATCAGTGGTATCAGTGTTAATGCTCAACAGGGAGGATTATAGATACTATTTATTTCAATATATTTATAGATACCATTCAGTCACTGTAAATAAAACCAGGCAGCAAATACATGGCTAGGCACCTCCCTCCTTTTTTTTTTTTTTACTTTGTGGCAATCAATTCCTCCTTGTAATGCCCTTCTAGCCTTGAAGGTGGTGTGAAAAATATTCTGTAAAGCTGTGTTTGTTCCAACATCCAGTATGCCTTGCTGTATATACTCAGTGGAAAGATTTCTATGTATTCCTGTACATACTAAATTAAAAGGAGATGGCAAAAGGCCCAAAAATAATTTGCCAAACTTTCCTGGGATGTGCATGCAGGCATAATATGGAAATCATACTTTCTGATAGATGAGATGCCATGTTTCAGATAAAACACAAATTTGTTAGGTTTTTTGTGAGGCATAAGTGAGATTATTTTTTCTGGAGAGCCAGTTACAGCGGCAGCATGGTTCAAGCAGGTCATGTGCTTCAAGCAAAGCCCTGAAGTGACCCTGGCAGCCGGGAGAGCCAAGAATGTCCTGGGGGGCATCAGGCACAGCATCGCCAGCTGGACAAGGGAGGGGATTGTCCTGCTCTGCTCTGCACTGGGGCAGCCTGACCTCCAGTGCTGGGGGCAGTTTTGGACACCACAGTAGGAAAAAAGGCATTGAGCTGTTAGAGAGCATCAAAAGGAGGGCAGTGAGGATGGTGAAGGGCCTTGAGGGGAAGCTGTGTGAGGAGAGACTGAGGGCACTTGGTCGGTTCAGCCTGGAGGAGACTGAGGGAAGACCACACTGCAGTTGTGAGGGGAAAAGGAGGGGCAGGCACTGATCTCTGCTCTGTGGTGACAGTGACAGGACCTGAGGGAATGGCCTGAAACTGTGTCAGGGGAGATTTAGGTTGGATATCAGGAAAAGGCTCTCATCCCAGAGAGTGTTTGGGTAGTGGAACAGGCTCCCCTGAGCATTGGTCACAGCACCATCCAGACAGAGCTCAAGAAGTGTTTAGACAATGCTCAGGCACATAGTGTGACTCTTAGGGATGGTGCTGTGCAGGGCCAAGAGTTGGACTTGAGGATCCTTGAGGGTCCCTTCCAGCTCAGTTTTTTCTGTGTGATACTGCGGTTCTGTGTGTGCTTGAACGCCGGGCTTGGGTGTACTTTTGTGTTTGGCCAGAAGGTGCTTCGCTGGCAGCTTTCCAGTGTGGTGAGAGTGTTCTGCCTTCTCAGCATGCATTAAGGTGCCCCAAACACAGAATTAGTGGGTGGTTTCCTCTTGGTCTTCCCTCAGGAGTTCTTGGTGCATGTGAAAAATCAACTGTGTACATGGTGAGTGAAGCCTTTTTGGGTTTTTTACATCTTCAGAAATCTTTTTTCTTGGTAACAAAATTCTTACACATATTCTTCAGAGAATTGACCTAAGTGAGAAAAGGTCTTATTTATCCTAAATAAAACTTGTCCAAACCAACTCTTTTGGTTAGCTATTTGAAAGAGAAAGGACAGATATATAGAACAGCATCATGGAATGCTGTGAAAAATAAGTTATTTGTGCAAAAAACAACTTCCTGCATCAAAAGACAAAGTAAATAAAAGCATGATGTATCAGTCTGTTTTAACTCCCTACAGGAGAACTCCAGTAAGAGGGGGTCATTTTAGTTTTTTCAAGATCTTTTAGAAAATTAGGTACTATAGTATTTTGCAGCAAAGATTGTTTCATTATTCTATTAAGAGTTTAGTATTTACCGTTTTTCTGTTCTGACAGGGACATGTCAAAAAAATGTATCAGTATCTCTGTTCAAAATTCTGATTATCTTTTAGACTGTGTTTTTCTTGTCGGTGGTGAAATGTATGGGCTGGACCTGGGCCTTCCAGTCCTTGAGTCATGCTTACTGTGCATATATTAAGGAGTAAATTTATAGTTATTTTTAAAAGTGCCTGGTTCTTTGTTTACTGGTTTTAATGTTGTCTTCATTCTCTTGCTCCTGGTTTGCAGTTGTCCAGTAGTTTCTATGCTTCCAGTGACCATCCTGATGTTTGCATTACAAAAAAAAAAAAAAAAAAAGGCAGGAGGCTAGAAAAGAGGCTTTGCATTCCAGCGTGCTTCTAACCCCTTTTCTCCCCTTTTTTGTGTCACAAGAAGGTGGTGGTGGGGGGAATGGAGGTGTAACACTGGTTTCTAATAGAGACCAAAGAGACTAGAAAAGGGGCCATAAAGAAACTGTAGAAGTTGTGTAATTACTCGAAGTAAAAAATCACATTCTTCCCAGGTGTAAACGCTTAAAACTATGTTACAATTTTGACTAAAAATCAATGTTGTCGCTCATAAACCTGATGACATCTACTTTGTTTTGAAGGATGAAATTTGTGGATAGAAGTAATACTACATTTTACAGCTATTGTCTTACAGTGACAAGTACAATTATTTCGCTTTTATCGCAGCCATCTGTCTTGCAGGCTAATCCCTCTCATTTGTAAAAGTATATCCCCATGGTACGTGCATCCTTCGGTCACCCACGTGGTGGCAAACAGCCACTGGTGTTTTCCTGAGGATACAACTCCTGCTGTGTCATCCATCAGGACTCTGCAAAAGCTCTGTCAGACCCATCTGCCTTCCCTTCAGTCCCATGGGGATGGGCAGCTGCCCAGTTTGTCAGCAACCAATATTTTTGCTAGCAGATCTCCTGTTTCAGCAAGTCTGCTTCAGGTTAGTGTCTTGTATAAGTTCAGTTCTACTGCCATGATCTCAGAATGGCTTCTGCAAGTGAGAGTGGGGAGGGTATACTTAGGAGGAGTCTCCAGGGGAATATTTTGTTTGGGATGAGGTGTTTCTCTACAGATGATACTGTGCAGAGGCCACACTTCCTGTTTTATTCAAGCATCTTCTGTTGGGGCTCTGCAAAGCAGAATATGTACGGGTTTTAACACATTACTGAATGGTGGTAAAAAAAGGTCAGTGATGCTATTCCTGACCAGTGTGCCTCTCGTTCTTACCTATAAGTTTCAGAGTCTTAAGGTAGATTTAAAGGACATGCTGTACGTAAAAGATCATTTTTCTTGGCTGTTACAATAAAAGCGTATTCTAAATATGCTACATGAAATGCTCAGGTCAGAGTTTATTCCTGATTCTGATGAAAAAATACTTGTGCATCACAACTTGGTCTTGCACCAGAGAGATGCTGAATTCTTTCATTTTCTTTGTTTCCTATTTTAATTCAAAGCTCCAGGCAGAGCTTGAAGGATGTGAATTTCAGCAATGTAAATATCTATTATTTTTGTCTTTTTATTGTCTATAGCTTGCTGCTGCTCAGAAAGTTGGTACTCTAGTATTTTAATTTTTAATGGTTGTTTGGGGTATTTTTCTGTTTGAGAAATGCAAGTGTACTGACACGAAAAAAATTATTTTTAGTTTTTAATTCCATGAGAATAAAAATCACCATGAAATACATCCTGCCATCTTCTCTCTTCTTGTAGAAGATACTGGAAAGAGAACCTAGTGTGGGTCTTTGGGATGGAAATGAGTCATATAGTGTGAGAAAAAAAGTGTTTTGTAAAACCAATATGGTTATGGGTTATTTTCATATAGCATTGCAACATATAATTGTAACGAAGGTACCAGCAAAATTTTCCAATTTGTTGGGTTTTGTCTTATGGTAATATTCTTTCATACTGCAGAAATTCCAAGGTGAATGAGTAGGCAAATGCTGCTTTATGAGATTGATTCTCTCTCTGCCTTTGTAATAATTGGTTTTAATGAGTGTTGTTTTCATACTGGCTTAGAACACTTTCTCATTGAAATATTTGCATTAAAAGCATTACCTATTCATTCTTTCTTTAATCATATGTAGCTTTGATATAAAATTTAAACGGTGAGTAACATTTTTTATTTACAGTTAATGTTACTTTGGAATTGTTTAAATCAGTATTTTAAATTGAACAAGGCCTTAGAGCCACTCTGTAGGACTGTGTCGTTAACCTATAATTGTATATTGCGTGAAGTACTTTGTTTTCATTACTTTGGAAAAAGAAGTAATGACCTTGCAATTGACTCCTCTATTTAACATTTTCATCTGAGCTTTAACACCATTGGAAGTAACTGCTTGCATTGACCACAGAAGGAGCCAAAGAAGCAATGTTCTGCAGTCAACCTAATTCATTTCAGGCTAACAAAGTTAATATTAATTGGTGATTTACCAAGCCAAGGGCCTCTGTTAAATAAAAGTCAAGAATTTGAAACTCCTTTTTCTTTCTGTCAATTGCCAGCCCTGGGTTTTAAAATATACCCTGCAGACCTTAGGTTTTCCCATCAGCATACCTAACAATTGAGTAGCCAGTAGGTCTATGCTGCCTGACACATTAACCTAAACTGTTTAAGGTGAGTATGGAAAGTTCCTGTTACGACAAAGACCCATTTCACGCCGAAGTTATGTGGGAGATAGCCTAAAAATATCCTTTTTCCTTATTTGTCTGGAGTGTGTTTCTCTCCAAACCCTGTCAGTACTAAATAATCATCAGGCCCTACAATGTTTACTCATGTTGATAGGCAGCTCTAACAGCCAGGAGTGCCTCCCATTCATCTGTTCAGTATCATCAGACACAAGGAAGGCAGAGCAGGCTGTCCAAACTGGCTGTCATTTCAAGAAGGCTGGGGCACATAAAAGCAATAAGTAATAATGACTTAGCTGGGGGACTGAGCGTTCTGAACCACATGAAAAATGTGCTTTACTTAAAAACACGAAACTTGGCAGGTAGGCTTAGGATTTGCTCAGGCATGGAACAAAAGCAAATATGGTGCTTTCTGATTGCCCACTGTAGAAAACTGAGCTCTTCAGAAGAAACTCTTTTGGTTCCAATTTTCTACAGGTTCTTAAACATGGTAGGAGGAAAGTTTTAGCAATGTTATACAGATGGCAAATGTCAGCTTTTGGTGTTGTTTTTTTTTTTTCCCTTCTTCTAAAAACTAAAGCAGGATCTATTTGTCCTAGTCTCAGTTTCTAGAAAATAAAACGGCTAAAATGGTTCTTTTTACATGTTACAGTCTTAGAAAGAGAAAGGAGATAAAAAATTTGGGGGGATGAAGGGGCAAAGGGGCAGAGGTATTTTTGGTAGACCTTCAAGAGTCAGCTTGAATAACCATTCTACAAATATATCATCCAGGAGGAAGAGCACCTGAAAAAACTTTAGACTTCCTTCTTTATTTTTCTATAATATATACATGCTTTTAATCAAAATGGTCAGGAGATTGGGTAGGAGTAACACCCAAGGCTAATTGTTCATGAAAGATAAGATCAGTAACCACTGTGTCTTACAGTGAAAACCTTTGTAAACACTTGGTTGCATTAGTGAAGTGAAGGATAACTTTCAGATCTTGACTAGGGAAATCTAAGCCAAGTCGCTTTCCTTTGAGGAGGCTCATGGCTCAGCTTGCTTCCCCAGGTCTTGTCTAGCTTTTCTCAGTCATCCTGAGAAATTTCAGGAAGGGCAGCCTGTCCACTGGGCTCAGGTAGGCTCAGGAGGGTAAGAACAAGTATTGGTTTCTGCCTTCTGAATTGGCTTAGAAGAGAAAGTACATGAAAATTTCTTTGTATCCTTTCAACAACTTGAAATAGGCTTGTGCCTGTGCAGTGAGCTAGAGCAAATTTGGGTCATCAATATTCCAGGTACAAGGAGAGGATACTTTCATTTTGCACATCTTTAGAAACAGCATGTTGCCTTGCTCCCTGTTGTTCATACTTTTAACTGTTAATTAAATTAACTGACATTGCAGCTGTTTAGATTATTAATAGTATCCCTTATATTTGAAAATGATTAGAATGATAATATGTTTTTGATCTCACTAAATACTTTTAAAAATGGACTAAAATATCTTCTGTTTAAAAGGCAAGATGGCATAGTCAAGTCATGAATGTTTAGTCTAATTAAAACATATCCATTATCGTTAAAATTTGGTTTGAATTTTCAAATAATGTAAGGTATAAAGGATTTCGGTCTCAGGGATTTTTGTGGTTGATATTCCATGATGACCAATTCACAGAGATCCCCAAGTGTCATTAACAGCCCGAGGGCAGGAGCTTTGAAAGTTTATCTGGTTCAGTGATCATACACAAATATATCACCATGGAAATGCATGGAGGATATATTGAGGAAATGCTTCTCAGCTTGAACATAAGAAGAGAATCATACACTTTTGGAGTGTTAAGGAATTTCTGTCTTGATCTGACAGATGATGAAACTGCTATTTTGAAGAGTCTTTTAAACGTACTTGTAATGGTGCTTGCAATTGCATAGTTTCTTTGAAGGGAAGGGTTGGTTGTTTAATTTATCGCTTCTGACAATTCTTTTTTCTTTTTTTTTTTTTTTTTTTTTTGTAAGTAGCTTTCTTCTCTAGCACTGTCATTTCCTAGTAAGCTGTTTCTGTGATGCCTCAGCCTAATATTTAGGTTGTTTCATTTGAATGGCAAGGAAAGCTGGTATTGTCATAAGCATTATGCATTAAGCAAATGGATGAGATTGACATAGCTGCTATGTGTACACAGTTTTCTTTCCTGTCTCTTCATGTCTTTCCTAATAACAAATGTAGAAATGCTGTTAGTAGTCTGCTAATCTAGCACAGAATGCTTATAAAAAGATTTTAAAAAATAACTTAGTAGTTTAATACACTTATTCAAGCTTGAAAAATGGAATTTTGCAGTTCTGAGTATATTCCAATATTTGGCAAAGTCGAGGTTTTGGAATGAGTTGATACTAACATTACATGTCTAGTTTTGGGAGAAGCAGTAGATAATTGCCACATAATTACAGAGATGAGAGTGCTCATACCTGTTTCGCTTCACAGTGACTGGCTCCTGTGATTCTTACAATACTTGAAACAAGGTTGAATCAGTCTGACCAGCAAGATACCTTTAAAGCAAGACAGTAGCAGGATGTTGAGACTACTTTTAAGGAGAGTTCTGAGTCTTCCTCCTGTAAGCAATTACATTGAGGCAAACAAATGCAGTGCTCTCTGTTATGAGGGTATTGTGTTTCTTATCTCTGAGTGTTTTACACAGTACTTTAAGAGGAACTGACCTGAGTGCAAGTTCCTGTGCCGACTCTCAGCTCTAAAAACACAAGAGGAATTGTTTGTACCAACATTTGAACATCTGTAGTGTGCTGGGAAACAATGGTGCTTTATCGTGATACTATTTTTTTTTGTTGCTGTTTTGCACACCACCTCACATCTGCAACTCAATAAATGCTCCTAAGATTAAACTGAGAAAAGTTAGGCTGAAGCTGATAGTGGAATAAAACATTCAGCTTGGGAGGAAAAGCCTGACATATAATTCTAAGATGCTCATTTCTTTGACTAACTTTATGTGAATAGCAATTAGCTTTGTGTTAATATTCAAATACAGATGCTTTACTTGCAATTACTACTGGAAAAGATCCTAAGGAGAAATCATAATGCAGAAAAAAAAAAAAGTCAGTTTCATGAGCTGACCATAATGAGTGTAGGTAACTTTATGTAATGAATTTTCCATATATAAAATTACCATCATTATGTAAATGAGCATCATCCGATGTAAATACCATAAACTCTGCAGAACAAGCTATAGAGTAACTGCTTAAATAATTTAACGAACCTTATGTAAACAAGCTGCAGTGAGCAAGGCCCTAACGCCTCTACAAACATGAGGTTTTGAATAAAATTCTACTGAACCTGAAACTGGATTAATATGTAGATTTAGAGAACTGCCACGTCTTTAATCTGAAACTTTAGGTAACACTGTATTTCACTTACTATGAAAGTTACTATGAAAAGTTACTATGTTTCTGTCATATGTCAAGATGTTACGTAAAAGTAAATAATTATTAAAAATAAAGTTAATTAGTCTTTTGATGTAAAGGAAAATACTCTGTAGTTGATAATACCTGCAGAATTATGTGAATTACCTTTGTGATGAAAAGAACCAACTCATATTAATATAACAAGTCTCTCTTTAGCCTGTTTATATGAAAAGATTTTCTTTTTGTGTATATAGACTAATCCTGAAGTTCCTGAGAAAGACAAAAATGTTGATTCTGGAGAGTCACAGGCAGTCTTCTCTAAATAAACATACTTTAATATTTTAAACAGACAGTTTTAATAGAGAAATAGGACAGATGTTCCTGTAAGTTAATAACTTTGCTCCTCTGCATTTTTGTACTGCCAGATTCTAGTTCACTACAGAGAGTAACAGAAGTCATGGTGCTGAAAATCCAATTTACTGCTCTTTGCTTAGGAAGGTCAAACACCCATACCACCAAAACACAAATAAGAAACTCGTCTTTCTACATCTCCTACATTTCAGTGCTATAATACTGCTTTATCATTTGTACTGGTTCATAATAAAAAGATTTTTGTTTTCTTAGACGTAACATTTGCACTGTGTCACAGGATTAACATTTTTTAATTTCTGTTTTTTTTATTGTCTGCTTTATTTTTGGGGGCTGTTATCATGTGTGTTTTTAAATTAGATCTGAAAAGCTTAAGAGATCTGTTAAAGTGGAGAAATTAAGCTCTTAAAAGTTGTGAAATTTAAGAATTAGAGCTGCTTGTATAATCTTAATTTTGTCTTCTCTATGTTTATGCACAATGGCACAGTTTTTAATTTGAGAATCACGTACTGGTTTTTTTCCCCTTGGAGTTACACTTCATTCAGTGCACAGGAGGGATAATGCTTACTTGATGATTGCTGCCTTCATCATTTTCATACTCACTGTTCTGTGTGTAGCCATAGGCTTTATTTACTGCATCCTAATCAAAGCATGCTCTGATGACAAAATTTTTAATTTCCCTTGGCATTTTCTATGGGTCTTACCACCTTATATTTGAGTAGTTCCCAAATATTATTAATCATCATCTTTACAGTCCCCAGTTTTCATTGTGAGATTCAGGTGAGAAACTGAAGTACTAAAAAGCAAACACAAAATGTGTTTGCTGTTTTTGGGTTCTATGGCTGTCATGCATTGTGCCTGATAGTTCAGAGGATTTTTTATTACACAGCACTTTATCTGTTCCAGACAGAGATCCTCTTTGATTCTAACAGAAGAAATGTGTTTTCAACACTTCTTCAAATTCAGTACCCAGAAGATCAAGAGCACATAATAGTAATCCTTAGGGGGCTGGTTTAAATGATATAATGTGCAGGAAATGAAGAGATAGAAGCCAAACCCTCAGGGCAGCACTATCTGTAGAATTATTGTTTCATTTCACGTTTGTCACACGGTTTCCACTCTCAGCAACAGTTCATACAAGGGCACTATGGAAAACAGCTTTACTGTGTAACCTGAGTTCTGTGTCCAGCTGGATGCCAAGAGATCTATTCTGTTCACTGATTGGGGAAATGGCATGGGGTAAAAAATAAAATCAGTTTAGGGTTGTATCATGATGTATGACTGCTCTGACAGCTTGCAGCTGTAAACATTCTTCTCTGAGTGCAGAGTAGGAAAAAAAATCACACAAGGAAGAGAGATAAAGCCTGACAAGTCTTACTAAAGTCTCCTTATTTGAAAGCGGGAAGAAGAAAGTGGGACTCTGTGTGTGAAGGAAAGCAGACTTGGAGTAGTTAAGCAGAATAGTTACATGACACAGTGAAGATTTTGGAGCAATCTCAGATTGTCTGTACCCATCAGACAGTTCAGTGCCATCTTCCAAAGACCTCCTGTTGACAATTGGTCTACTGACTCTTTTCTATTCTCTCTAAAGGAACAGTCAGTTCTTTCCTCTTGTTCCAAATTTTGTGTTTCGCCATGTTCCTCAACCACATCCTATTTCCCTGCTGTCTTTGTCTACTTGAACAGTTGAAATAGAATATCTTTCTCAGCTCAGCCTGGGTGTTGGAAGATGGGTGGGAAGCACACTTTCTGCTCACAGCTTTCCACCTAGTTCTAGTCCGGCTCAGAGCTGCCAGGAGGAACAAAAGTGTCGACAAAAGTGTTGCTAAGTTTCTGGAGTCTTGGGCCAATACACAATTAGTTTCTTTTAAGTTGCTGGATGGTAGGGTGTTAATGAGGTTTTGAGAAGTTTAGCTTTTTGTCTTGTCTTGTATTAAAAATGTGATAAGCCTTTAAAATTTGTACTTTTGAAACTCTGTTTTGGAAATTTGAACAGTTTTCCTAGGTATGTGAAAAGCCACATCTGCTATACAAAGGTGTGCAACTCCCTCCTGCCTAATCTCCCTGCTCCAGATCAGTGAAATAGCAGAGCTGTTTGCCAGGCATTTTTAACACATACCAGATATTTCTCAAGACCAGCAAAGCTGTTTGGCAGAATAATTACCCTTTCATTTTGCCCTGATCAAAGGAAGTCCTTTGCTCTAAAACAAGCAAACAAACAAAACCATAAAACCCCACACATTCTCCACCTTGGATGTCAAAGATAGGAAAAAATATGATCAGCTGTAGTTAAAGGCAGTTAAAAAAGGGTAAAGATGTGAAATGTCAAAAAATCTTTAAAAAATAACCATTTCTCTCTATATATAGTACTAATGAGGTTTTTATCTAAGATTATGTAAACCATATATGGCATAATAACACATGGGATACTGAGGCATTGCAAGATATGGAAGATTTTGTATTAGTAAAATATGTATTTTCCCTCTTGAAAAAAAAAAATATAGCTCCAATGAGTGCAGTACTGTTTCCATGCAGCTTTATAGCTGTGCTTCTTCTTGCTATAATTAATTCTTAACATAAGTGCACCATACCAATGTACCTGGAGTTGGTAAAGGCTGAAGGGGAGAGGGAAAGTGTGTCCTTATACGCCAAATCCAAGGAGTGCAGGAAATGCAAGCCGAAAGTTTGTCATCCTGTTCTGTCTAATTGGTCTCTCTCCATACTTTGAATGTTGCAGTGAATGTAGTGCAATGCAAATGACTTCTGGTTTGGGTTTTGGTTTGGAGTTTTTTTGTAAAGCATTTCAAACAAAATTGTAGAGTTCAGGGCTCCATCTCTGTATGATTGTACATGGTGGTTAAGGTGATGAACAACCATTATAAGAGAGGGGGAAAGCATATTGCTTTGTTTTTCTGCTTCTGTTTAAGCTAAAGAATTGACATCAGTTGTTTTTCCTTAATCTGCTTGCTTTGTTTTTAGTACCTGTAATGCATTTCTTGTATTATTTAAACGTCTTTAATTATACCTTGAAGTGCTTTATAATTTAAAAGATTACTTTTGTATCAACCAAAGCACATTTGGATTAAGATTTACCAGGGATTCAGTAAACTCACACTTTTGCTTTGAATTTATCTAATTTTTAGGAATTGGCTGCCTTGGAATTAGAAGAAAAAGATAGAAGCTTAGAGCACAAACCCTAAGGGATCAGCTGACCTGATGTCTGGGTTTCAGTTTTATGAAATCTTTATGTTGTGAAATTTGAACTTAGCTGAGCTAGCTCAGCTTTTAACTGCAGCCCTGAGACTCAGCTTGATTAGAATCCTTATCCCATAGCTACAGAATCAATTTCCAAATTATTTAAAGTTTATCTGTAAAGTGCTAATATGATCTCTAGTTAGGAAGTGAAGAAAAAAAGGTGAAAACAGTTGAGAGATCCATAGCAGCAGATTTTCTCTTGCAGCTGGCCAAAACACAATCTAACTAATGATCTGAGGAAAGCAGTTTTTCCTTTTTTTTTTTTCCCCCCATATAATTCATTGGCAAGCTTCCTGCAGTAGCTGCTTTGACAGATATAAAATTGCCTCTGTCTTTATTGCATGGTCCAGCCACTGCCAAATTTCCTGGCCTTTCTTGTTCCAGTGGACACCATGGTGCTTTACTGAGATCTGAGGAAGTAACATTCAGTGAAGTGGACATCCGTGAATTTACATATTAATATTGCCAAATATTCACTAGGCAGTGAGCAATATGGTTCTCTTTCAATTCATTCCTTTTAAATAAATTGCATGTCTATCTTCTCTTTAATGATTACTGTTGACAGGGAGTGCTTTCTACATGTCTTTTGCACGTCATGCTTTGCCATATGTGAGCATTGGACTTTCAATAGGATGCAGGATGCTATGAAGCTTTTGTTCCCTACTGAAGTGCAGCTTGTGTTGAGAATCTTATGAAAAGGAGCAGGTTCCCAACTGAAAAGTATAACTGCTGTACCCTCTCTGGTATAGGGATTAGAGGGAAAAAGGCAGGTTGTGTGGTCTTTGTCAGGTGCAGTGTGAAAGATGAGAATGCAGCCGATTTCTGCATGGGGTTCAAAACAAATGTAGGGGGGAGTTAAGAGCTCAGCTAATTAGGTGGCAACTCGACACTGCTTGCTACTTGTACCCATCATTAAAATGCTCGCACATACAGTCATCTGGCTGGTCTGCCTCACTTAGCTAACCAACAGCTTGTTTATGGGGTCAGAAAATGATGAGAGGAATAGAAAATTGGCCAAAAGAAAAAAAAACATTAAAAAAAAAGGGCAGGAAAGTTGTGTCTGTAGAGCAGTGTTGAAAATTTGGACAGAAGGACTCCATACCCAGAAAAACTAAACCACTTATTCTTATGGAACTGATAGTTATGGAACAGAATGTTCTTCCAGATAGTTTAAGTGAGTGTTTTTACTGTTTTAACACCTGAAATACTAGAGAATAACTTTGAAAAAACTCTGCTGGCAAACACATTTTTTTTTCCAGGAAGAAAAGACATTTTCTTTTTTGTTTTGTTGTTCTTTTTTTTGTTGTTGTTGTTTGGTTGGTTTTTTTTTTCCTTTTTCAGTAGCTGTTTGCTTGTGATAACAGCTCTCTACTGCTACGAACTGTGTCAGTGTGTGCATATATCTTTTCTATGCTCATGGTGAATCCAACCATCACCTTAAAAAAGAACAGTTTGTTTCTGTCACTGAAGAAAATTGGAGATGGACCAGAAGGTGCAGTAACAAGGGAAGTAGAGGGATTGGAATGCCAACTGAAATAATGTTGAGGTAGACTGGGACTGGGATTTAGGGAGGAAATACAAATTGATTGCCTCAGATGTAGGAAGACTGAGCTGATAGCTCATCAGATTGTGGTACAAAGAAGATGTGAATTCATCTCTTACTAGCATAATGAAGAGACAGGGAAGGTGGCTGGGGGAGAGGAGTTAAGGGAAGGTGTTCTGTGTGAGAAACTGATCCACAGAGAGGAAATGAATGCTGTAACTCAGTGTCACAGCACCCAAGGTAGCACCTACTTATGTCTGATGGGAAGTCTGTGAAAGTAAGTTTTGCTGTCAGAGAGTTAATGAAGATGGGGAAACATTTTGGAGGGATCAGCTGGGATCTCGTAAATGAATATACTGGAGGGTAGTTCCATGGTCAACAAAATACCTAAGATTCATGTCCTCTGCTTGTGCATCTTCTATAGCAGCCTCTTTTTGTAGCTCCTTCCACTTCTCTCCCAGAGCTGAAGTCAGTTTTTTAGGGATATGTTATTTTGTTATCAGTGGCTTGATTCAGAGCCAATACTAATACCAGCTGCAGCATGAATTGTTTTCCAGAAAACTTACATTTCTCTTAAGACTGGTTTTCAGTATTGCTATTCAAAATTGGTGTATGATTCACACAAATTTTACTGTTTCTCTTTGATATATATATATATATATATATATATATTTAGCATTTTAGTATCCATAAAACTGTTTTGGCCTTGTAACAGCTTCTTCTTTCCACTTCACCCTACTGACATGCCTTCCAGAGGTGACTTCCATGTCACTCTCAGCTGCGAGCTGTCATCATCCCTTAATGTTCCTTTCTGAGGCCCATTCAAACACATTCAGTGAAATGGAAGTTACCAGCAATGACAGTCATATTTTGTTGCATTCTCAGTGTGCATTCTGCTCATGGTAAAGATTGAGCAAGTGGGCCAATACAGCATTTTCAGACTAGTTCACTAACAGCTCTACATTTAAGGACTAAACTTCTCATTTGAGAATTAGAGATGTCCGGTGTAGTCCACTGAAACAAAAAGACTACTCTAAAGATACAGAACATTTTTTTTTTTAAAAACCAAAGCTTTTCAGGACATGATCACTCTTGAATAATATCCTTTATAATATCTTACATAAACTTAGAAAGAATAGTACAATACAAATTAAATTATTCAATTGTAGTTAAAAGTTGAGTTTCATTCACAGCATCATAATGGTTTGAGATATTGTAGTCGAAACTCAGTTTTTATTTTTCTCTTTTAGGTGTGCTTAATGAAAAACTGACTCAATTTTTTAAGAACTTGACGTCAAGAGAAATACCTGCTTTTCAGCTCGTTGACTAATTAAATAATGTTCAGTAGCTTATGTTCTGCTCAGTTACCACACTGTTCAAAACCTTACATAGATACTATAGCAGATAATGTTTGAACAAGTTGTGTGAAATAGTGATCAGCAAGGGCTCCTGTTTTCACTTCTGTGACCTTTATAAAATCTATATATTTTCTCTGAGTGTTAGCAGGTTTGTGAGTACAGTAAGATTTGTGGTCTTTCTGCTGCTATCTCAGACATGACTTACTGATTGTGACCAGATTTTTTTTAAGACTAAAAAAGTGATAGAAATACTAACTTATAATTCTAAGAAAAATATAATACTCAGGATACTCACCATAATTCTGAATTGTGAGAACTCGTAAAAATATCAGAGTGTAGGGCTATAATACATTTTAGAGAGTGTACTATAATCCTGAGATTGCAAAGTTGCTTTCTTCTGCAGCCTTGGTATTTATGGGATATTTTCTGAAAACCACCCATTTAATCAAGCTGTTTATGAGGCACATTATATATTATTAACCTTGAATGTTATCATATTGATTTATTATGTTAGCTTTCCTCTTAAAGAAAAAATCAAACAGAAATAATTTGAGAGAGTGACCACCCCCCCCCCGCTCCCCCAGTCTTTTAACAATAGACTTCTTTTTTTGTTTTTATTAGACTATTTTTAAACTGTGGGATTTGTAAATTTAGGTGTTTTGGAGTTTACAATACTAAGAAGTGCAATAAACCTTTGAGATGCACAGAAGGGCTTTGTGTGTGGAAATCAACTACTATGGAGTAGTTAGGTGAATTTCATATTAACAAGTGTTCATAAATTACAAATATAACATTAGTCCTGCAAACTGAAGACTTAGGTGAGGTTCGAATGAAAAAGGGATGGTCAGCTTGGAGATGACAAATGTGTTTTCTCTACCAGAGTGATGTCATGTAGCAGAGTGTGCAGCTGGTACATAATCTGAATATTAAGTTTAGGAAGGTGTCAGACTGGTTTCACTGAGTGACCTGGACACCAAATCATACCTGACCTAACATAATCATAGGGTTCTAAAAAACACCTGTCATTTTCTGCTTGTGAGCTCTTGTTGTTATGGGAAGAAGTAGCTCTGGGTCTTATGAGTATTTAGGTATGCTGATTAAAAAGCTATGAAAGTTGATAACAATAACATTAAAGGGATGTATCTGCAAATGTAGTAGCTGAGATCTGAAAAACCCTCTGGCATCTTGTGTTGGAAAAATTTTAAAACTGAACCACTGCTATTCTTGATATTGCTCTCAACAGCAACAGAGAATTTATATAAGTTCAGGGATCATGCTCCCCCAATACACTTTTGGTAGAATAACATATGAAATGTAAACGCTCACCAGCATGGCCTCCAGAAGAGAAATAAAATCCCTATACAGAACACAAACCCTCATATATGTTGTCAGAGTGACTGTGAGATTACATGTGTTGATGTTTTGACCTATAATGAGTCCCGAGACTATGAAAAGCTCACTTATAACATGCCTCAAAATGTAATAACAATAAATGTGACAGATTTATTATTGTTTATTATAGTGTTTCCCACTAACTCTGATCTTACCTAGGAGAGTAGATGCATATGTCACTTTTAAGCACTGAAATGTAAGCACCCCAAAGAAAACAAGCAGAAAATATTTGTGTGTCAAAGCAGTAATAGCTGCTTTTAAACATACGTGAGGCCACAAGACAGTATTTTATGTTTCTTAGGTGTAACAGCAATTTCTTACTCTTCTCTTACAAACAGGGTGTGTATTTGAGCTATGTCTCCACCAAAATATTCCCTGACAGCAGCAACAGATGAGAGTGAGATGTTCACTTCATGAGCATCATTAAAGGAATGGTTTGTTACTAGTTTGAAGTAACTATATTAAAACTTCTGGATAGCCCTCTGTGTCTTTTAGTGTGACAGAATTCAGTGTCTTTGATCAAATGCTTTTTTTTATTCCAAGTGTCTGTGCCAGTCCTACTAAATTTGCTTCCCTATAAAAATGTGCGGTTTGTAAATGAAACTCAGCAAGTGGTTAACTAATAGGAATCTTAGTGAAAAAAATTCAGTCATGAAGGTGAGCAGCTCTGGTGCTGGCACAATCCACGGCAGAGCACCCTGGAAACTGCCCCACGTCCTGAGGTGCCCTGGTGTAATCAGTATGAGGCTCTGCAAATGGGAGTGGCTACCAGGACAATGGTTCATCTAGCCTGGAGGTGGCACCGAGGTTAAGTCAGTCTGTGTCTTGTGTCCAAACTGCTTCCATAAAGAAAAAAAAAAAGACGGGTCCTTGTCATAGGAAACTCACTTCTGACAGGAAAGAGAAGGTCCAAAATGCAGACAACACCCACTTTGTAAGGAAGTCTGTTGCCTCTCTAGGGCCTGAGTTACAGAAGTGAAGAAGAACACTTCCTACCCTGGAACAGCCCTCAGATTACTATCCATTATTGACATTTCAGGTAGGCAGTGATGAAACTGAAAAAAAAGTCCAGTGGCAATCAAGAGACACTTCAGGTCTTTGAGATGACTAAACAGGGGATCAGGGGCACCAGAAATCTTTTCCTCTATCCTTTCAGGCACAGCTAATGATGAGGGAAGAAACAGCAGATCAATACCTGGCTCCAAGCTAGGTATCACCAGTAGAATTTTGGATTTTTGATCATGTGTTAGTTTACACAACACTGAGCCTGCTGGCAACAGGTGGGATACACCTGTCTCAAATGGGAAAAAAGATCTTTGTGCAGGGGTTAGCAGGACTGAATGGAAAAGCTGTAAATGGGTTTTGAATGGGGAAAAGGATGAACCAGGCTCACTAGAGAAAAGCCTGGGAGCAGCACAATAATGTTTACAGTGTACAAGTGAGGTGCTTTGATCTGCAATCTCTGTGGATGTAGGGGATGGAGAGTCATCGAACAGCAGAGATGGAAGGGTTATTGATGTGTTAGAAACTGTGGAAAAGGTCAAAAATGATCACATAGGAATTAAGTCTTCTCCCTCACAAAAGAGGGGTATTTGACAGAGTCTGCTGTTCTGAGGGGAAGAACTGAGTTGGTTTAAATAATTTAAATTCAACCCAGCTGTAATACCTGAGGTTATGTCACCAAGGTTTTCCAGGATACAATGAGAACAAAGCCGTGTGGCTATCACTCTGTAATGAGAGCTAAAACAACAAAAAGGTTTCTCTCAACATGTTTTGTGGTCTGGTGAACTGGGGTAGGAAGCATTACCTTTGTAGTATTGTGTTTGTATTACACTTAGGAGTCTTGTCTATATAAAGGACATCAGTCATAATCATTACAATGCTGACTAGCATTTTCATGAGCAGGAGATCACATATTTGAAAAGAAACCATTCTTATCCCTACCAAGATGTTTCTGTGAATATTATGGAATAAAAGCAAAATACTTGCTATTATTTCAGTAATATTTGGGAAAAGCAGTAAGTTATGTGATTCTGGAGCAAACTAAGCTTGTGTGTGCTGAACAAGCTACACACTAAGATAAACACTCTATAGAAAAGCTATGACAAAACCACTCCACTCTTTTCAGGTTTTGGTGAATTTTTGCAACCCAAGTGGAGTTGGCATCATGTTTAAAAGCTTTTTGCAAACCATGCTTGAGGAGAACAAAAATTAAATGTGTCAATGTTATACTTTTTACAACACACAAGAGTATCCTGAACATCCAGTCTTTATCTTGTTATAGTTACCAACTTTCTTTATAATTGAAATAAGTATCATCTGTTGTATCTATTGTATCTATTGTATCTTCTATTGTAGAGGCCTTTTTCATGGTGACTAATGCAGCTGAATTCCAAAACTGAGTTACTTAATGGTAAAATTGAATTTCCAATTCAATAATATTAAGAATTTATCCACTATATTAGACATTCTTGCAGGCTTGAAAATATTTTTAAAGCATTTGGATAAATTTTTATTATGTAAATTTTCTGTGGGATAAATAATTTTAAAATACTCTTTTTTTAATCCACATTTCAAGTTTTTAATTGAAACTTTTCTTGCATTTTAATTGAATCTACAGTACTCTCAGTAAACAGCAGTGGCTGAATGTTTGAGCTCTCAGTTTGCGTTTTCTCTGTTTTCATGATGTCCAAGTGATGTCCATTTCATGGGACTTTGCTTTCTCTCTCCATGTTTGAAAATTTTAAGCCAACTATTTTGACAGAAATACTCTGTCTGTAGGTGAAAATAAAAATATGCCCCAGGCAAGGACTCATGACCCAGCAATCTTTATTTAGCCTGGATAGAAGATTTTTATCAATCACACGTTGCAGAAAACAGCTTGATAATAATATGTGATAAACCTCATGCTAAGAAATCCATATTGAATGGGAAATATTGTAGACAATTATTTCTAACATCAATCTCTTTAAGCCCATGGTGTATAAACTTCTGTCCTATTTCCTGAAATTGATACAAATTCCTGTTATATTCTGGTAGAAGGCTTAATAAGGATACACTTGTTCTTCTAATTTAGTTCTGATTTTTTTTTCCTGTGTACTTTTTTCCCCAAGTCTAGAATCAGAATAATTTAGTTTGGAAACTTCCTCTGGAGGTCAGCCTGTCCAACCTCCTGCTCACAGCAGGGCCTACCTCAAAGTTGGATCTAACTTCAAAGTTGGATCATGCTGCTTGGGGTCATATCCATCAAAGTTTTGAATATACAAAGAATTTTTAATAGAATTTTCTTCTTTACTTTCCAGGGATGAGTTTTGCTTCAGTGCATAGTTTTTATTGTTCCTTGTATTTTTTTTGTTGAAATTTTTGTGAGGTTTTTGGATAGATAATTTCTCAGGACTACCAAGTCTGCATGAAGGTACAATTTTTTTTATTCTATAGTTTATAGTGAAATCACCCGAGACAAAGGTTTGATTAGATTTAATTTGGTGAATGCAAGTGAAACAAAAAATGCAGAAGTAATAAGTTCTAGTTACTGCAATTCTGGTCAGTTTTTATATAAAAGCTAAAAGGGGAATTATCTCTGCTTCAACTTGTTGGACAGTATAATTTTTGCAGTCAGCTGAAACAGCAGTAAAAGCCCTTAACTTGTAGTTAAAAATTTGACAGAAAATGCATTGACTGTTCTATAATTTAATTCAGTGAACAATTAATAAAATGCTGAGACTGAATAAAAGTAATGAATCTGCTGAATATCAACTGTGTTTTAAAGCAGAGGATGTGCTAATTTAATATCAAAACCAGTAATGAAAAGTTTAGTTTTGCCTTCTTATTTTTCTAAACTACATCAATTGAGCAGCAGGTAGTTTAATGAAAAATATAGGTCTTAGTTTTGCTCAGTTATCACCACACACTATTTATTAATTTATTGAAGAAAGTGCATAAAAGATTTCAACATTTTAATTTAATTTCCCAATAAATATCACTGGCCTCTTAAAAGATGATCTATTTTTGTCTAATTATCTTTTAAAATTTTTGGTTCTAGTTGCAGTGATACATGTCTCCTACACTTAGTTTTATCAGTGATAAAACTGATACAACTAAGTTAAAACCAGATAAACTCTTGATATTTAGCAAGAACAAAGAATTTTCATATCTTCACTATGTCATGGCCAGCTTTCATACTTGGATTTCTGAGACTCCAGCATGTTTTGCTGCCAAGATATCTTTTATTCAAAATACAGATAGCTCATGACCTTGCACTTTCACTGCAATATCTGAGCATGTATTTCCACTAAAACACAAAACTATATGCTAATCTCCTGTGGGTTCAGAATAAATTCTAAAGATTCTGTCTTGACATCTTCACAACCTTGAATAGGTTTATTCTACGTATGTGATGCATTTCCTTCTATTGCATTTTTGTTCTTACTCTTCCTAAATGTCTGTGTATATTGTCCAAAACATTGAATGCTCTCAAAATTGTTTTTAGGAATTCTTCTTCCTAATGAGTTGGGGTTTTTTTTGTTTTAATCTGCCTTTTTTATCTATGTGTTGAAGTCCCAATAAGATTATTAAATTGGTTCATGAATCCATATGAAAGTAAGAAAATTGTAGTGGTGAATATAGTTTATTTTAATTTTTAGCAAAATTTTTGGCATGGATTCCTCTGTCAAAATAGACTGGTGATATAGGGGCTGGAAAAATTGACTAGAAGGTGAGTGGGAAACTGATATGGCTAGGCCTAAGTACTGAGATTAATGAAGACTAACAAACAGTCCCTTTGAACCAAAGATAAATGTGAAAGACGGTTTTATTTCTTTTCTGAGGTTTTGATCTCTAAAATTTCATCATTTCTGATCAAAAGTATGAAAATAGTGTCTTGACCAGTCTTATGCTGAATGCTTCAGTAAGCATGTGCATCAATTACAGAAGTTTCAACAAAATTGTTTGGGCAAGAATATTTAGACAGTCAAACAAACAACAGTGTGAGGTTTTGGTTTGGGTTTGTTTGGGGTTTTTTATTTTCCTCACAAAACATTTGAAATTTGGCTTGGCATAGTAAATATATGTGGAATCATGTAAAAGTTTTTACGGTGTTCAATATATTTTTATTGTTGCACTCTCTCTAGGAAGTAAAATTTTCATACTTCCTTTTAGCACCTTTTCTCCTCCTGAATAACTGAGAAGTTTCTTGATGAGTCAATAACTTGAAAACCAAATCCTACTGTTTCTTGAGGAAAAACATCAGCACTTACTTTTGTACAGTCACGTTTGAAAATTTTCTTGGGAGGCATAACACCTATACTTGAAAATTCTAAATAATTACTTCTTTCTAGTTCCTCCTTCATTGATTATTTATACACAGTTTTCTAAAGAGATGTTTGAAAAGCTGCAAGTGCCAGTAAATTAGAGCAAAATACCACTCATTTCTGTTCTGTTGCAAAAATTAAAATAATTGTATATTTGAGGTGATTATCCAAGTAATAATCTTCTTTACCAAGGACAAAAGACTGAATTTTCAAAGTAGCCCTCTCATATTCTTGAACAGTTTTTCATATGAAAAGTCCAGTATTATTTGGAGTAGGATCTTAGGACACTGTAATGCATTTAATAACAAAAGTAAAGGTTGTTGTGACGATGTATTTACACACTGTTTGATTAAAGTTTTTATTCTCTGAAATTTGGTAAGCAACAAGTTGGGTTTTTTCTGAAAAGTTTCTTCAGCTTAACTGGAAATAAATGGTCACATAAAGCATAAATATTTTTTACTACATTTATGTCATATGTCTGTTTTATGACTGCACTGCAAAATACATCCAGTTGTTTAATACTTTCTGATAAAATTTAGAAGACATTACAAGTCAAGGTTCAAATGTGTTTAGTTCCAGTTGAAAAAGACTGTCAGATACAGGAATAGAGTGGTAAATGTTGGCAAAATTGAAAGGAGTCATTTAAAGGTTTACAATGAGTCACTGTTAAAACTGACAATAATTTTACTGGGAACCCTTGCTAGTTGCTAAGAAATGCTAAGCAGTTGGGTAAAGACATGTCTACATTTGAAACAAGTAGTGAGAGTAAAGCATAAACAATTGACCTAGGCTTGGAGATATAAAATATTTCAAACAGCAAAATATACATGTTTGAAGTATGAATGTACAAGATTACTCGATAATTTATGTGCAACCAAAAGTCTGGTCAGAAGTAACATCCAATTAGTGCTTTACAAAAGAAGTGCATCTCCAGTTATGTTAGTAATAAGCAATGCCTTGAAGTGTACTCAAAAGAACAGATTTTACTGTGCTGAATGCTGATACATCAAAGAGCATAGACGTGGGTCTCCTTGACATTTATATTCTTTTTTTTTTTTTTTAATTTCTACATGAAAGCTTGTATTTTATGCCAAATGACTATAACTGCATAGATACATGTAGTTTAGGATGAGGTGGGGAGGACATGATAACCAGTCACTACACAGCATCTGGGGCAACAGATAATGTGAGGATCCAAGATAAAACAACTGGGTTTTAGCAAATATTGACTAAGGAGTAGCTGTATGCACATCTTAACTTTGATCCATTCATTACCTTTGGGGTGAAATAATTTCCATTGCATTCCCCTAAAACTATTGTTGGTGTCTATGCAATGCTGCAACTAATATGTATTTTCTATTAAAAATGTGGTATATGCAATAAGGCTTTTCACTAAACAGTCAGACTAGGTTTATCTCCCCTGATTTTGTTTTCAAATTACTTTGAGATACAAACAAATTAGAGCCATTTGAAATTCACAGTTCCCCAGTCAGCAGTAAGGAAAACAACACAAATTAAATTAACCTGATGATGGGGCTGAGTCTCTAGTTGAGATGGAATCTGTGTTTCAGTCAGTTTGGTCTCAGGTAGCTTTCTTAGCATCCACAGCCACTTTTGGGGACTTTAAAAGGGTGTTTTTCAACACGAATATCTGCCATTACAAGTAATAGGGAATTCAAAGGAACACACTGTCAATTAGTGCTGAGTCTCAGCAAGTGAGACTTTGTTATCAACATCATTATACATCACCATTAAGGGCAGATGTTGCAAACAATTAATTGGCAACTTTCCAGTTACTTTGGTTCTGTGTGTGGCATGGAAACACTACATTCCAGTCAAGAGAAGTTCAGTTTCTCTAAAGCTGTTTTAAGAAGAAAGTGATTAATGTGTGAGGATGATGAAAGAGTACTCTTTGACTCAGATGTGTGTCAAAGTATGTGTGATGACTTCTGTGGTTCATATTACTATTTAAATATTAATGACTTTCAGGAAATCTATATATTTTTTTAAGTTTAATTATAACTCCCGTGGTTTTTGTTTCGTCTTGCTTCTGCACCCCGGTGCGGAATGGCACAGTTTTAAGTGTCAGGGTGTGAGCTCTTAGTGGCTATTGGCATAAATGAGGGACAACTCAATCCCTTACCCTGTACCTCATCTTACTTTCTATTTGTAGCATGGCAATTTCTTTCTATGTTTCTTTGCTTTCCAGGCATATTTTCTAGAGTCTTTTTAAAGCAAAATTCAGACTGCTAAATGCCAGGGATGTAGGAGGTAAACATTTCACAGGAAATTAACATAAGGTAATCCATGATTATGCTGACAAAAATGGGGATAAATAGCACTAGAATTATTTTTAGAGGTGTTTTTTTTGGTTGGTTGGTTTTTGGTTTTTTTGTTTTTTTTTAATACTGTTTACCTAAGCAGGATTTATAGTGAAGTGTCAGCTTAAAATAAGTGATATTTTACTGGTATATGTAAAGACCTAGGCAACCAATCTACATATGTTGATTTCAAAAAGTGTCAGAGGTACATATTTGAGTGTTATCTATATAATATTTATTGTTTAATTGAATAAGTGTGCAGATTACTTTCTTTCCATTTCATACATCTACTTTATCTGATTCTTTCAAGGTATGGTCATTGGAAACCTTGCCTGATTTAAAAAGATTGTAAAATTGCATTTTCTTTGCAAAAATACAGCATTAAGAAAAAAGAAGTCTTAGAGTACCAAGTTTTACATAGAATCTCTAGTTTATTGTAGTTTATTAGAAGAAAATGTTACTTTCTATGAAGTTTTGTGGGCAGTCTCAATAAAAATAAGATCTCTAGTTTTTCTCTATTGAGGAAACATTGGAGTGAGAATTACTACTTTCACAAACCCTATATAGGTCCTTTTAGAAGCAGTAATGTTAAGTAATTATGGAACATGACCTTGTGATCTGAAGCAAAGACAGCTTTGTGCTCTGTCGACTCCCATAAATTTGTACAATTTATCTTATGAAATAGGAAATAATTGAAAATAATGTGAATGGGAAATTGCACAGAGACTGTCAGAACAAACTCCATAAATTCTACCTAGCCACTTTTATCACCTCTCACTATGCTAAACATGGAAATTATAGCTTGCAACCTTTTACAGTCTCAAAATAGCAGTTTTCAGGAGTGATGGTGTCTTCTGTAATCTCTAGGCAGATGTTACAGAGTCAATGGGTTTTCTGTTTCTATGTACAAGTAGTACACAGCTAATGTACTCTGCTCTACTGCAGAGGAGTGTCATTCCTAGAAAAAAAAAAAACAAAACAAAACATTAAAGAAGAACTTTTAGAGGATTTCCTCATTTATCAGTCATAGTTTGATATGGCTACTCTGACTAATATATCTTTCAAAGAGTTTTTATGCTACTGTTATGAAAAGCCAAAAGTAACAGTCTTTAAAGCAGATTTTCAGGCATACAAGTTTTATTTTTTTCCTTTTTGGAAACTAGTCATAAAGATTAAGGTATGACACCATCACCATTTCCATACCAGCGCTGAATGAGGTATTACAACAGAAGTCTCCCTGCTAAAGGACTGAGATAGACAGCAAGGGAGTTGAAAAGAGATGAAAAGAGGAAAAAAGAAGTTAAACTCATTGATATCTGTAATACTATAAAGATGTCAAAAGTACTGTAAAGTTTCAATGGCTTGATAACTCTTGTTAGAGTTTAGTAAAATGGCTTACAAAATGAGCTGTCAGGTTGCATTACTGACCAGGAGCTGGCTTCTTGGTAGGATTGCAAGAGTCTCTTTTTCTTTATTTTCTAGCAGATATTTATACAGTTTGGGTGTCTTTGTCTATGGAGAATTTTTATATTCCAGGGGTGTATATGAAAGATTTTCTTTTGGGTTTTTCCTCTTCGGTTTTTCAGTTTTCACAGCATTGGGTGTAACCTCAGTGCTTTTGAGGAGGCAAGGAAAGGCTTTACACAAGCCAGAGATACAGACATAAATTTGGATACACATAATAAAGTAGTATAAAATTTGCAGTAACACTGAAATACTTCCCTAAAGCGATGGAATTCTCTGCTTCCTCCTGACTACTTCTCTCATTACATTAAAATGCACACTTGCATACACACAGACTCACATATATTTATAGCAATTACTGGTTTATTTGTTCTGTTGCTTCTCTGCTTAATATGTGTATAATCAGGATGGAACTGTTGAGTACTGGTTTAGCTCAGAGTAGTGACCATAGGACTTGACATCAGAGATCATAAATCAAGTTCTATCACCTTACACCTTTGGCAACCACTGTATTCTGACTTAGTGCTGTGGTATTCATCACTGTCCCATATAGAGAAAAGGTCTGGACAGAAAATCCCCAGTTGTGCATAGACCTGTGCTTTGAAAGTTTATTTCACTCACTGCAGTGGACAAATTTTAATACTCTAGCATGTGTCCATTTGCTCTGAGATCGTTATGCCTCTGAGGTTCAGGTCAGGAGCTTCTCACATGCTACATGTTGCCAGGCTACAACCTCAGTTATTGCTCAAGTGTTTGAAGCATTTAATTTGTAGTACTGTTGCTGAGGCAACTAGCTTATAACAAATTTCTGTTTGCATTTCTAGATGGAAGGAGCTGATGAGTTGCATTTCTTAGTCTCTCAGCACTGTTCCAGAACTGTCTTTCGGTTTACTAGAGCTCTTTTAGTTGCTAATTTTAACAGACATCTCTGAGATTTTTTCACTATATCTAAGCTTTCTGACCTCTTTTGTGAGACCCCAGCAAGCCTTCCTTTGCATTCTTTTTTCGTCATGCAGGAAGAATCTACACATTGAATTGTTATGAAATTGCTGGAAAAAACCTCAAGGTGTTCTGTGTGAACATATTTTATCCAGTTATAAGTTTTCTGTTTCTGTCTTACAGTTCCAAACTTGAGTCATTTTTATTATGAACCTTGTGCAGCCTGGCCTGTTACAAATTCACTAATGTTATATTTTGGATGAACAATCCCCAAGCATGTACAGCAATGATTTTGATTGACTGTTCCTTACTGCAGTTTATGATTACTTGCAGAGAGTCACCCTTGATAGAATTAGATACTTTATCTACTCAGTCTTCCTCAGTTGTTCCCTGAGTTGCAATAACATCACAGCTGACAGCAAAATTAATATCTTTCTTTGTCAACAGAGATGCTCTTTCTCATGCTTTGTCTTCCAGAGTTCACACAACCTACTTTACATTTTATGTTGGTTTTTATTTGTGCAATTTACTTGTCATCACCCCAGAATTCTCAAGCTCCTCTTTCCTGGCACAAGGAAAACAGTTATTACTTTGCCCTTTAAGCATGAATTCTCTCCATTTATTGTCAAATATTGTACTGCTAGATTCTGGAAACTTTAGTAATAATTAACTCCACAATTTCCTTCCATTTATATCAACATTAGACCAAATGGATAATAATATAATAAATATAATGACCTAGGAAGATAATTTTTTTTCATTAATTACTTTCTATTGGAATTGTGAACAGATGTCTAGTAATAATAGAGTGTTGTCATGCTTTAATAGCAGTCCTAAGATATCACAAATGTTTCCCACCTGTTCTTCAGTATTTGTCAAATTAGTTTTGCCTTTAAAGAACGTTGGTATTTACAGAGGAATAAGTGCAAGGGCTTTGCAGACTTGCTGCCTTCCTACTTAATATGACTTTTGTGTACAGTATTCATGAATCATATAATTTGATGGAGTGAACCGACCTTAATGCTTCCTATTTTATGAAACTTTAAGACATTTAATGAAATTTCTTTTTCATTAATACACAAAAATTACTAAATTTTATAAAAAGGATGAGAAAGTTAATTTGCAATTCTTCAGGCATATAACTGAATGAATTTACTACAAGTTCTGAAAACTAATGGAAGATACAACAAGGCAGTTATCAGATAAAGGTTGCAATTATGAATAATAAGATTTTTCAAATTATCTACGAATCTTATTAATAAAACAGACTATCATAAAGTATTTAAGAGGTTCCCCTTAGGGGGAAAAAGAAATGGCAATTTTATGTAGAGAATGTTAAAGGGGAAGGAAGTCAGCTTACTTCCAGTTTAAGACTTCTGCCAGCGTTTTAGGCAGGCTTTAAGACCTTTCTGGTGAAGCATAGAGTTAATGCACAGGATGCAACAGCTCCTACAGTGTATTTGTCCATTATTCCTTAATATGACCTGGAGCAGGCAGTAGAAGGAATCCACGACTCCATTTTTATTTTCTGTTTGACAGTATTTACTCATATATGTTACCAGCATTTCCATTGCTCTTGTGCACACAACAGGGGGAAACCTAATTGTTGTGGTTTAACCCGAGCCAGCAACTAAATACCACACAGCCACTGGCTCACAACTCCTCTCCCTGGGTGGAATGGGGAGGAGAATCAGAAAAAAAAGGTAGAAGTAGAAGGTTGAGATAAGAACAGTTTAATATTTGAAATAAAGTAAAATTTAGTAGTAGTAGTAATGATGATGATGATGATAATAAATAATAATGATATTGATAATGATAATAATAATAATATTGCAAAAGGGGAGAGAGAGGTAAAATTCAAGAAAGATAAGTGATGCACAATACTCATCTGTCTCCAAGCAGTGATCTGCCTCTCCCTGCCAACTGCCCCCAGCTTATCTACTGGGTATGATGATATGTGGTAAGAAATATCCCTTTGACCATTCTGGATCAGCTGTCCTGGCTATGCTCCCCCTACTCTGGCTTCTTGTACACCTGCTCACTGGTAGAGCATGCTAAATTGAAAAGTCCTTGACTTAAGGAAATGCTACTTAGCAGCAACTAAAATATCAGTGTGTTATCAACATTATTCTTATCTAAAAGCCAAAACATTCTCGGTCAGAGAGGAAGGACAGTGTTGTAGCACCTGTGCTTCATGTTTACAGCAGTGTTGGCTGTGTGTGTGTGCTGGAAAAGGTTCTGCTCTTTGTCTTGGTAGGTCTGGGTGCTGGCCACATGAAAACTCATGAGCATGTGCATGTCCATCCCTGTGCCTATCAAGAATGGGTATTCACACATCCTAGAACTGGGGATGGAAAAGCACCACTCCAGGGTTTGGCTCCCTCTTAGAGCCTTAGGTCTTTCTAGCCTCCCCAGGAGATAGGGGAAAGTGACTTTGGATGGTGTTGATAATAGGAGGCAAAAGAACTGGTATTATTTTGTGTGCACTTCTCTTGTAATGGATGGTTTCTTAAGGAAAGTTTATCTGACTTTGGAGCCCATTATTATGGATATTATGGATACAAAATGCCTGTGTATGTCTTAAACTCTTGGTAGTGGATACTGTTTATCCCTTAAAACACTGTATATATTTAATAATCTACTATCTGAAAAACATCACAGAAGTAAATAAAACTCCAGTGATTTCCTAGAAATACAAGACAACTTATGTATATAGGCTGGTAAGAACGGAAATTTTTTTCCAAGTTAATGATATAAAATGATCAAAACATTTTCTAAAACCATCCAATTAGTTGTTCAGTACCTCCTGTCCACCCACTCATTTGTTCTTTCAGTAGCAAGGGGTTTCTTTATTTCTGAAACTCTGCGATAATACCAGGATAAAGACTTGACAAACTGTAAGGAACATATGTTTTAGTTTTAATTGACTTTTAACCGTAAAACACAAGGTGTATGATTTCTTAGAATAAATAATGATTTAAAGTATATTTTTCCCTGAACCTGGGCCCTTCAAAATTGGGATTATGTCCTTCGAATGATACATTTTTATCTTCTAGGGGTAGATTTTACTTAACAGTGTCATAATGTACCATTTAATTTTTAGAATGTAGCTTTTCCTGATATTTCATGTGGAAAGCTGTACTATTTGGCAAAAGAGATTTGGCTTTAGAAGGTAAATTAGCTAGCATTAAGACAGCTAACATATATCTAAACATGCTTATAAGTCATTCATATGTTTGAACTTTTGAAAAATAATGTCTGTGTTTCCAGAAACATATTTCATCAATTCGAAGTCAAAGTAGTGGCTCAATATTGGCTAGTTTAGTTTGCTTTAATTATTTTAGGCAATTGTTCAATTCCAGTAGTGCCTGTGGTGGACAAAATAAGGGCAAAATGAATTTCTCACTTACCCATGTATCGCTTTTACTGAACCCAGAGTTCCAACACCCAGTGTTTTTTAAAAATTTCTCAACACAATTGAGTCAACAGTGTGCCCTGGCAGCCAGGAGGGCCAGCCCTGTCCTGAGGGGCTTCAGGCACAGCATCGCCAGCCAGGCAAGGGAGGGAATGTCCTGCTCTGCTCTGCTCTGGGGCGGCCTCACCTCCAGTGCTGGGGGCAGTTTTGGGCACCATGTCAAAAAGACATTGAGCTGTTAGAGAACATGTAAAGGATGTTATAAAAATTAAAATTATTATTCTCAGTACTAGGATGGGGGGAAATTCATGTAGTGGAATATACAACTGGAAAATGCTGGCAAAATTTACAGGGAATTACTCCAGTGGAGGAGACAATTTTTTTTTTCCCAGGATAAGGATTTTGTTCATTCATCTGTTGTATCATGTTGTGTTGATGAAAATGGTCATGCAAACACATATTTTGACATTTTAATTTAGGAATTGATGACAATCAGTATTTACCATAGAAAAGAAGGGGGTTTTCAACATATTTTGCACATAAATGTATTGACTGTCATCTTTTTGTGTTGTTCTAAGCATATTATTTTTTTAAAAAAAATCTACATTTCTCCTTTTACATCTTGCAGCTATTGAATGATTTGAAAATTTTCTTTTGTATAATTTTCTTAAAATAGAATGAAAATGTTATGAATCTGGACCTGTATCAATCATATTTTCCGTTGCTGACACTGTAGCTAACATGGGAATTCTGCTTACCCTATCTTCTGCCTTGGGTTGCTCTTCATTATATAGCTGCAACAGATTTCTCATATAAAATACATAAATCCACAATACAATTATTCAATCCAATGTCATCATCATTATCAAGAAATCTCTGTGATTAACTACTCCTCTAATGCATTTCCTTAATTCTGTATTGTGTCAGCTTTGCCACTCCTGATCACTAAGCTTTGACTCCACTGTGCCTATACATTTCAGATTCATGATTTGTGTCATAGACTCTGCAAGGATTTAACAAATGTTTGTAAATGTGTTGTTGCTTATCTATACATGTCCCTAATTGCACTAAGCAACCTTTCAAGTTTGTATCATTTTAGTTTCCCCAGTAAACAGAGGAGAGCTGATGGGAATTACTGGCTAGGGCACACTCACGCCCTTCAGTGTACTGCCCTCACTAAGGCCGATGTCTAATACCTGTAAGGTGTCATCTAGGGGAGTAAATAATATAATAAGTGAGATAATACAATGAAAGCCATCCCCGTCTACTTCTCAAATCCAGAATACTTCCTTATGTGCATATGGTGTGTTGGAATGGAAGAGTATAAAAATCCTATTGTATTCAGAGTGGTTCTGAAGCCAAATGACAGGAGATCTGAATACAGCTTTGTGGGAAGTTGTTCACTCCATGACCATGCTGATGACAGAAATGGGAATCCTACACTTCCATTACTCTTGAAAAGAATTTTTCAAAGGGGTGACAAGAAGGCAAGGATAAAAGGACAAACATCTCATCTGTGTCCTACTGTACTTTTAGTCAGAGATTTGTACCAAAAGCTTGTTTAAAGTATTTCCTATTGTTCTTTTTTTTTTATAGTCATTATAATTTTGAAGATGTTTGAGTGATGGTGATTACGTAGCCACTTTTGATGAGCTGTTTAAATGCTTGCTTAGATATTTCACTTATTAAATACTTTGCATAAATTGTAATAAGTGACAAAAACTTATAAAAAAATAAGCTACAAAACCAGGTATTTTCTCTTTATTTAGAAGGAGTACTTTTTATTCCTTCTTCTAAGGCATTTAAGTCTGTATAAATACATCTCTGTTTTCTTGGAAGTGGAGCAAGAGGAGAAGTGGGCTCTGTAAAAGGTAAAAGCATAATTCAGGCTGGATAGCCCAGAGTGGCTGAGGCTGGAAGGGACTCCAGAGATCATCTTGCTGCATGTGCAATAGTGTTACTTCAGGGCTGTGTGTGTATGTGGAGAACAATGACTGACTGATTGACCTCATTAGTTACCAAACAAGATTTTTAGTGTTAAAAACTGTTTTGCTTTTGACACATACTTCACTGATTGCAATAATAAAGGTAATTATGAGCACTTGAAGTGCTTGAAAGATTCCTTTTTATGTTTTCACCTTTGCTTCATACATCAATCTGAAACATCTTTCCTCAGTGTAATTCGATGAGAAAGACAAAAAAAGTAGACAGGCACTCTTGGACTCCATGGGTGTTTCATTTTTACTCTCAGTAGTTTATGCATTTGTTATTGTCATTGTCATTAAATATCATTATTGCTTTCGAACTGATATATCTCAAAGGCCAAATTAACTGCAATTAACTGTAGATGTAAAGTGATTTTTGACTTGCTAAAAATAGTTATACTGTAACATTGAGTTTGAACTTGGAGGCTAATTGCATCATTTTAGAAATAACAAACCCCAGAACTTTAACACATTAACTGTAATTTACTCCACTAACATGTACAAATTGAAATCTTTTAAGTGTATTTAAATTGACTTTTAATTTTTCTTACTTCATCTTGTATGCTTTATTAAAAAGCATTAAGGGATCTTGAGGCCAATATTGCTCTGAAGTATATCAATAGAAACACAAGGCTAATTTAAAAATGTTTCATTATATTTCCTATAAGAGGTTGAACTATTTATAAAACTCAGTAATTCACTTGTAATGAGGCTCATAAAGCTCTGTACTATTTCTGTGAACACCTCTTGCATTTTTTTACTACACTACCTCTTTTTTTTTCTTGTTTTTTTTTTTTTTTTCTTTTTTTTTTCTTGTGGTTGATACCTGCTGATATAGGAAAGGTTGCTTTTCATTACATGTTTATAGAAGTGAGAGAACTTTCATCGTGACTGGGGGCTTTGAATATAATTGTACAGTAACTCCAAAAAAAAAAGGACCAAAAAGAGAGGAAGGAAGGTGGGCAGGTGTCAGTGAGCAGTAGTGTAGTGGCACAGAGACATAGATTAAAGCAGTAAGAATATAAAGATGAGGAAAAATAGGAGACATGATTTTGTATACCAGCAATATTTGGACCAGTTTTCTGCCTCTCTTTCATAACATGAGTAGAAACTCCATGCTGGCCTTTGTAGAATCTAAAAGTTAACGTGATGCAAATCTGGTTTTCATAAACTTTGATAAATGCTTTAGAAAGCAGTGAAGAAAAGCCTGAGAGGAGAAGCTAAGTGTACAGTGCTGGGCTGAGAAAGTGATTTTGTCTGTTGCATTTGAATCTTAAAAGTTGGTTATGTTTAATGAACCATTCTGAATTTTTCCATGAAAAGCTTGGTAGCACCTATAGGGTACATATGTGAAGATTCTCTAATAAGAAACACCAGGACATTTTATAGCAGAATTGATAAAATTAATAGTAATAAATCAGCAATGGTCCATCTAGTCTTCACGGTACAGATCATTGGTATTCACCCCAAAATTCTCAAGGAACTCAATCATGAAATTACTGACTGCTGGGTTTACTATATAATGTACAACTTAAATTGACCATGGGGTGGTAAATGTGATGTTTTTTTTAAATGGCTCCAAGTGTGAATCAAAAAGTGACTTTTCAGAAAATTAAGAGAAACATATCAAAAGCTTGACCTGGTAAATTAATGGAAATATATGATTATAGAAGGCAATGCAGTTTTAGCAGAAAGAAGCCATACCTCATTACTCTGTTCAAATTCTTTGAAGGAATCGTTGAGCATTTGGATAGCAGGATTCCAACCAGGTGTGTCTATGTCTTCATTAGTGTTTAGCTTTTAAGCAGCAATATTATTTTAAAGAATTCCTTAATGCTTCTTATTTGCTGTTTCTTGATTGAGCTCAGAGTGTGGGTTTGGGGAGTTTAAAGTAGATTTCATTGTGGAACATACTGGAAGCTCCACTCCAGGTACCATCAAAGATTCTTGCATTCCAAATGGTGAGGAGCCCTCTAAGTCTAAATCCATGTCAGGTCTCTCAGGCAGTTTTAAACCACACTGGTGAGCCTTTTCAGTCTGGGGCCACTAGTTTGATTTAATCTGGAACGTGCTTGAGTTTCCTTCTCCATCCTTTTGCTTTTATGATCTTCCCAGATGCCTGGACAAAGTTGTAATTTTATGGTGCTTAATATTGAACTGAACCTTTTGTGTCCTGTATCCCTCTGCTGATAACACACAAATTGGTTCACACTACCTCTTTCAAAAATTGCAAGTCTTGTAAAATCAGCAAGAGGCGTTGGAATGAAAAGTGGAAAGCTCCTTTTCTCCTGTAAGTAGTACATGTAACTGGAGATCTTGCAGGCATGTCTGCTTATGTTTAACATTACGTGAATTCAGTGAAAATAACCCATTATGAAAATTCTAGCTTTATGTTTCAAACTGTGAGCTGGCAAGAAATGTCTGGTGAGCCTGTCTTATGAGGACTTAGGCATATGGGAACCATTGTCTTATAGAAGAAGATACTAAATAAAAGCATTGGGTATAAACTCATATGAAAACTTTTTTGATTTTATTACTTTGAGTCACTGAATTTCAATACATTTTATATTTGCAGATGTTCACAAACACTCATATTCTAGCAAGTACCCTTTAATTGGTTATTTGTTTTGTGTTGTAGTTTCATGAACTTTATTTATGTATTATGAAAGATACTCTGTTGTGTTTGAGCTCCTGCTCTTGCTGATTTTGATGTCAAAGTACATTTTTATAAGGCATTCATTATTTTGAAATAATAATTCAGTTGTCTGACTTCAAGGTGTGTGTTCAGAGAAAACAAGCTCAATGAAGTGTTCCACTTCAGTCCAGAATACTGAATGCTAAAATTGAAATTTCCATGAAGGAGGAATGGTATTTTAAGAAAATAAAAAAGTAAAAAAATACTAGTGTGAGGATACTGTAACAATGAAGGAAAAAAAAAAAAAACCAAAACAACAACCACAATGACATGGGTTGCCTTACTCTCAGTTTTGTGGGTTTTGTTTGAGCTTTTATCAGGTTTGCATGCTTGAAATATTTAATCTTACAATGGTATAATCTGCTTTGTGGAAGATAAATCTCTTAAACTGTCAATGTAATCCTGTCCAGGAAACTGTTACTTCAAAACAATTCAGAGCAAGCACTTTTCATCATATTTAAAATACTTCTGAAGGAGGGAGGGATCCAGACTCTGCACTCACAGTACATGAGCCCTCAGTTGCATCATTTATTCAGAATAAAGTGTAGGAGTAGAAATTTTAGAAAGCATAGCCAGAAAGGTAATGTTAGCATCTTTTTACAGATTTTACCACTTCCTTTGCATAAGAGGCTTTGTATCATATGATGCTGCATATTACACTTTTCCTGTGCAATTCATGTCATTATCTGTGCTTTACATACCTCTGATGCAGGAAGGTGATTCTCCTTCTCTGCTCTGTTCTTGTGAGACCCTACCTGGAGTACTGTGTCCAGCTCTGGGGCCCCCAGAACATGAAAGATGTTGATCTGTTGGAATCAATTCCTGAGGAGATGGAAGAGGGAAGATGATCACGTGGCTGGAGCACCTTTCTTCAATGGAGACAGGCTGAGAGAGCTCGGTGGTTCATCCTGGAGAAGAGAAGGCTCCAGGGAGACCTTAGAGCCCCTTCTAGTGCCTAAAAAGGGGCCTGCAAGAGAGCTGGAGGGAATTTTCACAAGGGCATGTGTTGGTAGGACAAGGGGATATGGCCCTATGATGAAGTAGAATGGGTGTAGATTACGTATTAGGAAAAAATTCTTTACTGTGAGGCTGGCAAGACACTGGAACTGGTTGCCAGAGAGGTTGTGGATGCCCCATCCGTGGAAGTGTACAAAAACAGGCTGGATGGGGCTTTGAGCCACCTGGTCTGGTGGAAACTCTTCCTGCCCATAAAAGGGTTTTAAAACTACTTGTTTAAGGTCCCTTACAGCCCAAAGCACGATAATGCTTCCATTATATCAGTGGCTGTGAATATGTTGGTATTTGCAATCCCAAATAATGTGAGGCTGTTCATATAATAAAGGCACTGTATACAGTGGCTCCTCTGCATTTTCCATGCTCTTTTTTGCAGAAAGAAAAAAAGTTGGCAGAAATTGGTATGTCACTGAATCCCATTACAATCCACTACTGCAGAATGCATGACTTTTAGTCTTTCAGTTACCTTTATTCCATTTTCCCAGCTACTAGATTTTTACTTTTCCTGGAAAAATAAACTAGTTGATGTAAGAGGGAAAAAGGCACTAACAGGTTCTCCTAGCTGAAGTTCTTATAAATTATTTACTTTCTGCTCCCTTTCGTTTGTCACATGAATAAATTGTAGGAAATGCAATGTGACAGCCCCCAAATTGATACATGGCATGATCTAGTGGATAAGGTGGCTGTTTATTGGATGGATGTCTGCAGTGGACACATCTGCCACTTTCTCATTGAGCTCTCATTTTCTTACTGATTCTTACTCCTTTCTATGTTCTACAGGCCTCACTGAAGTAGAATTGTTTTTCAGAGTTCCAAAATATGAAAGACATTGACATGGAAAATGTTGGGGTTTTTTGCCTCTGATACATATGTTTTATCTCCTAACTGAGATTATAAATGCTGATTGTATCAGCATTTATATTCTCAGTTAGGAGATAAAATATATGTATCCCAAGAGCAGTGCTGATCCAATATGTAGAGTGGGTAAAGAAAGCTGGTGAGAGAGAAGGAAACTAAGAGTAAAAATTTTTAAATTCATAATATGAATTATGACAGAGAAAAGGATGAAAGATCTCAAAGCACAAATGTCCATGATTATTTATACCTGTAGAGTTACTAAATCACATGCTGTCTGTAACCAAGCACACATATATTTTGCCCTTGAGCTGCTGTTCTGAATGCAAGCAAAAGAAAATTAAAGGGTATTTATCATAAATACTTCATTTTCAGAGCAGTAGAGCTACTTCATGTATTGAAATACAGCTGTGCAACTACAGCTGAACATGTTTATTCTCTCTCAGAAAGCTTTAAAAAAATTCTCAAGTGCTTTTTACACTTGAGGACAGTACTCTGTTGCTTTTTGGTATTGTAGGCTTTGAATACAGAAAATAATACAAGTAGCAGAATCAAGAAATATCTGGGTTGTACTGAATAAACTAAATAGATTTATTATCTCCATCTGTCATTGTCAGATGATTTTTCAAGGTGTCTTTCTGTCATAAGACTTCCTCAAGTCTTTTCCAATTTGACAGTGTAATTTTTTCAAAAACTAAACTGAGTTTGGAGCCTTGAAGATGGATGCAGCTGCAGTCCAGATGTGATGTTTAAAAAGTCTCTTTTCATCTATACATCCAAGAGTGTGTAGCTGAAATAGAGAAAAGACAATAGCACCCTTAGCACTTCCGACAGATCTGTCTTTTTTGGTCCCATAATAGTCTTAATAATAACAAATGCAGATTTAATAGAGTTTATTTATTCCTTGGCATTATCTCATGTACAAAGTCAGTGATCATATTCACTGTCTTAGCTGTAGCACCATGTAGGAACCACATAGGTACTGTAAGTTCTAAGTAATTCTTTAATGTCCATGGATTTCTCAGTTCTCCAGTTTATAGGTTTAGGATCTTTCTGACTATATTAAAATACACTTCAGTTAAATTAGTCCGTGATACTGGCAATCTAGACTGGGAGAATACCTGGAGGCTAAACTGAAGACTAAAATTTAATGGATACTTTCAACTTTATGTTGGATTTTAACATTAGATTTGAATTAGCTTACTATTGGTTTTCACTCGATTAATAATTTGTTTGTTAGTGAATTTCATTTACAGTGATTTTATACTCTGCTCAAAGGCAAAGTCAGTTGATATGCTAAACCATAAATAATGCTCCAAAGGAGCATGTCTTTACAAGCATGGTACAATGAAATAGTCTTGTTTTCCTTCCATTCTGAATTTTCTAGAAGAAAAATCTTGGCAACAAATCGGGGAGATTTCTATTTTGACTGTGCTTTACTTAAAGGTCTAGCATGTTGAGTAGAAATTCCTGTACATGGTTCAACAAAGATTCTCTTGTTACTGTTGTGGAATCTGCTCCCCTAAAAAAACCTCTTGCTGGCTTTTGTGTAATACAGAGATGCAGCCACTATGCATTGAGTTGCAAACATATTTAGAAGTTAGTAATTTACAGAGAGACTATTGCCTCTTAGGTTTCTAAGAACAAAAAAACCCACAAAAAAACCAACAACAACAAAAAAAATCTTCATTAGCAGGAATTTGATCAGACCATGAAAATTATTGTTAAGGTTAATGTAGTTAGTATGCTGTCTTTGGAGACTTACTCACAAACATATCTTTAAATGTGTGAAAACACAAAAATGTTTTACTATGCAAATGGTCTTTGATGCTGGTTGTTTGTTTTTATTTTTATTTACCTACTCTTTCCCGTATGCAAAATAATGGAGGATAATTTGCTGAGAGACATAATTTTTTGAGAGACAAAACTGTAGGATATGCTGGTGATGTATCAGAGGATATTAATGATGATGATATTTTCAGTGTGCTTCTAAATGGATGATGGATAAAGCATTTGAGTTTCCTTACAGTATCTGACATATGGAGAGGTCATCTTAGAAAGCTCTGCAGTTTGTGGTGCAGCACTTGCTTATTGGAAAATACACAAATAATGTATCATATCTCTATTTTGTTCATTAGGCTCTGACAGAGGCACAAAGTTCTTTTGTGAAATAATTTCAAAATTAATTGCCTTTTCAGAGAATTTAAAATAGAAGCTTATTATTTTATAATTTGACAAGACTAAATGGTGGCGTTTTCTGTAATATGTTGTCACCTCTGCAACATTTCAGATCTCTTGTTTGAAGTATTAAATATGAATAGTTTTGATTGTATTTCGAAGTGTTTTGCATTTTCCTTACAGTGTTGTGCATTTTAAATGAAGGATATTAGGTGAGCGTATTATCATGCATACATTACTGCTTGTCATACTCAAGTTAAATTCGCTGTGTCTGTTCCCAAACACAGTCTGCTCTGTAGTGCTGCAATCAGGAAAAAAAAATTGCAAGGCACAGTAGCTCCTAGCCTGAAATAATTAACTTCCTGAAAGTTAGGCCTCTTTCAGCTTCACTGAATTCTGAGATAGAATGTTTGTCTTAAATGTCAAAGAATAAGGAAAAAAAGAAGATAAATATTACATCATGTCAAAGCGTTGGTGGGAGGGGGTTGACTTCAAAATGCAACTCAAATACTCAGATACTTTCCATCTGTGTGGTCACATGTTCCCACAAAATTTTCCCACATTAAATTCAAAGACTACTTGTTTCTAATTCCACATAATGGGCAAAGAAATTGCTGAGGTCACATGTAGGGTTTTAATATTCTTCAGATATTGTTACCTCTCAGTGTTGGTGTAGAAAACTGTTCTTCTCGAGCTATCCTAACAATATTTGTAAAAAGTACAGTTTTATTGGAGCAACTGCTTCCATTCTTGGTGCTCCTCTGGGCATACCTATGAAATAAGGGTTTGGTCTTTGCATCCGTGGTCTGTGCTATGCACAGTTTATGCACCACAGAATAATTTTTTTCTTACACCAATAAAACATTCATGCTGAGGGCATATTGGGACTCTTGACTAGTTTCTCATCGATGAATATGCATTCTGTGGTTGGCAGAATTTTCTGATATCAGCAGCACTAAGTATTTGAATGCCTACATTAACACTCAGAGATAAAGTAATAGAAGTAAAAAAAATTATAATAAATGTGTATAAGTGTAATACAGTCATATGAAACAGTAAATGTAGTAGTAATGTAGAAATATTTTACAGACACAGTTATCTGCTTTGTATTATTTATTGCCAAGGCAGGACTCATCCCTAAGGAACTTTTGGTAACTTAGCTGACACTGAACCATGCCATAAATCAAGTCCCTCCTGATGGGAGAGAATTTTCTGAAAGTCCTTGCGAGGAGTTTCAAAGATAAACTGAGACTTTTCCTTGAGTTTCAATGCTTCCAGATAGTTGTTTATTAAGTCTTATCAAAGGAACAGAGCCACTAGAGTGACCCAGGTACAGCATAGAGCACAGAAAGCAGGAGTGAAGGCTCTCTATCAAGATTTACACAGCCTTTTAAAGATATTTTAACCAATAGTTACTAAAAACGTACATTATTTTCACTTTCTTACCAATTGTTCAGTAACACGGCCAGGAACGGCAGAATTTTCTATCCGGTCATTCCAAACTACTTTTACTGCAGAACATGGAGTAGTAGAAGAAGGAGAAGAAGGTTTAGAGAACAACAACAATCCTCCATTTTGATATTTTTTGCTCTTATCTATTTACTACAGAGAGAAGCCCAAAACCTCTAAATTTTTCACCCTGTGACAATTTTACATAGTAGTCTATCACCTAATTCACACCACTGTATTTTCTAGTTCTTGTCTGACCGTTGGTAATTTTTTCCAAGGTTGGAGGCTAAAACAGTGTTGTTCAGGGGAGTAAGAACCCTTAAAAACAGGCAGAGAAATATTCTCGGCACTCTGGGTTCCTACACTTAGCATTTGAGAAAACTGGCATAACTACAGCCCTGCTACTATATGGTATTCTGTCATTTGTTGGGGTTTTTTTTCCAGAGAGATTTAATTATAATCTAGAAATTTGAATTTCTGTCGGTGGAAACTTGGCTGGTGGAATATTACTGCAGGACTCTTCCAATTTTTGAAAACATTAGTTTTGATACATTTGTTGAATTGTGGAAATCATTAACTTAGTTTGGGGAATTTTCATGTGATTTTATTCAGGACTCTTTACAATTAGGGGACAGTACTTAGAATGTGACCTATGTCACTGAAATTCGTGCAAAGTACTGAGGGAGCAAAGTGTGTTGATTCTACATGGAAGGGGATTGTGCATTAAGAGCTGACTTTACTGTAAGACTTCAGAAAATATAATGCAAAGTTTTGTTTCCATGTGGTGACCAAATCAATGGTTAAGCCTAATTTGTAATTCATACAATCTGGTGCCTTCAGTACTTTAAGGTAAGGAAGATTTTTTTACCAGAAAAGTAACTTTTTTGTCTGGTTGTCTGGGCCAGAGGGTTCCTTGCTGCAGTGAAATAACCAACAATGAAGAAGTGAAAGATCTGTCCTTTTGCTGACAGATCTTCCATGGACTTCCCAGAAGTCTTCACCTAAATATTTTTATCCTGCATCTATATTCAGTGCTTTCAGTAAGGATTTTGCCTGAGACTCCAGTGTGTTTCCAGTACAGTTTTTTGAGACATACCATTGTTGCAGTCCCTGGAAATAGTGTTAGTTGCATGTTTGCTTGGTGATTATCTATGACCTCTACCAATGCCAATGGCATGTCTTATTAAAAATAATCCTTTTGATTCCATTCTTTTGGAAGTTTCCATTGATAGCTGCCCATTAAAATATGAAAGAACTTCGACATTTGAATTAATGAAGCTAAGTCCTTGTATCCAGGCTACATAGTTTTGCAAAAGCAGTTTCCAGAATCTTTGATTCATTAAGGACCTTTAAAATGTTACTTACTGCCACAGTTCAATCTGAATGTCTCAGAGGCACATGAATTTGTATTAAGACTCAGCTTAAACATTCCATACAGCTTTTCCTACTTGCCTGTGAAAAGAAATCCAGCATAAATTTAAACCTAAGTAACAAAATTTTCACGACAAATATTTGCACCTTTACTTCAGCTAGATTCTTTACATTCCAGATTGAATCATGATTCGGGGGTGATTGATCCACAAGTGTTTTATACTGACTGACTTAGAAAGATGTGACATTTTCCTGGCAGTGTCACAGTGCATTTCAAGTGAGTGGATTTAATGTCGTATATGGCATAGACAACCACTCATAAACTACTTCACATGTATGTGTGTAAACCACACTTTTTTATTCTTAATGAAATATTAAAGGACTTTAAGTAAAAAAAAAAAAGCCAAAGACTGTTTTCTGAGACCTTCTCACATCTCTTGGGTTTGTTCAGTAGGCCACAACATGCTGAGTAAGCAAGAACTGCTTCTCATTCCGTTCTCAAAAGATTTGTTGCTACTGAAAATTGTCTAGTGTATGATGACAACTTGTAGAGTATGACAACTGCACAAGTTAAGGGAAAACAGAGGTCCTTCATACTGGCACAAATACTCCATACCTGCTGCAGACTTTGTACTACATCAACAACAGCACCACCACCACCTTGCACTTAAAAAGAACAGACCATTGTGTTCTGTATCATTTCTTAATCAACTGACTTTTATAATTTTATTGTGTCTTAAAAAAAAATGAGGCAAGCCTACAAATGGTCTTTGTAGCTGTTTACTGTTCAGTTAACTTTTTAGGTTAAGAAGTTACAAACAGGCCAATCTGACAGTAACTGCAGCGCATAGGAGAAGGCTGAAGGATATTCTTCAGATATTTTTCTAAGAAGTGTTATCACCGTCACAAGTAGCATTTGATTCAGCCAAACAATAGGGAAAATTCCTTTCTCCTCACCTAGTCAAAAATATTCATAATTTCAGTTTGCTGAATATTTTAAGGCCTGAATTTAAAGGCCCAGTTACCTCCAGGTTTTACACAGAAGGAATTTTAAACCATTTTGAATTACTGGGAAGCAGAGTATTCATATAATGGATATTTGCTTCATAAACTGTCATGGATGGGAACAGAGGAAGAAACAATACTTGGAGCATTAAGATATATATACTTTCTCAGAAATTTAAAGAAATGTTGGAAGAAAATGATCCAAAACCACTTTTAATTTTAAAAGCCCTTGCCATACTCAGTTTTCAATGATTTAAAAATGCTTCACCATGCAATTCTTCAGTTTATTTACACACAACTCATTCCCTTCCCACTTTTTGTGGTGACCCCTAAAATATTTTTCTTTTATCTGCAGAACCACCGGTATTTTTAATTTTTTTTAGTTCTCTATTCTGTTATCTAAAAAGAGAGTTGCCAGATTAGGAGTCTGAGATGCCCAGCTGCTGAGGCAGCTCAGTTCAAGGTCTGGGGACCAGGCTATGGCAGGTATCTGGTGGGAGAAGACATTAGTGTGGAGCTTTTGAATCATCTGTATCCCCTGAAGGTGGGGTTTCTACAATTCAATGCATTTCCATTTTATCCACATAGTCCTCTGCCAGGGAACCAAACACACAGCTTATAAACTCTGTTAAGTGCATAAAAATGGTATTAAGATACCCATACATATTGAGACTTTGCTATATAATTTACAGATTCAGGTTTTATGGCCATCATAGTCTTGAAGTAAAAAATGTGAGGGTGAATTTGTGTTATCTTCAGAAGAGCACCCCATTGAGAATAGGGTAGGTTTCACTTTCCATTTATAGAATGAAACTTGACCTGAAAAGATATTATGCTATTTTCAAGTGATATGGGAATTGGCCTTAGTAATAGAAGTGTAGTTTTGTGTGTGTTTAACCTACTTTTCCTCTAATATATTTTAATGCTATGAGGGCTGTCTGGCCTCTAGTCCTTTAATGCACACTACACATGTTGATGAACCAAGAAGGCTTTCAGTGTATCTGAGATGTAGACTTACATTCTTCCAAAATATACCCTGGTGGGTCTTAATGCTGTAGTATAAGACATAAACAGATATTATGTGCATTTTAATGTCTTACCATAAAAATGTGAATTTAAGGTAAGGAAACATCTGTGAAATTGGGCATTTTGAATTTTTATTTAATTCATCATTGCTTTTTGAATCTATTCTCAGTAAACTTAAGAATGAGACAATGCTGTCTTCTTTTAGTAGCAATACTAAGAAGTTGGCAAACATTTGAAAAAAAAAATCAGACCAAAAAACCATTTCAGGCTTCAGTTTATATCTCTATTAAACATTTATATCCCATAAAAATAGCATGGAGTTTTTTCAGTCAAAAAGCAAGCGACACAAAAAAAAAAAAAAGCTGAATCAAAAAGGAGGAAAGTGAATAATATTTAATTTATCTGTGCAGTGAATTAAATTTATATTACGTCATTAAGGCACAATGAAGTAGCTGTAGGATGTGGGATATATTTGAGAGAACTTTAGGCAGAAGCAATGTACAAACAACATAGAAGCTTATGATAAGCCCTTACTATTGAAAATAGTATAAAACCTTGGCATTATTTTGTCTACCAAACTGAAAAATAATATTTGTTGTGGTATCTAGTTCTAAAGGCAGGTACAGCCCTTTCTCTACAGGAAATTATATAGTTAAACAAGTGTAGCATCCTTTACAGGGTCAAAACTTTTCTAGGTTGTTAAGATCTGGTTATTAAAATTATTTTGGCCTCTGCCCAAATTCAAGTGCAAAGGAGACAACATGCTGAAGTCAATAGTATGGATTATATTTAACAGTATATGTGAGGTAGAGAGAGAGATAGAAGGCAATGGAAAAAGAGGTGGTGAGGGGGAGGAAAAGAGAGTGACAGAGACAGATTAAGTAGAAAGTATCACCACTCCATGGATCCTGACAGCATCCTGTTGATCCTCTTTTTCTGGTCTTCTCTGTGGTGAGGACCCTACAAAACTTGGAGTTCAATGGATTAATATATGTTCAGGCAAGGTGGGAATGCTCAGGTGCGTCCCCAGGGGAGAAGTTTGACACAGTCTCTTGCAACAGACTCTGGGTCTGTTGCATCACTTTGCATCATGTGCAGTGCTCTGGTGCAAGTCCTCAGGTATGGGTCTGGGGGATGCTTTGGGGGTCTTTGATGGTTTATGACACCTGCTCAGCTGCCTCTCATGGGACTGTCCTGTGGATGTGGCCTTCCTGGAGTGGTGAATTTTATAACTGAGATAGTTTGTGTAAGGGAGGGATGGGTGTTCACTGCCTTTGACCAGAGGTTATGTACACCACATCCCCAAAACTCTCCTCCTCCTGCCTTGGCTGCAGGGAAGTCTGCACAAGCCTGGCCTCAGTCTGTGGGTTTTGGCTTCCCCTACTGTGAACTCAGCCACAGCTGATTTTCAGGGCAGCTCCTGGGTTTGGCTTTCTTTGTGGATAGATTCTTCTCCCTCAGCCATGTTTACTTCTCCCTAGACCTGAGATAATTGAACAATAACATCACCTTTATCTTATCTCAAGTTCCAATTAGGTGCTTAACTCACAGTCCAAAGTTCCAGTCAGGAAGCATGTTCTGGTAGGGGTGGACTTTGGTCATTGCAGCTTCTTTATACAGTTTTACCATAATGGGCCAAAAGTCCTTCATAACAATGTTTAAGCCATTAAGCATAGTAGAAAATGAGAGAAAAATCAGTGAGACTATATTAGTGTCTTCAGATATGAGTGAAATACTTTAAAGATATTGCTATACATTTGCTTAAAAAGTAACTCTCATACAAATATTTTGTGCAAGCTTTGGACTTCAAACTGGAGTGAGTTCCTATGCAAGAAAAAACATCCTGATTTCTTGCAGTTACTGAGGTAGGATCCTTCATGCATCTGGCTTGGAATCATTGTCGTCATCACAGTAGGCCTCTTACTTGCAAACAGTATTCTCAGTACTGACAGGAACATAAGGACAAAGCTTGACCTTCAGGAACATATGCTGCCATCAAAGAAAAATAAGCCAGCAGGAAACCCACATGTTATTTGAAATTAGATTTTGGACTTTTCAAGACAGTGATGACTACTTGTGCACATTTCTGAGCGTAGGAAAATATGGTTGTACTCTCTGAAGTCTTCAGATGCCAGAGGCTTACTAGAAAATGCTAATACTAATAAAGACTGATAAACATTTGTATTATAATGTTGTAGCACCATGCCTGTAAGTACTGTAAGTACACTATCCTTCCATTAGTGGATTATCTGTCAGAAAGGTATCACATTGTGCCCAGGAGAGCCTCCTCTGTTGTAGTAATTTCCAAACTCTCTTTGGTCCTTTTTTTCTTACGCCTTTTTCTTTTTTTGTTTTGTTTGGCTTTTGCATGTTGGTGGGCTGTTTCTTGTAGAAGTTAAAATATATTTCTTTTCCACTGATTGATGAGCACTGTGATATGTAGGTGGTTTCTGGAGGGGGAGAGTGCTTTTGTGTAGAAGGGATGAGTTTGCTTTCTTCTGAAGCATTTTGATATTGCCAATTAGTAGCTGTGAGGGAAGTTTGTCTTCAAGAGGCATTGGCACAAACAGTTGAAATTTATAATTATATTCTTCAAAGCCTCATAATAGGTAATACTAATTTGTTAGAACTCATACGGTGAATGAAACAAACCTCTTTCATAGTCTCCTTCTCTCTGAATGATTGTTGAATAGAACAGATACTCAGATACCATATTTGAGGTAATTCCAGGATGGGAGGTGATGCCTTTTCCTGGTCTTAAAATCAAGAGTCATACACAGTTAGAAGGGGAAAAGGGATTTTACCTTGGTATTTATTTTAAGGATCCTTAGGTGCACACATCCAGGTCAAATGCACCGAAATGCACCCCGCAAAAATGCCCACCCCAAAAGATCTGGTATAACATTATAGGTTTTACTAATTAGCATATCTATCAAAGATTCCCCAATGAGAGGCTCAAGTGAGCCCCTCTCCCCAAGGAACCTTCCCCTGGATGGTTCTATCTTGGTTTACAGAATGTGTTCTGGAGAGGACCTTGGGGTCTGGTGCACACTGATCCCTAGCTACGAAGCTTCTAAAATGTTTAGTCTCTCAGCTTGACAAAGTCCAATACTGTAGGCAAAAGCACTAAGAATACAGAAGTTGTAAACAAGGTATAACAGGGGTATAAAAGAAAAGGCAAAAAATCTTCATGGCATCAGAGGGATGCCATGAAAACTTAGGGTTTTCACCCTTGACTATTTTCAGCTCCTTAATACCTCAAGTTTTAACTTCCTGCTTTCAAGAAGGAGGTTGGCACAGTAGTTTGCTGTAAAAGATTTTCAAATGGTTATGTAAATGTGAATATTTATAATTTCTGAGTGTTTAGTATTACAGATTTGAGAATACTCAGATTCTAAGATGTCATTTTCATGTTACAGTTTCATATTTAGTAAGCTAAGAAAATGATTTTTTTTTTTTTTTTTTTTTAAAGGGCTACATTTTGGCTCCATTAGGCAAAATAACTAGAATGTTAAAATGAGTTACTCTGGTGTATATTGAAGATTTAGCAGTGAAACTTTATTTTAATTTGGTTGCCTATTTGAAAACTACTGATTTAAAAAATTCAAAATAAGGAATTTTCTCAATTTCTTTCACTTGCAGAAGATGTTGAGAAATTAGAAAGAAATGTGATAATGTTAGAAGTTCTGACAGATTAGATGTTTGTCAAAGTGAATGCAGTATTCAAGATGGATTTTGCTGGGGTACTGTAATATATGTACTGAAAAAGCTACATATGGTCCCTAAATGTGTCATCCTAGAAGGCATTTTGAAGGACACAGTAAGGTGTGCCATGCCAAAACCACGTCAGGGCCCATAACTAAAAACTACAGTCAGCTGCAGATTTCATTTACAAACATAGAAAAGGTCTTTACAAATATAGAAAAGCCATATGGAAAAACAAAGGTTATTGTTCTGGGTATCCTGCCTTCAGCAATGTCCAAAAGCAGAAGATTAAGAAAACATATATCAGGAGAGCAAGCACATCATTATTTGGTTTTTCCCCATAACCTGACAGTCTCCAACAGTTGCAACTCAAGGACTTTCTGATCCACCACTTGCTTTTGGTGCTTAATAAGCTTCAGTGAGTTTCTCTTCTGTGAACTTCTTAGTAACTCTTTGAATTCAAGTCAGATTTAGCATCGACAGCCTCCTGTTGACAACAGGTTCCACAGCTTTGCTAACTACCGGGTGAAGAACCACATCCTCCTGCATGAGTAGTTGCCACATGCTGTTGTTATCCCAGGCCCCTCCTGCTTCTTTTTGTAGACCAGTGATATTGAATGTCTCCATTATAGACACAGACAAAGGGATCAAGTGCACCCTCAGCAAACTTGCAGATGGCCTCAAGCTGAGTGGTGCAGTTGACACACCTGAGGATCAGGATTCCATTCAGGTAGACCTGGACAAGCCTGAGAAGTGGGACCAGGGAATCTCATGAAATTTAACAGGTCCAAGTGCAAGGTGCTGCAGCTGTGTTGGGGCAACCCCTCATGTCAATCGAGGCTGGGGATGAACAAATCAAGAGCAGCCCTGTTGAGAAGGATTTGGGGGTGCTGGTGGGTGAGAGGCTGGACATGAGCTGATGGTGTGCATTTGAAGCCCAAACAGCCAAACATGTCCTAGACTGCATCCAAAGCACTGTGGCCAGCAGGACAAGAGAGTGGATTCTCCCCCTCTGCTGTGGTGAGACCCCACCTGCAGTGCTGCGTCCAGCTCTGGGGTCCCAGCACAGGAAGGACATGGACCTATTGGAGGGAGTCCAAAGGAGGCCACCAAGATGATCAGAGGGATGGAGCACCTCTCCCACAATGAAAGGCTAAGAGAATTGTTCAGCCTGGAATAGAAAAGTCTGTGGGATGACCTAATTGTGGCCTTCCAGTACCTGAAGGGAACCTGGCGGAAAGCTGGAGAGGGGCTTTTCACAAAGGCAGGTAATGATAGGACAAGGGGGGAATGGCTTTAAGCTGAAATAGGGTAGATTTACATTAGATATTAGGAAAAAACAAAACTACTGTGAGGGCGGTGAGGCACTGGAACAGGTTTCCCAGAGAAGTTGTGGATGGCTCATCCCTGCAAGTGTTCAAAGCCAAGTTGAATTGGGTTCTGAGCAACCTGTTCTAATGAAAGGTGTCCTTGTCCACAGCAGGGGGGTTGGAAATAGATGATCTTTAAGGTTGTTTTTTCTTGGAGGACGACTGACCAGCCCCTTGTTCTTCTGGTTTCTGGATTCTACTCTGCTACAGCGGAAAGTTATTCATTCTCCACTTTCCATGAAGTGAGTCTTACCATGCTTTCTTCATGGATGTGAAATCACATGGATATTAAGGAGATCTTAAGATTGTACATAGAGACGGACACTTTAAGAGTCTGAAGCACTATATGATCTCATAGTGGTCTAACTAGAAGTATACCCAGCATAATTTTTTAGCTGAGGCAGCACATATGGACCATTCCATTTTGAAAATTGTGAGCTTTGATTATAAACATTATGGTCATTTAATGGAGGACTTAATTAACATTAGGTAGATTACTGCAAAAGACTTGGTTCCCTTGCATTTAAATGTATGAGTTTTAAATGATTTACAGTCAACTCAAAATCAAGTTACTTTTCACTGGAACTCTTGTAATAGTTTTCCTGAAATGTCAGTGAACCAAAAAATGTAGGAAGGAGAACATGTATTTGAATGAATAGTAAGCAATTATTTGTAGTGAAAAAAAAAAAAAAAAAATTAAAATGCATAGTTGATTACTGATATCTTTTCAATTTATTGTAGATTCATTTGAGCTAATTAAAAGCACACAAAACATGATTTTAAAGTAGGAAACAGTTGTGGTTCTGCAATAGCGTTCATTATATAATCTATTTTTGCTCTTTTAATTATTTATTTTATGATAATTTTTATGCATTCTACAAACTATTTCTGATTCATTATTGCACAAATTTTTATTCTTTTGAGTGGAACTGAAAAATAATAAGCATTAAATCTATTTTAAATATGTGTTCATGTTTCCACAAACTTTATTTAGAATTTCAGCACATGAAAGTCCTGTAAAGATCCCATCTTCCTGAACCCAGATCAACCACCCTTCTGGATAACTCCCCCCAGTTTATATACTGGGCATGACGTTCTGTGGTGTGGAATATCTCTTTGGCACCTCCCTTGACCTGCTGCCCACACTGCTTTAGGTGCAGCCCAGGACACAATTGGCTTTCTGGGTCGCCTGTTCCGGCTATGCTCGCTCCCAGTTTCTTTTGCTGACCTTCTCACTGGCAGAGCATGAGGCAAAAAGAAAAGTCTTTGACTTAGAATAAACATGACTTAGCACAAAACCAAAACATCAGTGTGTGATCAACCCCATTCTCATTCCTAATCCAAAACACAGCACTGTAACAGCTACTGAGGAGAAATTAATTAACTCTATCCCAGCTGAAACCAGGACACTGTTATAGCAGAACTCCAAGGATGAGACTTATGTTCAGGTTGTTCCAGTGCTGTAGGATCATAGGATGATTTGGGTTGGAAGGGATCTTCAAAGGACGTCTAGGTCCCACCAGGGATATCTTCCATAGACCATGTGTCTCAGAGCCCTGTCCAGTCTGACCTTGAATGTTTCCAGAGATGGGGCATCCATCACATCTCTGGGTAACCTGTTCTGGTGTTTTACCAGCATAAATGTAAATGAAAATCTTCCTTAAATCTAATCTAACTGTTCCTTCTTTTAGGTTAAAATTATTACCCCTTGTCCTTTTTCTATAGACCCTATTAAAATACTTGTCCTCATACAAAAGAGCTTTAGACTAGAAATACCACACTACTCAAGAAAATTATTAAAACTGCTGTAAATACTTCAGAATTTGCACAAAATTTTTTTCCATTGCAGGAAAAATGAAAATCTCAAGGTGACAATTGCCCCCAGATCATAATATCTGTCTTTCTATGGAGCTTAAATAATTTAGCAGCTGTAAACCAGCAACATTTCCTAGAACTTTCATGAAAAAATTCCTGACTTTGACAGTAACAGAAAATTTTGAAAGCAGTAATGAACTCCTGAAAACCAGTTGTTTATTTTGTAAGTATCTTTGAATAAAGGCTCATTTATTTCTCATTGATATAGTAGTGTGTAACACTAAACAAAACTGGCATTGCTCATAATTTTTTTTGCATTTTTTTTGTTTAAATTCCAGCATTCAAGGACTGATTAATGTCAGGCAGTTGCCTGAGCAAGCCTACACTCTACAGTAAATAACACTTTTTAATTAGTCCTGATGTGGATTGGAGACTGAATATCTGATTAACATTCATAGCAGCAGTTGAGTGACTTTCATGAATTGTGTGAGCCCATGCATTGTGTAACCTGCAGTAACCTCTCAGTGTTATATACATCTTGCCCGTACACGATCCATATATTGCGCTGATATTTGCATAGCTGCTTCCCGAAGGCCCAGTAATTCTGAGAAGAGTGTGCTGAGTCAGATGCTGTGTCCCCTTATGCATTAATCCTGGCAGGAATGATGTGTGGGCCTGCAGGCTGTTCAGGACCAGCCACTGGAAACTCGCCTAGGCAAATCAGAGGGTGCCCATGCTACAGGGGTTCTTCTTTGTGTACCCAGGGCACTTAAGGTGTGAGGACTTGCATGACTCAAAACATCATCACTGATCCTGGAGATACTGTTGTATCTGCAGAAGGCAGGGACAAGGTGGTGCCATCTGCAGTGGGGGTATTGCCCTGAATTCTTCTAAAAAAGATGCAGTCTTTGAAGACTCTAAGTCTTTTTCTAAGACTCTTTCACGTCTAAGTTTTCTTTTAAAAGTTGTTGGATGGAACTTTTGAAAGGAAAAATAGAATTGTCCCATGTCTATTCTCTTCTGGTCCCTTGATTTATGAATTCTGGTATGTCTTTGGGGATAATCTTTTCTCAGTTTCAGAAACTGGTTCTAAGTTTGGAAGATGGCAGAATCTGCAGTGCATATGTGGAATTCCACTGGGCAAGCCTTCAGTATATGATACTGTGAGTTCCATGTCACACTCTGAGCCCTGATGGCTGCTGTTCTGAGTCTTTGAGGCTGAGCTATGTGGGCTTCGATTCAGGAAGCCAACACCATCTTCCCCAAGCTCTGGTATTGCATATGGTTTTCCATATTTCTATTATTTCTTCTTTTCATATGTGACAACCACTCTGTTCTACCTTGTTCAGATGGGTGGTACCTCTTGGGTGCTGGTTTATTCCACTGTCTTCAGGCTACTGTTGTGTGTTTCTAGACTGGTTGGTGGTCATCTGTTTCCTCTGAATAGTTTTAGGCTGAGGGCTACTCTCTACACTGTTTTTATAAGAATGACATGCAAACAATTAAGATTAAAATTAAACCTTACATTATCAGTCATATATATATATGTGTATGTGTATATATATAGATAGATAAACAGATTTCTGGAGCCATTCATATGTTGTTAACACAAAAAATGCAATGAAAATGCAAGCTAAAAGTTAATTATTTCTTCCTTATTCACTTTACTACAGTCAATTTTTAATTATGCTTTTAAAGAGAAATTCATCTTATGTTGCTATTTTTATTAATTATTAAAAGAGATCCATATTCACAAATTCAAGTTGTTACATAAATTCTTTTGAGATTCTATTTAATTTATAGCCAGATATTACAAAAGAAGCATATTCCAATCATTTGCAGTAACCTACCATAATTAGTTGTGGTGATTTAAGGTGCATGTGCATGCTACCTGCTGGTAGCTTAAACACAGCAACTTACTATGTAAAACATAACAAATCTGTTGAACATGTTTACAGAAAATAATGTGCAGAACTCATAGAAATATCAACTCAGGATCTATTCAAGAGGTCTTCTAATATTGTGACCAGTTATCATTTCATTTATTTGCCACATAAACAGTTACGTGTGGTTTGATGAGCTGTGGAGAAAGAAAAATGGAAAATTTATATTATTTTCAATGTAAGAAAATTATGTAATAGATATGTTACCTGCATACATTATTTACATTAGAAGCACTCCAAGAGAAAGAGAACAAAAATATAAACAGAAAAAACAAATAAAGATCCTTTTTCCTTTTTTTTTCCTTCTTCCCAACATCCTGAGTATACCAGATCACAATATTGGTACCGATGTGGGGGAATAAAACCTGAGTTTTTAAAGAGTGCTACAGTAATGGGCATATATCATCAGATGATGTAACACCCAACTATAACATGCTTTTGGCCATTCATAAAATCTGAAAATGGACCTCATGACTTATGTGAGGTGTGAACTAGAATGGCTGTGAAATGAGGAGCAGACTGGTCTGTCCAGCAGTAAGAGAAAGGCAGTCACAGAGATCAGGATTACTTCAACCTTGCGCAATGGTAGTGCCACACTCACAGCTCATCCTGGGTGGTCTGTTGTCAGGCTAGCAGGGCTTCCATACATGTAAATTTGAATTTGTCAAAAGAAATAGAAGTTTTCTTTGAATGTCCTCATTTCCTGCTGTTTCACTGTGTCTTATAATGTTCTGCTATTCCCATGAAAATACTGTCCTCTTGGTGCTTTTTTTCCCTATGATTTCATTCTGAATGTCTTAAATTTTTACATACAGACAATTGCTCTGTAGCAGACTACTGATTTTTAGTTGTAGTTCAAGTGGAAATTGTGCTTTCAAGAAAAAAATGTTGGGTTTGTTTGTTTGTTTTGTTGGTTTTTAATAGAAACCAATTTCTCATATTTAGATAATGAGCAATGTATCTTGATATATAAAAAAATGGAAGGCAAGGAATGGACTGCATTGGAAAACTGTATCCTTTTAGCCATGTAGTTTTACAGGCAGATTTTCAGTCTCTAAAGTTATGCTTGACTTTTCCAGGTGGGAAAAAAAGTGGAAGAATCTGTTTTAAACTCCTGCCTGAGCTCAAGCAGAGGGGGTATATTCACTCTTTTAAGCAAGTCATTTAAACTAGTATCCCATTTACTGCAAACAAGCTTGTTGGGAATATGAACAGTGGTTGTAGGGGAAGTGCCAGAACAGTTCTGGGTTGTAGTGCTTGCAGTGAGTCCTCCTGCTCAGCTGGGCTTTGACACAGAACAGCAGTTAATGGAGTAACCTTCATTCTGAATAAATAAATACTGACCTTTACTTTTCACCAAGTGAAAATGATCACCAGCCAGCTCAGATGTGGTGGCATAGATTTTACCATTGCTACAGATTTAAATGGCAATATTTAAAATAATTATTTACTTAATTTAACTATTCCATGTAACAAGGTGACAAGAAGTGACTGTGTGTGTGCCAAAAAATGCAATGTGTTTGATTAAATGTTTGTGATTCTTTAGGATGGAGGGTGAGTCATCCACTAATAGTCAGTACTAAAGGTTCAGCTGAATCAATGAAAAGACATTTGAAAAAAAAATGTTTGCAAGCAGTGGTATCTCAGATATATTAAAAGTTTAGTTTTTATTTGGCTGCCAAATTGTGTTTGTTCTTGAGGATGACTTCTCACTGATGAAGACTAAGTACATACTTCCATTACTTATTTATTTACATATTCATGATGCCCCACTTCTCTTTCATCATTCCTTTGTATTTTTTGTTAAAATTAAAATAATAGTCAGGTTGTTCCTAATCAAGACCTCAATGAAAGACAAAAAAAAAATACAAGAATTAGTGGGAATAGAAGCATGACAAGAAATGCCAGAACTCTTTCGCACTTCCTCCATAGGTGAAGTCAAGTCAAACAAACTGGATGATATGCCACAATGACGTAGTTTACCCAGTTGTCCAAGTTAAGGTACTTTCTCTGCTTCGGTGGGCAGTGCCACCACTTTGCAAACACAGAAGTGGAGCTACCAAGTGAGCCGTGGTGTAGAGTCAAACTGAGTTTTGTTCTAAAGCTTTTGTGCAAATGACATGTCAAATTTGCCTGTTTCACATCCTAGTCAGAGGAGAACTGATCTAGATTGTCTCTTGTTTATATAACAGTTGTAATTCAAGTAATAGCAGTGCTTTATAATCAGGGGGTTTGTTCTTTTTTGTTTTCTTATTCATGAAAATTACTGTTGCTTTGTCTTGTTTGATTACAGTTGCACCTATTTAGAAGCTTGACTATTTGCCTATTACAAGTATAGACAGAAGAAGAGGTTTGTCTGTTTTATTTATTCTCAGAGATGAGATTATGTACCCGAAGGGATTCCAAAGTAAAATTTTGAAATTCCACTTATCCTTTAAATACCTCATATATTCTGTGTAGACAGGATTTAAGCTCTAAGCTGATGAAAGAAGTACTGCTAAAGCATATCTGTCAATAAGAGGAGAATCCTAACTCAGAAATGACATCTTCATATGTGAGGAAACACAGTACATGCAGTATCCTGTATTTCTTTGTGTAATAATTAAGCTGTTCTCTAAGACTCAGAACATGAGTAAGACAAAAGGCAAAAATTTTAGAATCTTTCTCTGCTCTCTGAGGTTTTGCACTAAAGCTTGTTATTTTCATCAAGACTGAAGATACTACATTTTTTCTGTTTTCTAATAACAATAATGTGTAGAAAAATAAGTTACTTGAGTAACAAATATTCATGGAACAGTCTGCTGTGAAACTATTCCTCTATTAAATGAGAATTTTAGCCAAAGTTGTAGCACCTGCTAGATACAGTTTGTGTTCCTCCACTGGTAAGTGGGCTGCCTCTTCCTTTCGAAAACCCTGCATTTTAATCTTTTCAGCTCCTCGTGTTTAAAAATGCTGTTATAAGACTCTACCCACTAGAGCCTCAAAAAATAACTAAATACCGTAAATTAAAACAATACAAGTGTTCTGGAACATGTAACTATACTTAATGTTCCATCTTCTACTGAAAGTTACGTCTGAGATAAGACTATAAGTAAAATTAGCTTTTAGTTTATGGTAGTTTTCTTCTTTATAGCTCTCTTTGCAGAGTGGGAAACATAATTTTATTTATACTTGAAAAAAAATAACTTCATTGTGGTCAATTTTTAGATTACATGAAGCTGGCTGTCCTGTCAAAAGAGCCCCTGTCCTTGACTCTGAATTCATATCTCATTTTTCAAACCTTGTAGGAACTTTCTGAGTGTATGTTCATTCCCACTTCTAGAAGGTTTCTTTTGATCCCATTGCCAGTCTTCCAGTCCTTAATGGCCTTGAACATCATATGCTGGAAAATAAGAAATGCTTCAATGACATTCTCTAACTAGATTAAACTGGTGAAAAAGAGAGATGCCAGATTTGTTTTGTGTATCCCTGTAAGCTTTGTATTGTTTAAAAGAAATGCAGTAGATGCCAACATTGAATACCCACTGCTTACCTAAAAAGAAATTTTGTTCCCTTTAAAATATTTTAAATTACACATTTATTACTTTAATTTAGAGGTGAGTCTCTGGGAGCTAAGGAAACAGCTTAGATATACTAACATAATCGTGTGTGTCAATGCATCAGTATTTCTGTTCTGGATATGTATGGCCCCTCCAATGGGATGGTCTGATTTATTTTAGAATGGAAATAACACTGTATTCCTTGGAAACTTGGGGATGCCCAAATGTTCTTCTCTGTAATGACACTAGAAAAATAGAGTGACTGTGCTGCGGGGAAAATACACCTTTAGATGCACTGAAGTCCCAGGAAGGTCTGGTATCATTCCCTAACTTCTGGGTGTGTATATGGAACTTCTACTCCAGGAGTGTGTGTCCTGTCCAAAGACATGAACTGCCTTCAGACAATTGGTAGGATCTGCCCCTAGATCCCTCTTTAAGGGTAGTGTTGGGTGTTCTGGGCCTGCTGCAGGCGCTGTGATTGTTCCTCTGTTGAAAGGCACAGGAACATTTGGTTCTCTGACCGGGAGAAGAACATGGCTTCTTTAGAGAAAGGTTGTACACCTTCCTCTCAGTTGGTCAGTAGCAGTCATTTCTAAAATACTGGTTTTCATCAGTTACTCCTCTATGTAATTCCCTGAAAAATTAAGTTAGAGAGCAAAAAAAGAGGTGTCTACCGTAAAGCCTGGGAAACAGATTGGATCCCTAACAGTAAGGAAGCAAAGTGGTTGTGCACTGTTTGACCTCCAACTGACCAACACAGAGTTTCAGCTGCAGCAGAAGGAATGCATCCATATTCTGAAAGGGAAAAGAATGCTGAAGGGAGAAAGGATGGCGTGGCTGGCAAGTTATTGTTTTATGCTTCCCATGAGTCCATGAACCTAAGGCCTGATTAAACAATGCCTGGTGCATCTTTCTTCCCTCTTGGCTGGGACAATATCCTTTTCTGCTGTAATAGTAATCCAGCATCAGTGAAGGAAAATGTCAGTCACTTTGATGAACTTCCCAACAGAATTGAACAAACCAGAAGCAAGGATGTTGGGGAGAGAAATTGAACTTTTAATATATTTAGCAGAGCAAGAACAGGTATTTATAGTCCTTCTTTTATTAAAACTGTCTTAAAAGATCTGTTGAGATTAGTTCAATATTTCTTTATTGTATCACAGAGTGAGACATCAAATATTTTGACTGCAAGGAAAGGGTGATTCTTTAAAGTCTTACTAAGGGTAACATCTGTGAGCCAACTAAGTTTTTATTTCTTTCATACTGACATCTATTCAGCAAAATTTACAGATTTACAAACTGAACTGGAGACAATTACTTGAAAAAGTTATATAAGATTCATGGTTTATGTCCTTCTGCCTTTCTGGATTGTACCTTGTCTTTTAACTTTTTCAGCTGTCAGTCAGCAGTCTTAAGGTCCCAGCCAAACTGCAGTGCACCTCTGCCTCTTTGTTCCATAGCCCTCCATGCTGGGGACACAGCTGAATGCAGTGCAGCTCCCTTCCAGGCTCTGCAGTCCAGGTTTCCTATCCCTCCTGGAGTCAAAGGTCTTGTACCAAGATAAGATCTCAGTTATTTACCTGTCCTGAAAGTAAGAAGGACTTCTGCGTCTGCTAGTTTTATTGTAAGCTGATCTTTCCTGTGTACACCTAATATAACCTTAAATCTTTTGTCAACTGCCATGCTGAACCTTGAATTCTCTGTCTTTACAGTGCCTTTTCTCTTTTAATTTATTCTCTCTCTCTCCATCTGCTGATAGTTTCGTTTGCTAGATTTCCCATGTGAACTGATAATAATAAGGCAATAATCCTGTAAAATGCATAAGAAACAGCATCCAGCTTGTCTTACTGTAATAATCTTACAGTCTAGCCTCAAATGAAAAGTGTAATCTAAGTGCATACTTGTCTGCAAAAGAAAATGAAAAGTCAGAGATGTCTACCTGAGCCAAGGTTTTACCCTTTGTAATTTTTTCTTAAAAAAATGAGAAAATGTATCTATTACATGACATTTTTAGAAAACAGAAAAAATGTATGTGTATTAAGGAAATTCAAATAATTGTTGTGTTTCCATCTTCTTTTATAATGTATTTTGCTGGAGCTGTTATTATGGATTCATTGCTTGAAATTTGGAGTATTTATGAATCTTAGGAAATAGAAGTACATTTCTACCCTTCATGTTTGTTGGAGAAAATTTATGACTTGTTATGGTTTAAGCCTATCTGGTAAATAAGCACCATGCAACTGCTTGCTCACTCCACGCTCCTTCCTCCTCCCAGTGGAACAGGGAAGAGAATCAAAAGGAAAAAATTGTAGGTTGAGATAAAAATATACTAATACTACTAATAATAATAATAATGCAGATTTGAAAAAAGTGCCTGAAAACCATACAGATAAACCCCAAGAAAAACAAGTGATGCACAACACAGTTGCTCACTACCTGCTAACAGATGCCAAACCCCATTCCCCTGGGCTGTGGGTGGGTGGGGTGGGGGAAGTGAGTGAGCAGCTGTGTGGGGCTTAGTTACAAACTGGGTTTAAAACACAGCAGGCCTTTCTGGTACCCAGTGTGGGGCCATCGTGCCAGGCCCTTGAATCCACACAGTCCAGTAATCCTAGTTATCCCTCTTCTCCACCTGGCTGGGGGCAGGGCCCTCTAACCTTGATCACAAGATACCCAACTTCTTTCTCGTAGAAGTGGATTAGGATTTCTTTCCATAGAGTCAGTAGTATAATCAGCCCTTCCATTCTCCCTGGGAAACTGTCCGCTGGAAACTGGAGCAACAACTTTCCTTAAAGAACTTTCATCTGTGATTGCTTTTCCCTGCCCTTCCCACATCTGGGCCTCTAGGCTTGAGGTATGTCTTCAATCCCACTTCCTCATGTCCTCTACATGGCCCCGCTTAAACCTCAACATTTGTTCTTAATCATCATCTCTTCCTTTGCTTTGCCCTCTTTTCCCAACTCTTCCCTTCCTACTTCCTTTCCCTTTGCTCCACTTTCCTTTAATGAAGAATTGCCTAATTTATTAGGTAATTAGTGCTAATTTATTCCAAAATGTAACTGCTAACAGTTTTATGCTAATCAGAATTTTTTTGAGCTTTAACTCATTGGAGAGCCAATGTTCATGAACAGATGTCTTTATGCCTTCTCTGGACAAGTTATTTTTTTAATTATTTCATGACGTTCTCTGTATTTCTTTAATAATTACTGACTTGCACGTAGCTCTGAATAGAGAGCTTTTCATAGAATACCAGCTTCTCATGTAATACTTCCCACAATATTAACTTCCTCCATAATGTAAGTGATGAATGAGCTGATTAAATAATTTAGTTGTTTGATAAAATTTATTTGTAAAATTTACATAGAGACAGTGAGGTCTATTATAGAGTCTTTGGAATGAGCACAGGAATGACAATGAAAGTAGACAGCAGTGAGATAAGTAGGATAAAGCCTGATGTTTTGAGATACCTTTTTGGTATCCAAACTAAAAAAAAAATTGCAGCTACAGGTATCTATTAACACTTGATTTCAGTCAATTTCCTGATTTTAATTTTTTTAAAATCTATTTCAGCAGCTTTTGTGTTTTTAGGTAATGTTCTTTGGCATAAAATTGTTTCACTTGCTGTCTGAGTTTGGAAAATGTTGGAGATACCATTTCAGCCTACTTAATATTCAGAGCATTCTAGAATATATACATGCAGTTGAGTTATTACATGGAATACTCTTAAGTATTTTTCAATCCCTTACAGCACCTGGGGGGAAACCCTACATCAAATTCCACATTTTCCTCACATGTTAGTTGTACAGTACCCCATAATTCTAAGACTAATTTTAAGGCTTGTGACCATGGTGTAGTGTATGGTAGTTGGTTTTTTTCCATACCAATGTAATTTGTGAATTCCTTTCCTCAGTCATTATTTAAATTGGAGGGTGAATTTGATCCATGATAAAACAGGAATCTTGTTTTCCCCGACATATCAGATTTTTGAGTGGTTTCCTTTTAAAATAAATTACTTGGATTTCCTTCAGGTCCTCTGGTGTTGTATAAAGATCAGCAGTTGCAGCCAACACCCCTGTCAGCTAAACCAAGAAAGTTTGTGTTTTAATCTCTATTTAGCACTAAGTACGTAAAAATAATATATAAAACTGTCATATACTTAAATCCCTAATCTTTCTAGTCATTAAGATTTTAATAAAGTCCTGTCTTAGATTTTACTTTTGTTCTACTTCTAGAAAGGAATTTCTGCTTCTGGTGAAAAGTCACTTTGTGGTTTCCATCCAGTATCTTCAGTCCTTCCTCTATTTTGCACTCTCTCTTGTCTCCCCCATCTCTTCCATCACTGTGGTTTTGAAGAAGGACAGTTAACTGAGAACAAACAATTCAGCTTGCAGCTTATTTGGGAATTTTTTAAATTCAGGTTTTGGATAAGTTTGTAATATAGTTTGTAATATAGTTTGTAATATATGAGTAACAAATCAACAGGCATAACAAATGGTGGAGGAGAGTCTTCTGAACATTTTCATACCTCTTAGGTAAAGGGCAGTGGTTTTAGGTCACAACCCAAAAAAGCTTTTTAAAAAGGTTATTTTCAGCAAGAATGTATAACAAATGGGTAGACATTTGTTTGGCAAGCCATTGACTAGCCATGTTTGGTTTTTTATAGTTTTCAAAGGTTCGAGTTAACAGGCACTTTCCAATGGCACGATAAATTTACCTGATGCAACTTTGAGCCCTTTGTATCTCAAGACTTACTGCAGTGCCAATCCAGTGAAGACATTCAATCTGTTTGAGGAAGAAGACATAATTACCCCATTGCCAGAAAAACAGCACCCTTCTTCTGGTTTACAATGATATATGTAGGGTGCCTTAGTGTATTTTTAGTTGTGATTAATGGAAGGTATACTTCCAAGACCCTAAAAAAATCAATGGAACTTTTGGTTTAAGGTTTACTTGTAATACGTTTGTAATTAATATGTCCTGCTGTGGATGCTACTGTGCTGTGTCTTTGTTTTCTTTCTAAAAGCTTTACAAAATAAAAAACCAAACAAAACAACATATTATTTGTTAAGCAGAATTCTTGACTGCCTAGATTGGTCGGAACATAAACATTATGAATAGCTTAAATGCTGCAAAACAGAGGAAAGACAGAGACACAGGTAGTTATGAAGGCTAGTTCTATTTTTCCTGTAGGATACAAACCAGTATAATTATATTCCATTGTCAAAGTGTCATTGTGCTCATATTCTCAGAGAGATTCAGTAGCATTATGGGCACAGCTCTTTCATAGTGTTACAGAAGGGCCTATTGATCACTCCAACTTCCTAAAGAATGTGAAAAAGCTCCCTTAAAGTGCATAGATCTTGTGTTTCCCCTCCACAAAAATGACTTTTGTTCTGCAAGATTAGGGAACAAAATAAGGTCTCTGATTTAGTTGCATGTTTTAATTTTAAATTTGTCCTACAACTGCAGGAATTCTGTACAAGACTTGACTCACATAATGGCACATGATTTTTCATACCATAGTTTAAAACATTTTTCTAAAACTATTTCTCGTACATGTGAGGCAGGAAATAGAGTTGCTGGGTATTATTACTTAAACAGATAATTCAAGGTGTTGAGCAGCATGAGTAAATCATATGTGAAGCTGTTCAGTACTGGTTTTCAGATATTTTAGTTAATAAAGTGGCATCATGTGTGTTAAATAAAAATTAGCTTAGTTGGATTGAGTTGTGCACGGTAGGAAAACTGTCTAGAAAACAGTGATTCCTACTGCTGTAGAAATTTTGTGACATTGTGGATTTGTTTGTTCCGTGAAACAGAAACAAGACCGTACCAAAAAATGAAGGCATTGAAAGGAACTTTTGCCTCAGAAGAGCAGTCAGAGAGAAAGGTCATGGCAGAGTAGCTAATAGCACTGCAGTCTGTGCAGTACTCATTAATATGTATCGATGTGGAAAAATTAGTTTAGCACTGGATACTTTCCCTAATTCTGTCCTCTGTTTAAGTAACCTCCCAAAGGAATTGGTACTTTCTAACAAGATATGTCTTTCATGAAATTCCCAGCTAGCTCTAATGAGTGTTGCAGTGAGTACCAGAACAGCATTGCTGATAGGAAAGCAAATGCTTTCTGTATGATATGGATTCCCAATTTTACATTGCTCTGTGGTAAATGTGGAAGAGGTGCAATGTAGGTCAGCATAGAGTCAATTCTAGAAGGTTAAAATACAGATACTTCCTCTCAATCAAAGCATCTGTCAAACTTCAAAAATTAGAAAAAATGTGGATATGTGAAACTATTTTGCACTGCACAAAATAATCACTGCTTTTTATTGTGGTTCTCAACAGCTCTCATACAAAAAAATCTAAAAAATCATAGGTGCACATAAAACTTGCTCAGTGACTAGTCTATAAAAAATTATATGTTTATATTTTTAATATTGCATGCATTAGTCAAAGTATGAGATCAGAAACTTGGTTTGAATTTTAGAAAGAGTGAATCTTTTTAACACTGTCACATGGGGGAAAATCCCAAGTATTTCCTTTCAGCTTTCACTGATACTGAGTACAAAATATGAGTTGTCTGTCAGCCACTTACAGAAGTGAGGCCACGTTCCAGTACAATTCCATGCCCTATTAACATAGATATATTTATGAGATCCTGACTAGAATAAGTCTGACTCATCTCTCTCTGTGTACTTCCAAGTTTCTTTCTGACACATGGAGCACCTACTAGGCACTTAACTTTTATATGACTTCCTGTGTGTTTGGGGTTTTTTTGGTTTGTTTGTTTCCTTGGGATTTTTTTCCAAATTATTTTTCCTATTTTTTTTCCTTTCTGATTTGCACCTTAATTGCTAAGTCTTCTTTGTTTTCTAGGTATATTAGTGTTTCGTTCTGGCTTATTTGTTTGAAATAATGGCATGTACTTGAAGTAAGCATCAATCTCTCTTAAACAGCAAGACCCTGTTTAAGAGATGTATGTGAAAGAATTTTGTGAGTTTAAATGTATTTTCATCTTTTACTTTTACTTGTGTTATACATTTCATATTTATTCTGACACTGGCTTCTTACAGTTTTCTGGTCTTTTTTTAATTATTATTTTTGGCATTGGAACTAACCAGAGCCATTGTTTCATTTCAGTTTGGAAGACGTTACATTGAAGACCTTTTTAATGATTTTCGAGATGGACGAAGACTTCTGGAGCTCCTGGAATGCCTTACAGGCCAAAAACTTGTATGTGTTTTTTAACTCATTTACTGTGTATTGAAGTCTTAATGTTGTGATAATTGTAGTAGGTGATATTCACTGACTTCTGCCACTGATGAGGACCTGTGGAAACTATTTTTAGGAGTCTAAATAGTTTTCAGTTTCATTTGAAATTGAGGAAACATTGTGACTGAGAGTTGTATTAGACATTAACACTTTGCTAGGCATATACTTGAAATGAAAATATTCTACCTTGTTTTATACGCTTATTAATTGTGGCACAGAGAAACAAAACTGAGGCAGAGTTCACTTAGATATCTAGATTTTAGCTGGAATAGAATTTAATGTGTAGAATTAGAATTTTTTTCTATTGTTATGCATCTGGTGAATCTATTGGAATTGTACTTGTCTGAAAAGAGAGAACTGCTTGCTTTTATTGACCTGGAAATTCTAAAGTGACACAGTCATACACACTTTTTAATGTCTTCTCTTGTGTTCCTGGTTGGGCTTTGTAAATTTGGCATCTTTCCCTGAAACTTTCTCATTAGAAGGCTGGGAGATTGAGAATCAAAATCCAGAGACAATATACTTGTACATAAATATTAAACAAACTGATGCTTATCTGTTTAGTTGCCATAGCAATGTTCCTAAATTGTGCCATGCAGAAGGCAACTAATCATGTGTCATAGGTTAGCAAGCATAGTCCCGGAAGGGACGTCCTTGCTAAGGGGTGCTTACAGTTTCCTCTGGGAACTGATAGAACCTATCAGCTGGCCAGTTTGAATATGGACAATTCTCTAAGCCACTTAAAGTTGTGATCACCTCTGTGATCCACATTTAAGAATAGGCAAACTCCCCCTCCAAGCTCTCTCTCGTTTCCGGCGCTGGGACAAGTGGCTGCCGGCCCCGTGTGGGGGCCAGCGGGCCCGGCCAGGCCCTGCCTGGGCCAGGCCGGGCCAGGCCACGGCCATCCTGAAGCCATGGACCTGTTCCAGCCATGGAACCCCCCCCACTGCCTTGCCGTGGGCAGCCGGAGCGGCTCGGCTCTCCCCCCTCTCCACTGCGATAAGAAAAATTCAACATTCCAGCTGCAAAGCTGCAAGGCCGAGGTGAGAGTAACCCTTTTATTGCTGTGAAGAGCTGAAAACCTGAGGGAAGAGAGAGAGGAGATGCTTAAAGCTGAAATTCTGTTGTGAAGCTATGATATATCAGAGTATCCTGTTGTAATTTCATGAAGATATGGGGGGTGGAGTGTTCAACTCGTGAGCAGAAGCACCTGCGCTGAGATAGGCAGATGCTGACGCAGCTGTAATTTCATGAGAAGTTTGGACAGGGAGAGATGAACCAGATGAGGACTTTTGCTCCAAAGGGGAAAGGAGAAAACCTCAGTCCGTAGAGATGAACCAGATGAGGACTTTTGCTCCAAATGGGAAAGGAGAAAACCTCAGTTCCTAGAGATGCTCCCAGAGATAGTCCTAAAGATGAAGATGATGAAGACCCTTTGCTCCCAGGGAAGGAGAAGGGCCTCTGTTTTTGTTTCTGAACGGCTCAACCTTAAAATTGTACCCCAAAAAACTTCAAGAGTGGACCCTCGAAAGCAGTTGCGGGAAAAGCTGCAAGTCGGGGGAAGGGACTCACATGCAGGCAGAGAGACTCCTCTTCCTAAATGGACTGAACAATATTTGGAAGTGGGCGGCTGTCTCGTTGTGATAATGTTTTCATAGCATGAACAAGAAGAGACTTCTCTCTCTAAATGGACTGAACAAGGTTATTATGGAAGTGGTAAACAGACTGAACATCTTAAGGGTTGTCTTTTCACATTGTCAGTGGGAGAAGGGAGGAAGGTGGGGGGAGGAGGAGAGTTCTGAAGGTGGTATAATTTTTTTTCTTCTTTTAGGTCTGTTAATAAACTTCTTTATATTCTTTCAAGTTTGGTGCCTGTTTTGCATTTCTCCTAATTCTTATCTCACAGCAGATAAACAGTAATGAGTATTTTGGACCAAACCACTACATCATGATAAAAAGAATCTGGAATTATCTAATTTTATATGCATTTCAATGATTCCTTCCCTGAAAAATGTCAAGGTAACAAATTACCTTCTAACTGTGGATCCAGTTTGTTTCACAATTGACTTTATTTCATGTTGAGAAGCTGCATAAGCCCAGTGTATGCTAATATGTCAACAGAAAACTACAGACATAATATAAGATTTGTGTTACATATAGTGTACTCAAGATTCTGATTTTGGACAGTCAAGTTTGGTTTTCTTCCTTTGTAGGCAAAAGAAAAGGGCTCCACAAGAGTTCATGCTCTGAACAATGTCAACAAAGCAATCCACATTTTGCAGAGAAATAATGTAAGTATTCAGCCCGACATGCTCAGAACAGCCTGTAGACAGCACACAAAATGCTTATTAGGTGTTGAATCAAACACCTTTGCTCTATAGTGTAAAAGTACTGGAGTCAAAGCAGTTTTTATTACTGTGACTTGGATATGTTGTCATTCAGCAGTGGGGTAAAATGTGTTTTAAGGAGTTTAAAATCCTCTTCCAGCAAATTTTGGATAATACCTCTATAACAGATGCTTTCTGAAGACAGATCAACCTGCACGATTTTATTCTGATGAATGGTGTTTAAAATAAATTTTCAAAAGTTAAATAGAAGAAGTCATCCATAGCTGGTTACAAGATACTGCCTATCAAAATACTTACTCAAAATCTCTAAAAATTATGAAGTCTGAAAACCTGAGGCTTTTCCTACAATAATTTTTTTTTGTTAAGTTTCAAAGGCATCTGTCTCTCATGATTCAAAACACTAATCATATCAATATCACTTTCAATTCTACTTTGTAAAGATTGATTTTTCAAGCCAGTATTCTGTGCATCATTCTCATATTATCTTCCTTATGCAGGCATTCTGACAGACCCATAATTTTAGCAGACATTTCCTCTGGCCAACTGATTTTATCATAACTCTCCTCAAGAGAGTTAAATTCAAATAAACTATAACACTTGCTTAAACTTAACAGTAAGAGGTGTCAGAACAAAGATAATGTATTCTATGCTATATATTATATTGGATTTCTTGATAACTGCAGGAGGTCACTAATGCTTGAGTTCAAGCGCTGAATAAAGTTATTGGTTTTATAAATCTAAGGTAATCCATCTAAAGATTTGTACATAAATGAAAGTGACCTTATAAGACTGACGTAAAGACCTCCAGCTTGATTTTTCTTTTTATTTAATGGAATTTAATGTAAAAATAGAGACGAAAAAGCTTTTAATTGTTGAAAATCTGCAACATTTGACATTATTGGAGAAAAAAAATAATCAATACATTATTTCACATTACACAAGAAGATTTTGATTGCATACCTGGTTACAAATGATCATAGAAAATGTTTTTTGAAGTATTTAATACCTATCAGCTAAATCCACTGGTGTGCTTTTCCATTCAGTTTCCAGAACACAATAATAGTCCCTTTCAAATCTGGGAAGAAAACAGAGAGTATTGCAATTTTAGATGATAGAAGAAAAAACATTGTTTTAGAATGTGAAGTGGTCATCCAGTGGCCATCATACTCATGCAATGAAAACCTTGTAAAATGTATAAAAATTAGGATAGTATATGTAAAGATATGCTGTATCTTGTCAATATGAAGTAGAAAGACCTGCCTCTGAAACAGTTTCCTTAACCTTCAATAATTTGATGAGTGATTTCTGTGGGACTTCAGGAATGCAAAATCAATGGTTCTAAAGTGAACTAAAGCCTGTTAGTAGTCTAGATTTTTCTGCTGGTGTGTTCCATTTTTGCTGTGAGGTTCTGTAGTCATCTGGGTGGTAACATTGAAAAATGCTGCTGCTTCCAGTCAGTCTGTTTCACAGGTTTTTCTGTTCCCATATAAAAGTGAGAGTGTTGAGGGGGGAGCATGGGGGACATGAGGGGTGGGAGATTGTCTCAAATCATGTTTAGACCTTCCTGTGGCAAACTGGGCAATGTTCTTCTGCTTCAGTAAAACAGATGTGATCCCTGTGTATTCAGGCTTCCACTTGCAAAAATGGATGGAGGATTTACCTGTAGAATATGCAGGGAGTGCCCATATAAACTTTGTAGGGTGTCCCTTCCTGCATGGAACTCCATTTAAAATTTAGTATATAAAGGCTAAGTTCCATTTGGGAAATGTTCCAGGACATTGTTGGTTAGAATAAATTGCCAGTCTCATATACTTTTAGTACAAAATGTGGAATTCTTAAAGAGAGGAGCTCTTTGAGAATTTTAAAGTTCTTGATAAAATATTTAATTTCTGGTTTGTAAAAATGACCTATACCTAGATGCATTAAAAAAAAAAAAAAAAAAAAAAAAAAAACCAGAAAATATAGCAGCCTGTTTTGAGCATGTAAAACTTCAGTCAGTTTGCAGATGTGACTTCAAATAACTTCAGAAGTGCAGTAGAGATGTGCAGAATGTAGTTTGTGAAGGAATGGGGTACTTTGCCATAAAAACCCATCAGTTCCACCATGAAAACTTGCATCTATGAAACAGCGATGATGCCAATTTTAGAGTCATAGTTCTATCCAAATATGCAGGACAGCTTACAGTCTTGCATTCATAACCCTGAGTTTGGCTTCCTTATTCAGATAGCACAAATAATGGCGGGGGGGTGGGGGGGGTGATGTGTCATTTCACATGTGGAGGAAAGAATATTCCAGGGTGGTGAATACTGATGCATTATGAAATTGCAAATTCATGAGATAATTATGGAAAACAACATTACTGGGTGAACAATTGTGGAAAAGACTTGCTTGGATCACAATCACTGCTTTATCTGTATGCCAGAACACATCCTGTGTATTTCCTTATACATTTTAGAATTTAATTACGGAAAAATCAATTCTGTTTTAATCTAAATATGTAATGCCTTGGGTTTGTAGGTTCTTACAGTGTCTAGAGGTGTGTGTGTTACTTCCAGAAAATTATATTATGTAAGGTAGTATAAAGCAGAGTGCAGGAGTTTTTCTGTCTGTGTGATTTGTAATTGTAGAAGCTTAATTTAAAAGGTATTTGAGTTAATACAACTATTACTTTAAATTTTATGTTTCACAACATGCTATAACTGGAATAATTGGGACTTCAGATCACTGCTGGATTTTTTCCAGAACATTAATTGTGCCATTTATAAAATGTGAGTTTTAAGTTTATGGAACAACAGAAAGCAAATGGGAGATTTACCTTAGCCTATGCCTTCTCCCTCCAATCTCTTATGCTTGTTATTAATCTTTTACAATTATTTTTTGTTCCTGTGATAGGTTGATTTGGTAAATATAGGGAGCTCAGACATTGTGGATGGAAATCATAAGCTGACCCTTGGTTTGATCTGGAATATAATCCTCCACTGGCAGGTGAGTGGCACTGCTCCTTACTTTCCATGAAATACCTTTATTCCACTGATCTTTTCCCCATTATTATCCAGCAACAACCTAGAAAGTAAACATAGGCATTCCAATGTGGTAAATCAGAAAGTGTTATGGCAGTCTGCATACATATTATCAAGAATATTGAAAATACTAAGCAGATAAAATAGTCTTTACAGGATTAGCAGAAACTTTTTTGACTGTAATATCAGAGTCAGATATTGTAACATGATTATATGTAACAATTATCCTAACAAAAATGGATAGACAAAGCCAATGTGGATACATAGATCTCATAGTCACTTTTCTTTTTAGTATCTTAGAAAGAGTGACTTTTAGATTTTAATGAAATAATCACATCTGTTGCTTTTTGCTGCTGACCCATCCTGCCAAGAATTATTTTTAGAACACTAAAAAGCTGCTAGACTGACTATTTATTGAAACAGATGTGGCTCATTTAGCTTCCTTTCTCTTTAGAGAGAAAGGGGGGTTTGTGGTATGGATCTCATAAAAACCAGCATGGTAGATGAGGACACTTAACTAAACAAATTCTGAGATAGCAGTAAAATCAAAATTCAAAAAGATCTAGCATCTAGATGCTCTGAATCCATGTGTTTGTATGAATCTCAGCTAGGAGTCTGTCCATTAGTGTTGACTGTGTTCCTCAAGCAATAATCCACAAGTTTTTCATAGAATAACAAGAAAAGGTGGTAGGAAACAAAGCTTAAAAGTCTTTAAAAACTAAACAGTCCTACCAAAAATCAGATACGTATCATTCATCCAAGGAGGGAATATTTTTATTCTAATTTTACAGGACAACAGCAACAGAGAAAAGCTGCAAATAGTTAACTCACTTCTTCCTTTGCCTCCTGTTTCAATATTCCTAGTCTAATTGCATAAAATTTTTCCTAATTACTTATTAAGAGCAGATGGAATATGATACCTAGCTATGCAACTTTTACCAATAATCCTTGAATCACTGTGTTTTAACTTGTGTAAATTATGGACTGAGATGAGTATTCGTGTTAATATTTTGTTTTCTTCATATTTTATCCTGAAGCAAAGTGTTAAAGGTGTGCTTTAGTACTAGCTGGTACTTACTGATTTCTTTTCAATTGTTCCCACCATTCCTCTTAACATGCACTTGCACAGACACATGGAAGACAGAGGTTCTGGTGCAGCCTGATGAAATTTTTGACAGCAGACATGTCAAAAACAAAAACCCCTTTGTTTTCAGTGCAAAAGTGATTCGTTTCAAGCTTCATCTTAAGGCTAGTGATAACTGTGATGGCAGCTGCAATGGTACCCATGGCTTCAGCTTGAATTACCCATGGATGAAAAATCCAAGGATCATATTTACAAAGCAGTGTTTTATAGTGTGACTCTGTCAGCATAGTCATAATGATTCAGTCCATGTTTAGTCTATACTTGGAGTTCTGTGATGCCTTAAAGATCTAGAAATGAAACAACACCCTTTGGAGACAATATTCGTGTAGGAGGTAATATAAAAGCTGGTCTTTAACTGGAGACCTCCAGGGGCAAGTATGGAAAAATGCCCATCCCACAAAGGGTGAGTACAGTTTTATAAGTTTAGCAAATTAGCATAATTGGCAGGAATTCCCAATTAGAAGGACAAGTAACAAAGTAATTCCCCCCCTTGGTTCCACCATTTTCCAGAGCCCTATGTCCCCCTCTGCCTTTAGGTACTAGCTAAACTTTGTTTATGGGAAAACAAATGTTTATGTCTAAAGATGTTGTTTTAACCTTGGTTCCCAGAGGATTTAATCTTGATCCCCAGACTGGGGCCTTTGGGAATGTATTTTGTCTTTCTGTCTAACAGAGAAGGTGAATCTATGTAGTTATACAATAATAGGCTACAGAGGTACAAATATGTAAGAATATATAGAAGTAAAAAGGCAAAAATCAGTTTGGCATCACTGTGTTTCAGTTTGTTCTAGTTGTGAACTACTGAAAGTGATCTGCATCTTCTGGCCTTCTCTTTTTATTCAAATTTTTGTAAATAAGATTCTAATTTGGCTAGAGTTCAATTTTAGGTTTTTTTCTAAAGAGTAGCTAAAACCTGATTGGCAGCAAGAAGCCATTATTAAATAATAATCCTGTTGCTGTTGCTTAATGATGAATATTTTTTTTTTTTAAATAATGTAATAACAGATTGATATTTGGGCTTTTCTCCTTAAAAAAAGGAAGAGAAGCCACACTCGGGAGCCATTCATTTGCTGCCTATTTTCCTCAAAGTATTGGAAGTGTTCAAAGTAAATTTGCTTATTTACAGCTCTGTGGAGAAAGTCTTTGTTATTTCCCAGATTTTCTTTCAAGTTTTGAAGTTAATTGCATGATCTAGAATATGTTTGTGATTGTTCTGCCCTGTTTATAGGCAGGTACAATCTTACATACTGACAGAACTGATGGTGAAACACGGCTCTAAATTTCTTAAGAAATTCTTCTTCCTGTTGGTTCCAGTTTGCCTATCACAGATTGTCCCTGGCAAGAAGCAGCTGGAAACATGATAAGTTGTTCATACAGTGTCAGGGCCACCAAACTTCTCTTCCAGTTGCCTACAGCTGGGTAAAATACCGAGACTACTATATTTATTTGTAGTCTGTGAAAAGGCCTGAAAACAAATAAATAGGACTACACAGGGTGCTTGATTTAGTGCATGCTTGTGTAGTTTGTGTTTGTTGCTGCCATCCTGCTTTTGCAGACCCTGAGAAGAGTCACTTAGAGGAATTTTATCTGTCTACATCTAAAACAAAAAACAACAACAAGAAGAAAATATATGAGATTATTGTTTGTGTGGACACTTGTGTTGTTGTAGGTGAACAGGCAAGAAGCTTTTCCAATTTCACATCCTGCAGCCAGGACCACATAGAGACACACCTGTATTTATATATGACAACATGATGGTCTCTTACAAAAATGTTAATCTCTTTGTGTAAAAATAATAGAAAAAAAAGAGATGGTAGAAGAAAGGTGCATGAAAGGAATAATGTCAGTACCGATCCAAATGGATATCAGCAGTAGAGGTGGTAGAGGCACTGCAGCAGACAGGATTTGACACATTGTTGCCACTCTCATCTCTGTGCAGTGGAAATATCATGGCTTTCTGTATCCCCTGAGATGATTGTGTCCTTTCTTATCTAGCCTGTTTTTTCAGATTATTGTTAAAAGTTTTCCCGAAACTGAACCATCATACTGAGTTGAGCACCTGCTGCCAAAGCTCTTTATGGTACTAAATCCATCAGACTCTTATTTCCTTGAAGCTGCTGCCCTCTTTCTCTCAGCTCTGTGATCCCAGCCTCACTGCAGCGTTAACATTTAAGTAAAAACAGAGCAAAACTGTTAATTTCTGAACTGCTATATTTTACAAACTCTCTTAAGAGTTTTCTCTTAACATTCTGTAAGGCAGTGTATAAATTGTTTTGTTATGTTTTTAAGAGTGAACTTATTTTCATGTGAAGCCTGAAAGAAACCCTGTAGCAAAAATTTTTGGCCCAAATCTTGACTCTCTCTGGGAAAAATCACAAAAGAATGCATATATACAAAAAGAAAATATTTCAGAGGGGAGCATTTCAACAGCCTGTCAGCCTCATTTGGAGACTAATTAAAAACATAAGGGTTATTGTGCACATCAGTATTTTAATACAAACTACCATTTCACTTAATTTTGATTTTCAGTTATAGAAATGAAACGCTTCTGTCAATCCACCTTGAATCAATGAACAAAGAATATCCTTTACTTTGATAGGTATCTTGAATATCTATGAAAATGTCCTTAAAAGTGTTCTTTCAAATGTACTTGGAAAGAATTTAATGGTTCTAGCTATAAAAATGTAATCTATGCAGTCAGAATACCTTAAATATAGCAAGTAAAAAATGTTAAGTTTTTCTGTCAGGGAGATGTAAGGTTCCTCTTTTATTAAGAAAAACGAAAAGTTCTTGCTTTGAGAATGGTTTTCTTTTTAGATTATCTTCTTCCCTCCCTCTATTCTAGGGTCTGGCATCCTGAAGCCTAGTGCCAATCTTACAAAATGTTACATGCCTGAGTGTTGGTTTTAGGTGAAAGAGATGTAGTTTGAGCCTGAGATCATGCTGTGTTCCTTGTCATCTTACACACACAGCAACACATGCCCAGATTCCAGGACATGGTCATGCAGTGGGAAGATCAAAGGTTCGCTGCTGTGAGCCAGGGCTGGCTGTGCTACTTTTGGCCACTTTCTTCATGTGGTGACAAGAATAGCAGTGCTCCCATTCTGTCCACAGATCTCCTTTTGGCAGCCTAGCATTTCAGAAACCATCTTGGTGATGTCTGTATTGTCCTTTCCCTCTCTTCTATCAAAATTTAATCTTTTCTTATTGCCATATATGTGTCCATTCCCCAGGAAGAGCAAGTATATCTGTTCTGTGGAAGTCAGAGTTTCCTGCACCCGAAAACTTTGTGTCCTGCCAGGATAAACTGCATTAGAAAGGAGAGGTAACAAAGAAATGAGTATCAGAGGTCAACTCATCACCTGACAGCATGAGGCAGAGACACTTTGAAATAGCTGTAGTTTTTGAGCCTGGATGCAAAGGGAGTTTGTCTACCTAAAAGCTCTTCAGGCTGACATGAACACATCTCTGTGTGCCACTTTCCCAGCAGTACATCTTAACCAAGCAGCCTTCAAAAAGCTTCTGTCTCACCAAATGTCAGCCAGCACTTCTGTGCTCAGGCACAGACCTTTCTTCAGGACCCAGGCATCCTGCAGACAGCGTGGTGCTGTGCCTGCAGTGGTGTGGCATGGTGCTGCCAAGGTTCCAGGTGGGGTGGGATGACAATGCCCCTCAGAACACTCAGGGGGACAAGGTGGCTCCAGTTGTAGAAGTGGAGTTATCCACCAATTCTCATTGAAGAGGAAGTGGCCTCAGCATCCAGGATGAATTTTTTTTTTTTTTTTTTACTCTGTTATTTTAAATATCTGACTTTCCCTAGGAGGTAGCAAAAAAAAAAAAATAAATTTAACAGTCTTCACTGTTGCAAAGAAATGCAGGAAAAAGAGAGTAAAACTTCATCTATTGTAAGCATTTTTAATTCAACAAGGTGAGATTGAAACTGTTTTGTATTCATTTACTGAAAAGCAAAAATAAATGCTGGGTTTGGATTCATCTCTTTAGATCTAAAGGAAAACGATGGTCTGGATTCTTCTGAATAATTGTCTTCCTGATGGCCCATTTTTTTTCTAATTTTGTCTAATCTTCTCTGTTCATAGACATAGCTCCTTTCTCTTTGATATCAGCTCAAACACATAATCATTTCTGTATGTTATAAACCTTTATATTTCTAAATATGGTGTTCCTGCATTCATTCAGCTATCCTTTAATGCAAATGTGTGTTGCATTTTTATAAAGTTACAGTTTGCTTATAATATTCAGGAAAATCTTCATTTGTAAATATAAGCATGTGATAAAACCCAAAATGAACAATGAAACCTTAGCTTGGACAGGTCTTTTTAACTATAACTTCAGTATTTTCTAGTCTTTCATATTGTTTGTTTGGTGCAATAGATGCTAATTCCAAAAATTTTATTTTTAGCATCCAGATTAATGAAAACACCAGGATTTTATATTTTTATAGTAGTGAAGGGGTCTTTTGCCTGGGAATACAGAGACCAAATCTCAGCTTCTTGCTACATTATGTATATCTACTTCGGCACCTCTCAATAATGAAGACAATAAGAATATTGACAAGAAACACCCACTCAGACATATAAGGAAAAAAATAAAGACTGTATTTCCTAATTTTCTTACACTTTATTTTCTGTCTCCTGACAGAAATGGAGGCAACTATAAAAAGTTTCTGTTCTTATCTGACAGAATTTATATTGATTTTCATTTGTACAAATTACAGTCTAAGACTAAAGTCAGGAACATATCCCATGAAATCTAGTGAGGATAAATTTCTCCTCCCATCTTAGAAACTCATAACATGTAAAGTAAAGTTTATACCTGTTTGGGTTTGAGACAAATTAGGAGGAAACATCCTGAGATTAACGTGTCCTCTAATGGAAGGCCGATTTTGACAGCCCCTCCCCCACAAGTACCGAAGGAATTTCTTGGAGGAAAGTGAAAAAAACCTCTGTTTATTTAACAAGCAAGGTGCACACAGGCACAAAGGAGAAAAAAAAAAGGAAAAATGTTAGATAATAAACCTTCTCGTTGTGGAGAAAGAAGGTGGACTTTTAGAGTCTTGCTTGGCTTCTCCCGAGGTCCTCCAGAGCCAGGGTGCGGCGCCCCAGAGCCTCCCATCTGGCCGCGGCATGGGGCTCCGGGCGAGGTTCTGGTGTTTCGGACTGGAACAAAGCTGAACAGCTCCAGAAGAAGAAGAAGAAGCCACAGTCCCAGGAAAAAGTTCTTGCCTCAGCTACCAGGCTGGCTAAAAGCAGGAACGTGCTCCCTTGCCTCTGCAGCAGTGAGAACACGGGGAAGTGTGTGTGAGTCCTTGAACACAAACTGCGCTGAAGAATTCACCCAGCTTCTCTCCCCCCTCTCCTGGATCCAGCTTAAAGCTGTGGAACCCATTTCTGGGCATAAAGCAGACAATAGGGAAATACAATATTATCATAAAATCACCCCAGGACAATACATAAGTCACAAAAGGAAAATTAAAGGCACTGATACTCTTTGGGCATCTGAGATGCAAACCCAAGATATTATTTCAGAAATTCGTATCTTCACAGAAGCAAAATGATTGAATTAATTACTGTGAAACTAGTGAGCAACTTACCATACCCAACAGTAAAAGGTTATTTCTGTTTTTTCTACAATATCATGGTAATTAACTTTTGTTGTTGTTGTTGACTGTTCTTTCAGATTACAGCTTCTGCATATTATCTTACAATTTTTACAGTTTTAAAGTGGTCCACTCTTTATCATAAAGTAGCACCTGCCCTCAATGTTATTCTTTGACTGACTGATACTGGCTGCAATTCAAGGGGAAAATGATAATGGAATGCAATATTCCCTAAGTGAATAAGAAGCAATAAGCAACTTTATAGTTAAATTATAGCTTAGGGAATATTTTAAAAGAACTGTTATTCTAAAAGATATATGGAGAAAGCAATGATTTAAAAGGTGTTACTGTACAGGTAAATAATTCTTAATAGAAGTTTTATGTGATCCTTCACTAGTAAAGAAATTGATTGGAAATAAAAAAATCTACTGCATTATGTCAAAATTATAACTATTATAAAAGTCTTTAGGCTTTTTGTAAAATAATAACTGTAGATTGGTAAACTCTTGCTAGTGAAAAAGGCATATTAACTTCATTAAACCAATAAAATTGAAACATATACAATACTCTTTTAATGCATGCAATGAAATTGACTTTTCATCCATTTTGCATGTATGCAAATATAGTTTGCACTTTTAAGTCAGAAACATTATCTACTGTGTACTGAGCACATTTATTTTGCCTCAGTACTATTTCAACTCCGTCAATGAGAGAAGAGTGCTTTTCATTATTTTATCAACTTTTGCTGTAATGTATCATATTAACTAAGGATATATTTCCAGATCAAAGAAAACCACAAGGAGAAATAATTTGAATGAACTCGCTTCCCACAAGTGAGCTAACAGATGTGTCTTCTCTGTCCCTGCTTCACCTGGGGCACAGGGAGGAATGCATTCAGTGCATGTCAATAGCTGTCTTTAAGCATTCAGAATTGATTGCTGTCATTACATTGTGAAAACAAATGTGTTCTTTAATTACTTAGGAGTTTTTAAGGTTGTAATCTAGGCAACTGAAGGTTTTTCATGTCAAAAAAAGAAATAGTCAGCTTTTAATAAGTTCAATCATCGATCAAATTCTGTCTTTTATTGCAGGTCAAAGATGTAATGAAAAACATCATGGCTGGACTGCAGCAGACAAACAGTGAGATGATTCTGCTGAGCTGGGTCCGTCAATCGACTCGCAATTATCCACAGGTCAACGTTACCAATTTCACCACTAGCTGGTCTGATGGATTGGCTTTCAACGCACTCCTCCACAGCCACAGGTAGGAAAAGTAGCTTTTCACTGTTTCAGTAAACTTGTGACAGATGGCTGTAACAGGGCTTGAGGATGGTGTATCTTTTATGCACAGGGTTTAGCTTCTTCGTCTGTGGGTGCTTCAGCATTCTTTTAAATGACTGACTGTTTGCTTTGACCTGGGTGCTGCGTTTTGCATCATACTAAATCCTCTCATGGAGGGAGAGCTTTTCACAGCACAACCAAATATACAGAGCTCAGATCCTTTTTTGGAATTTCAGTGTGTATACCAAGTAGATAGTCTCAAGGAGTATAGGCTTGCAAGCTTTTGAGAAGAGCAAGGAGCAGATCCAAAACTAAGCCTGTGAGGTTGTCCTAGGGGGAGAAGGAGATTTTCCTGTGTTAGACTTAGAGGGGGCAAATGTGGTGTTTGTTGAAAGCCTCTCTCAGCTGCTGAATTGAAAGTATGGATTTGCCTCACAAGGACACAGCTTTTGTTTTCAAAATCTTTCATGTTATTCCACCAGCTGATTTGAGTTCTTAACCTCTCTCAGAAGTTGCCTTCTTCTAGTCTATGCTGTATTAAACTCTACCTCTAGAGATTCGGAGTTCTTTGGGGATTCTGTGTACGTGGCTTAAGGAAGATGTGCTAGTCAGTCTACCTAAAAGGCCCAGTTCTTGCCACTGCTGCTTTTAAAGAGGTGTTGCTTTTTCCAATGTGATAAGCCTCCCAACCTCTCTTCTCCTACTACTATACTTCTCTCTTAAAGGGGACTATCCTGCAAGATGGCTGACTGCTCATATTATTAGGGAGTTGAACTTTCTAGCTGTGTAGTGGTTTAAACACCATTCAGAAATCAAACCCTACATAAGCCACTCCCTTCCCTCTTCTTCCTCTGGCAAGGGAAGAACAAAAGCAGAGATTTTGGTTTGGGATCACAATTTATTGAAAGGAAGTAGTAAGGGAATAAGAAATGCACAGCAACAACAGCAATATTAACAACAAAAGTATACAGAAAGAGCAGGTGTTTTTTCTCACAAAAAGATGGTTACCCCTCGACTTAGTTCCATGTGGCAGCCAGGACAAGAAGATGATGGATGCTCCCTACAGGTGATGTCCATGCAGCTTTCCCAGACAAAGACAAGATAGTGACTATTCCCACATGCTTCTCCTTGTGGCAGCTGGGAGCAAAGGCGAGATCGTGAGGGGGGATCTCAAATCCCAAGACAATGGGAAACACTGACAAACAACCCCGCTGTGTGGGGATCATCGTAGAACAGGTTTCAAGCCTGCCAACCATGTTCCATCCAGGGAGAGGCAACTGTATTTTTCCCTAAAATTTCCATACAATTGTAAGCTCTGTTAGAATGTGAATATAACTTCTCAGTTTCCTCTGATTTTACCCCCAGTCATCTTTCCACAACATCTTTCCACCTAGAGACAATATCAGACTGCCTGTTTCCTCATTAGAGTATCTGATACTCAGATATTCAGATGGCGTGCTCTGCAGGACCATGGAATATCTGATGTCTGAAATCAGTAATCAGAAGTTCCTCTTTGTCCTTCTCTGTGGGAATAGCTTCAGAAGTCTGAAAAGAGGAACTTATTCAGGATCAGTTCCTGGCTGGGGTGTGCAGTTGCCAGTAAACCACACTGGGATTGTCTAGACAAATCTCTGTGTTGTGTGTCAGACTTTATGCACTGCTGTGTTCAGTTCAGTGCAAAGTTCACCACATGAACATTCATTTCCTGCTTACTGGAATTTATGCGCTTTATTCAGGTTTTGTAATTCAGGGCTGAAAAACTTAAGCCTGCTTTTACTCTTCTTCTGTCTGCTGCCATAAATCTTGCATAGCTTTCTGCACAGTGAGCCTATTTTCAATAGAAGTGAAGAATTGCTCCACAGAAGTCTTGTCTCTTGCCCAGTACTTACTGCACTTATCTGGGAAATGGCAAGTGCTCAGTCAGATTCCCGGAGGCAAGTCTCCAAGACACTCCAGTCACCTTCTGGACTTCAATCACTAAGTTCCTCTGCAAAAGTTTTGTTTTGTCATTTCCTCCAAAGCCCTGATGCAGTTATTTTTAAGATGAACCAATGATGTAGGATTTTTTTTGACTTTGCACTTCATGTTCAGTTTGAAGGAACACTGAATTGTCCTTCAAGATTCCAGATGGAATCAATTAAATAGGTATGCTAAGACATTCAGCATTCAGAAGCTCCTAAATCTATCCTATAATAATCAAAAACCTTCTCTAAGGAGCCTAATTTGGTCACTCTAACATGCAGGTACATTACAGACCTGTTGGGTGTCAGAGTGTCTTCAATTTAGTGCCTGAAGAAGACAGCTTGAATATACACTGAAGAAAAGTTGTCCAAGAGTGATTTACATGAATTCTCAGAGAAACCTGTTGTCTCACACATCCTATACTTTTTATAAATATTTTGTGATTTACTTGCGTAGAATGATAAGCACTCTGATGACCAACACGTCTAAATTTAGCTCCTCTGTTTTCCCTGTTCACTTTTTTCAGTGTTTTTTTCCCACAATTCCCTGTTTCTGCAGTTCTCCTGTTCCATTCTTTCTCATTTATTTCCTTTCTTGTTCTCCATAATGTTTCATCAAGATGTTCTGCTCTTTTTTCATTTCATCCTCTGTCTTTATTCCTCTGCATTGTCAGGAATGGAAGCAGAGTTAGTCATAAGAAAGGATGACTATAGTTTGAAAATCAGGTGATAGTTAGCTCATAGAGTCAACCTGGTGCCAGGTGTGTGTACTTTTTGCCAATTTTAGCACTATTCCTAGACTGCTACAAAAACCCTACCAAGAACAAACCAAAAACCTCCAAAACCCAATAGAAAACCCCAAACTCCAAAGATATCTCCAAAACTGAAAGAATGATGCTACCCAAACTTTTTCCCATGGTATTTTGACTCTCTGAAAATGAGGGTAGATTCCATGGTAGCATTGAAGCTATCTCTTTTTCAAACCAATCTCTTTCCTTTATGGATGGTGATATTCTCGTTTCTGTTATATAATGTTTTCAGTGATGAACAGGTGGCTTTTTGTTTTGGTTTGTAGTTTTTTGTTTTTTTTTTTTTTTTTTTAAAGGTTCAGACAGTAATGTGAAATTTGCATTTGGATGAATTTCCCAAGAGCCTCCTTAAAGGGATTGAGATAAAGAGACTGTCATGAAGCCCTAACCACACAGTGTACTGTGAGAGCAGTGGGAAGCTTTATTTCTCATAGTCTTTTAACCCACCAATCCCTTGCTTTCAGCTGATTGTTTTGGTTGGATCAAATTTTTCTAATGCCATTTCTCCATCATTTTATACAGAGGTTACTTTAAGTAGATATTCCCATCTCTGTAATCACCATGCCTCCATGGACATTTAGACTCTTTAGCAATTGCTTTCAATACTGATAGTGAGGAGCAGTGGAGCACAGGTCACCTGGCAAATCTCCAAGGGCACATCAGTGAGCCTAGAGTGGGAATTTTCAGGATATAGGCTTGGTACACCATCTCTTGAATGGCATGTTCTGCATTGAACTGAAAAAAACAAGGCAGCAGCTGTGGAGTATCATCACCCCAGGAATATACAGAAACTAAAATATTTTGCTGAGGAAGAGAGGTCAGTCCTTCCATAGTTGTAACTCTCCCATCTTCAGGCTCCAGATCACAAAGACCTTTCCCCATTTACTTCTTGTAATCTTTTTCCTCCAGGTGGATATTGAGAGAGCTTTTACTGCTTTCCTCTGACTTTGTTGGGGCTCTCTTTCTTTTCTCCCCTGGCTGTAATCAGGATTTTGAAGTGGGAACAGGTGGCATTCATTAGTTTCCTCCTTGCTTCTTTAAAATTCTTGAACTTAGGCCAGGTGACTGCCTTACAAATGAGCACTTTGCTGCAGCTGTTTCTGCTTCAGGGTGGTAGAGTTAGGAGGGAAGGAATATGACATCAAAAAGAGGTCCTGGATAGAAGCAAAAAAAAGTTTTTCTTCAATAGTTTACAGGAAAAGTAAAAGCAATGGGATGAAGAGGTATGAAAATTACCTTATTCTAGCAAATCACTAGGATATGTGTCAGTTACTCTCCCCTGACTTTTTTTAATTGTGAGAGTTCTGAAGACCTATACAAGATCTTCTTGTATAAAAGGCTGAGGCAAGAAACCCACAACTTTTCTCTTGAAAAGGTGATGGTAAATTTTATGCTTAAGTGTGACGGCTTTCTGTCTACAATAATGGCAAACTGTGATTTGTCTTATCTATGACTTTAATTTCTACATAGAGATCTGTCAGGATTGGTTTGTCCATAGTATACTCCAGATTAAATTTTCTCACCCTGAGTCAACTAGTTCTGTTGTAAATTAAGTAACTGGGGATCAGAGGGGATGTAGGGAGTCCCTTTTGTACATTATTTTTTATGGAAATATGTTTGGAAAAAATTCAGGTTTGTTTTCCCCTTTTTTTTTTTTTTTTTTTGTTTTTATTATTTGTATTTCTGCTACTTATAGGAAAAAGCTGTTGGTAGAGAAATTACCTTGTGTTCAGTATAAATTTTGATTTTTACAATTCAAGCTTCTCCATTGAAGCCTTCAATCCTTTCAGTTTTGGCTCTCCAGGAACCTGTCATAAGCTAATACAAGACCAATGCTCTTTGAGCTGATCAGTGAATGGCTAGATAAAGTTCAGCATGTTCTACTTAATTCTAACTCCTTTGAACGTGCATAAGGTTGTATTGTTCAGAAAGAGGAGTAAGGAATGCTGGTTATTTTTCCTTGGGTTTGCTCCCTTTCAGACAAGACCCATGTTGCAGATAGGAGAATAAATTTAATCTCCCTTGGTATTATTCGAACACTATGGAGAGGACAAATGAAGGCAAAGAATCAGTATTCCATTTCATTTCTTTCCTCTACTATTTCATACCTTCTCACTCCTGTATTTAAAACTCCTTAGAAAGCTAGTAATAGTTGTAATTTGAAAAAGTGTTGTTTCGGGGATTTTTGAAAGCTATTTTCCACTAACCACAATTATTAATTTTCTAGGCTGTAATATCTCCCACAATCACACTTAGCAGTATTGCCACATCAATACACGCAGTGAAGCACCCTGACACATAGCACTGAGAAGCTGATGCTTCAAGCTGACATTATGACACTATTATTCTTGTGATAGAGCTACTGAAATGTATATAGTGACATAATCTTTCAACAAAGGGAAAATCTGGAAAGTTAAATTGCTATTGGAGTGGGGAGAGCTTTTTGAATTTATTTTTCTTTTAATTAAGTTGGTGCTTGTCAGAGCTGAGTTGCAGTAGGTGGCCATATACTTGTAAGTTGGCTTGGAATCTGTGCTGTCTGCTTTATGTACAATACTAAGAAAATTGATAAGGAACCTGTCAGTGACCTACTAAAGCTTACTAGCTCTCTTCTGTCTGTGTCTCAGAGGGCTCAAATTTTTTGCCATCTGTAGTGAGTGGAAAAAGAGATGCTGTGTGTGCTCTACACAGGCACACATAGCATGCAAATTCAACCCAAGTGTTAAGACATGATGTTGTCTGAAACTCTGTCATTGAAACTCTTGTGAAGCCCGGAGTGTTTGTTTAAAAAAAAAAAAAAACAAACACCCAAACAACAACAAAAAAAATGCAACAAAAACTTTGTGTCTCATACTGAGAATCCTACTTCTACAGATGATGTCTTGATAATAATTTTAGACTATCTTGGTAGGCTAACTTGAAAATACCCTCCTGGGTTATACAACTGAAAAGTTGGGTGAAATTGAGCATCTAAGATATTATTAATGATGACAGAGGTTTTCTCAAGAGGAGTATGGTGATATTCCTCAATGAACAATTTTAAATGTTCACATTCTTGCCCAGTGCAGTCCTGACTGATTAGAAGTATGCTCCTGTATATAAAATCTTGTATCACCAAACAAGTCATGATTGTTTGAAGATAATGTGCTGCTCTGAGCACTGCTGGTATACTTAGGCTTTAAGCCAAATTAAAAAAAAAAAAAAGGAAAAAAGTTGAGGGGGCGGTAGTCCCTTGGATCTAATTCTTTCCTGTCCTTGTCCTGAAAGCTTTTCTTACCAAATAATCTTTTTACATTCTAGTCTATTTAGTATTTATGTAACACATCCTTGCCAAGCTTTTTAAGAAATTCATACTAGACAGCTTTGTGGTTACTACACTGTTCTCTTAGCTAAATTTGCTGTATGAGCTTATGCATCCAAGTGTTTTATTTGGAGAGAATAAAGATTTGAAGAATATCTGTGTGGTCGCAGAATAAGGTGTGCAGGTGTGGTGGCTTGAACCCAGTCAGTAGCGGCACACCCACACAGCCACTTGCTTGCTTCTCGCCCTGTTTCCCCAGGACAGGCAAGAGAATAGGAGAAGTAAAAGCAAGAAAGCTCTGGAGTCAAAATAGACTGTTTTAATGAGTGGAGGAAAAAAGAATAGAAAAACAAGTGTTGCAAAGGCAGTAACTGATGCCCAGCCACTCTTAAAGTGGACTGTACTGGTTTGGTTCAAAAATATCCATTACTTACTTATTTTCCTTCTGTGAGATAAGAATTGGGAGAAAATCAAAGCAGGCACAAAACTTAAAAGAATATAAAGAAGTTTATTAACAGACCTAAAAGAAAGGGAAAAAAAGTCAGACTAAACCTTCAGAACGCTTTCCTCCCCCCCACCTTTCTCCCTTCTCCCACTGACAACATAAAAAGACAGCCCTTGAGATTTTCGGTCAGGTTACCACCTCTATAAAAATCTTTTTCAGTTCCCTTAGGGAGAGGAGTCTCTCTTGCTCATGCTATGGAGACATCTCCACAAGAAACAGTTCTCTCATGGCTTCAGTGTCACAGTGAGACAGCTGCCCGGGTTGGTTCTCTGCTCGCATGTGAAAGTCCCTTCCCTTGACTTACAGCTTTCCCCACAACTGCTTTTGAGGGTCCAATCTTGAGCTACTGGGGTACCATTTTAAGGATGAGCTGTTCAGAAGCAAAGGTTCTCTTCACTCATCTCTGGGAGCATCTTCATCTCTAGGAATAGGTCTTCTCTTCCCCTGAGAGCAAGGGTCCTAATCACTTTCATTTCTCTTTGTTCAAAATTCTCATCAAATTACAGCCACTTCAACATTTGCTTGTTTCAGCACAGGTACTTCTGCTCACAATTGCAGTTTGAATGCTCCACCCCCATGCTTCATGAAATTACAATGGGTACTCTGATGTATCACAGTCCATCACCACCATAGCTTTCCAACAGAATTTCAACTTCTAAGCTTGAAGCATCTCCTCTTTCTCGTCTCTTGGGTTTTCAGCTCTTCCTTCTTCACTGACTTTGGTGTCTTTATGGTGTTTTCTTCACGTGCCTTCACAGCTCCAGGATGGCTGTCTCCCAGCTGCCCTGGCCCCACTGGGCCAAGTGGGCCCCCCAGTTACCTGTCCAAAAGCTGGAAGCAAGAGAGCTTTCCCAGGGTTTGTCCATTCTTAAATGTGGATCACAGAGGCGTGTCAATCTTCTTAAGTGGCTTAAAAAAGTTGCCAATATTCAGACTAGTCAGTTGATTGGTTCTGTCAGGTCACGGAGGAAGCTGTAAGCACCTCTTTGCAAGAGAATCACTTCCATGGCTGATTGAAACCTAAACTATGCTAAACCATGACACAGACAAACACCCCACACCCCATTCTTTCCCTTTACTGAGGTATTTATGGCTGAGCAAGTTATATGGCATGGGGTATCCCTTTTACTGGTTTGGGTCACCTGTCCTGGCCATGTCTCCTTCTGGTTTCTTGCATGTCCATCCCTCACTTGCTTGGGGAAGGTAGAGTGAAGGGGAAAAAGAGAGGGTCTTGATTTGTTGTAAGCACACTTCAGTAAAGCCTGGTTTGCTCTGAACACTCTTTTTACTATAAATCCAAAACACAGCATCATGTAGGCTGCTATGAACAATGGTAACTCCATCCTCAGTTAAAGAAGGATGGCCCAAGATGTTTTTTTTTTTTTTTTTACTAATTATGCACACATAGTCTGTATTTTGCATGCTTGTGTTTTAGAACACAAACCAGTCTATGGGATCACAGACTTCATCCATCCATGAGTAAACCCAGAAATTACTACCTGTTTCCTCTCCCTTCTCTACCCTGTCCCCAGCAAGATTTAATATTAAATTAATATTAATTAGTATTTTGGAGTTATTTTGCATATGGGAAGGAGAAAACTCCACTTTTAATATTTAAGCATCTCTGCATAGAGAAGCAAAATAGCTTTGAGTAACTTAGTTGTTATTATGTAAATGTCTCCCCTCTCAGAAAAATAATTGAACAGCAAAGGTACGTAACTGGGGAATAACTGCTAGATAAATGGCATTTTTCCTTTACTCTCTTGACATTATTACAATATGATGTAGTGAACATTTTTTCTGTTTATTATAACTCAGGAGACTATTTAAAATAAACTTCTAAAATTAATAAAAAATGTAAGTAAATCTGTCATAACTAATTGCAAAATTTAAATTGTGTAAATAATGTGCTTGATTTATCTGTAGTTGAAATCACACATTTAAATGTCTTCTGATTTAGAGCACTGTATTGAAGTCACAAATAGCATAGCTGTTTTTCTTCATATTACATGCACAGTAATTACAGAATATCTGATTAAACTTTATTTCTCCAGAGTGCCTGATAACAAATTCTGATTTCCTAATGGATAACTCTCAGATGAAAGGCCAAAGATCATGGTGTATTAACATCATTTATACCACAAATGGTGCAACTGCTAATACAAGGTCCCAGGTTGTGCATCTGAGCTATAATTCAGTTTTGGTCTTTCTGTCTTTTCCTGTAAGAGTATGTAAATTGTGATTTGGCAGTATTAGCGTAATAGTTGACCTCTGTGTTCTTACAGGTGTTTCCCAACTCAGATGTTTCTATGATTCTATGAATTTTTTTAACCTATTGATGAATTTCAATCTGATATAACAGTGAGCTGGTAATCTCAGAAACAATTGCACTCTTAGAAATATTAATTGAAATTAAAAACTGGTGACTGGGGAGAGGAGGAAGGCTCCCAAATGGCATCAGCAGTTCTGTCCTGTTTGTCCTGCCACATGCCAGTCCCCATTGCATGGCCACAGCACCTGATCTTTCCCAACCAAGTGCTATTTGAGACTGGAATGAAAGAGCTAATATGCTGTGGGCATTGTGGGCAGTGACAGGAGCCCAGTGCTGTGGGGGAGAGCAGGTGGTTTGGGGATGTGAGGTTATAGGTTGTTGGGACTTGGTGGAGAATAAGAAATATGAACAATGTGATTGTGGTGGACATGGATGAGAACAGAATGCAAACCCATTAGAAACCGAGCTTCATTAGTCCCAGTGCCAATTAATACGAACTTACATTATGAAAATAAAAAAGCTGATACTGATGCATAGCTTTAGGAAATACATGAATAAATCTAAGATTAAAAAATAAGAAACTTATTTTTCCTTTTTATTTTTGCTGTAGACCGGACCTATTTGATTGGAATGCTGTTGCTTCTCAGCCATCACCTGTGCAACGATTAGACCATGCATTCAACATAGCCAAGCAGCACCTGGGAATAGAGAAACTCCTTGATCCTGAAGGTTAGTATAAATTATATTGTTTGGTGTTTGTTTTCTTTTTTTCTTTAAGTGGAAAAACAGTTTTGCTATGCATTTGATGATAAATTAATTTGACTTTTTTTTTGGCAAAAGAATTTAACATTTTTCAAGATAAATTATAAACTGAAGCAAAATCCTTTACTTTTAGTGCTACCTTTGTGCTCTATTGAAATAGTGTAAAACTGCCAGTGTGTACATGCTCTAAAGCAATTTTTTTAGCTTTGGGACCAGAGTTTTAATGTGCATGCACTGAATTAGAGGTATCTCAGGAAGCTGTTGATTTCTGTTTTGAAGACTTAGAGCATCTGCAGCTTTTATATCTTCTGGAAAGATCTTGAGTTCAAGTTACCTTTTAATGTATATCTAAAACATGCATTCAAGCTCTAGATACTCCTATCTTTTAAGTATGACTTATATTTATGTGCATATTGAAATTTTATCCGAATGACATGTCTCATATCACTGTAATTTAATCTTACATGTAATAGAGTTACCTTTTTTACCTTGACTATTTTTATACATCCTTAAGCAGTCACGTTTGAAAGGTTCCTTGTTTTTCACATGTTCTCTTGAATTTTGTACATTTCTATATATTCTCTGACATAGTTTCTGCATTGCTGATAGACTAGTAATTTTCCCTCAGAGGATATTCCTAAAACATTCTTTACTCTAAGGCAATTGGAGCAGCTGTTGTATTTCATATATATATGTGTGTGTGTGTAGATATCTATCTATCTATCTATCTATACACACACACACTACAGACATACTCTTTTTTTTTCCATACAATGATACCTTTACTGTATTTTCATGAAATTTCATATTAAGCCACTCATAAATGAGCTTTTCTATATGTTTGTGCTGTTCTCAATGACTCACTCATGGTGAGTTTTTCATGGGAAGAACTAGAATTTAACAAAATGCAAAAAGGAATCTAAAACATAGCATTGAGTCTCTTAATGTTTAAATATAGTTGGACATGTCTCAATTGTTAAGTAACAACCTTGTATCCCATGTATTTCCCTAGGAGAAATATTGAAAATATGTGTAGTTTAATGTCACAGCATTTCTTGCCTAGTGCACTCTTTCATTTCTAGAACCCAGTTTTGGTGAACCACTGGGGGAAGAAGAGGCTTTCTACATGCTAAAGCATGGGATTGATCTTGTAAACTCTGAATGAGATTGGAACTGAACACTGAATTGTGCAAGTTAATAGATGTAGTCACAGTGTTTTCTATAATTGGTTAAACTTTCTTCTTAAAATAGATTAGTGAATAAGTTATTTTCTGTTTGCAAGAGTCACTTCTGATTAGACACTTTATTCTGGTTTTGGCAAAGATGCTTGCGGTTGTTTAGCCAACAACTGAAATACTCTTAAACGTTGGTGGTTTTCCAAATCTCTGCTGTAATTATTTGCTATTCAGTGTTGTAAATCACAGTGCTGGCCACCTATTTATTTTTCCCCTCTGTAAACATTTCCAAAGGAAAAGTACATTTTGTACCTATTGGAAAGTATAAATATGTGGAACTAAACTGTTTTTTTTTTTGTGATAATAAATTTATTTCTAGATTGAAACCCAGAATTTCTGCTAAGTATGCAAGGGAGAAATCTTGTTTGAAGGTTCTAGAATATTATTTTCGTAATTTTACTTTGTATATTTATCAAGTCTCCTAATTAGGTGCTCAAATATCTCCTAACACCATACTGTGTAACAATACCCTCTTCTCTGGCTGCAAAATGCAACTGTATTACAACAAAAAGGGAGTATGCAGTGGTGAAACATTATTTTCGTCTAATTTAATACCTTTCAAAACAGCACATGTGTAATTTGTGAACACTTTAAAATTTAGTTTTGTTCATTAAATATCTGCTGTCTCGGTTTTGAAAACATTAAGTAGAAAGGAAGCCACTATTCAGTAAAGGCCTACTCTTCTGCAACCTATGTAGTAGTCATTAAAAAAAGGGTTTGGAGTTATTTGTGTTCTGAAATTACTGATGGTTGATACATGTTGAAACAGATGTTTAGGGAGTCTATCTTAGCAATTAAATTTAGAAAAGTAAATATTTATACTCAGCCAAACTTTGGTTTTCTAGGTTATGTATGAAGTTTTCTTTTTTCTGAGGTTGCTGATATTTAAAGTCTGTCCCATGAGAAATAGTCAGTTTATTACTGAGGTTGTTGATATTTTAAGTCTATCCCAGGAGCAGATTTTAAAACATTTTTCAGAATTTGGCCTCCACTTCAGTCATCAAAGTGGTAAAGATAGTTTACATCTACATATTTCTTGTAAAAGCTGTGTTGTGTAAGTTAAAGCTTTTGTATTTGGCTTCATACAGAGATGATCATTCCTGCTATTGTTCTTACTTACACTGGCTACTAGGAATGCTTTTTTTGTATCAGGGTCTATGTAGTCCTGCAAGGAGCTGGTAATTGCAGTGATCTCTTTGGGTCCCTTCCAATTCAACATATTTGTGAACTTTTTGATTGAATCCTGTCAGTGAGTGAAATGTAAGTAGGTTTAAATGTCTATCTGTTCATTACTGTTGCACTTTCATACTGTAGAGAATGAAAGATAACAAGGGGAAAATATAAGAACAGGTAGAGGAAATTTGTAGATGTTAGGAAGTTTTATTTAGAAGAAAGTTGTTAAAGACCTATATTTTAGTGGGCAGGATTCAAAAGGAAAAATGTATTTGCAAATGGAGTTTCTTAGGCCAAAGTATCCCTAAGTAATTCCTAATGACGTCCTGTCATAAGACATTTATGATTATGCAGGTAAGATATTTTAAATCTCAATAGTGCTCTCTGTGATCCTTTCAAAGAATAAATAGTTATTTTGCTTTGCTTGTTCAAAACTAGTATTTGTTGCCAAATATTAGTTACCCAAACCAGATCATTTAAATACTGATTTCTGGTCAGATTTGAATGGCAAAGCTAGCATATGGAAACCTTCTACTACAGTCATGTGCATTGTCTTTTATTGCTCTTTTTCTTTTTAATTAAAAATAAAACCTCTAGTTTTGATACAACTAAGGAAAATTTCTGACTGATTTGTCACACTTCTCTGATAACTGTGGTTTTCTGGATATAAATCTTGACAAAAAGATTTTGTCTGTTTTCAGTGTAAATAGTTGAGGTTGTTAATGTTTGTACTCTTGAATTTAGAGCATTTTTGGTATAAATAATTTTATTTATATTATATATAATATATATTTATATATATATTATATTTATAATAATTTGGAACAATTTTCCAGATTATAAACTGCCTATGTTTCACACCCATTATTTTAAGCTATTCTTATGTCTCAGCATCAATTTGTGATGAAGATATTTGCCATTGACTTAAAATATCTCAAGAAAATTAACCAAATGATAATGGTATCTGTAATTTCAACTTGTATGCCTTAAAGCTTAAATGATTGATCAAGCTGTTAAGATTAGTCTGCACCTTTTAAGAAAGTCTAACAAGCTGGGCTTACATTTTTAATTAGTTAAATGGTTCTTCGTAAACATTTTATCTGTACTGAATTTGTGGAGGAACATGATTCCAGTCTTCACAAACAAACTTCAGAAAATATACTAAAGGCTATTGTGTTCTTCGTTGTGTGTCCACTTTTTCTAGAGCATCTTTAAAAATTTCACCAAGCAAGGAATAGGATGAGCACACAGCTCACTTTTTGTGGCCAGCAACACATAATAGTTACAGGTTATTGGCTGTATAATGGCTTTTATGTTTTACTTTGGCATAATGCCTCATTGGAGCAGAAGGATCTTTTGAGAAAAGTAGGGAGTTATCTCTCAGAAGGTGAATCTGGGAATAGATCTGAGCTGTCCTCTTTCCCCTTACAACAACTGAGTGCTCGTGTAGTAGCAGCAGAAGTGTTTGCGTGCTTCCTTCTAGCAATGAACATCTGATTCTTGGTTTAATGAACTTTTCCCTGCTGTCATTTTTGTGGGACTTGTGCTTGTTTGTGCTAGCCCAATAATAAATAGGCTCTGAAGTTATATAATGGCATTTCTGCTGTCCTTTTTTAGGTAATTATCCAGTTTCTTATGCTTTGTGTAGCCTGATAAAAAAAACCTCATTTAATCCATCCCAGTCACATTTTCTATGTTTTTCCTTAATTTGCACTGATGACGTGAGGTTTTGGCACCATTATTAAGTGATAATGAGACTCAGACGGTTTTTCATTTGATAGCTTTTTTGTTTGATCTTGACTTCCTGTACTTCTGTATCTCAACAGTAATGGATTCTACCATATTGGAGTGCAAAAAAGAGGGGGGGAAAAAAATCTGTCAGTATTGTAGCTCATGTTGTTATTAACCCTGTCTGCACTCAATAATTATATACAGTTGTAATACTGGTTTTCAGTTCGTTTTAATACCCTTGCTGATATGTCTTATGTTAAGGGATAATGAGAAATTTGGGTTTTTTTCTATTGTGCCATAAAATTTAGCACTGTTTTGCCTAGTACAGTGTCAAAGTTGGGGGGGGGGGGGCGGGGGTGTTAATTATTTTTTTTTTTAATGCAAGAGAGATACAAGTCATAAGAGACTTGTAATTTGACAAGATTTGATATCATGCTTTTGAGAATAGCCAAGAAAAATGCTGACTCAAGCCTAGAAATCATTATTTTAGTTGCACAAAAACCTTATAACAATTAGAAAATAAAATTTAAAAAGTATTGTTTTCTTAAGACTTCTTTTGGTTCTCAAAGCCAGTAATGGTTTTGGTTAAATAAGAGAAAAGTCTACAGGTTTCACAATAAAAAGTACAGCATTAACAGCACAACCCTTGCTTTACTGCTTGTTAGCACAAATTTCAGCTCTAATTCTGGACACGCCATCAAGTCACATCAGGTGCTTTGTCTTTAGTTTATAGCACAGCTATGAATGGCAGAACGAGAGCAGGTCTGTGGAAGTACCTTCAAAACTAACAGTGGAATAGGTAAACTTTTATATGAATGAACTTGTTATATGTAGGTTTTCTAAATGCTTACTAGTTTGATCTATATTCTTGTTGTAATATTTCACTCCGCAGTTTCTTTTGATAAATATTTGCCCTCAAGATTAAACTGCATTTGTTCTTTACCCACTGTTAAGGTGAAAGTTCTGCTTTTTCTTTGAAGTCTTGAGCAAATAGAAATAGTCAACAAAAATAGTAAATTCACTAGACACCATCTAACACCACTTCATCTCCCATATTTGTGAGTAGATTTATTATTGTTTCTTTGGCCTGTGAGCAGTTGAATTAACAAGAGATGACTCAACAATCAGTAACTTTTACAGATTTCCATGGAAATAAATGGCTTGAAGGGTATTGCATTAAGAGACTGAAAGACAAAATAGGTCCTTCCTCTTATCAGTGGGAAAATCTAAAATAAGTGTGATTTATTTTGGAGCAGGGCACATACACTGCAAAAGAAGTCATAAGATTTTCTATTACAAGGGGTGTGCAGCTTATAATATAATTGAAATACTGAACTTGGAATTATAAAGACCTCTGTAGTAACCTTGCATTGCAGCTGCTATTGTAAGTAGTTCAGCAATGGTTAGCTGTGTATAAATGCATAGAAATGTTAAAATATGTGCAGAATCTAACAGGGGTGATACATATAAAATGTTTCATGAATAAAAGTAGGGGTAGTATTAGTATAATGAAGAGAGAATATGTATCCTCATATTTACAGATGATTGTCATATTTGTCTTGGATTTTTAGTGATGGTGTAATTTGGACATACTACTACTTGTTTCTGTAAAACCATGTCCTGGCTTGTAACAATGTAATTTAGATTGATAAGCCTCAGTGACCATAGCTGTTGTTCATCACATGATGCTGAGAGAATTGTGGACAAGGTACTGGAATGACTTGAGTCATTTCTCACCTGGATCTCCTGCCCAGCTTCTTCCAAGGTGATAAGGAGCAGAATGAATCTGTGCTATCGAGCTACAGCAGGAATTGGAGTAGAAGGGAAAGATGGGCAGCAATATGAGTCTGCAGGCTGAACTCAGTGGTGAAACTGGGTGTTGCATGTACTGCAAAGAACACAGAGGTCTTAGTGCTGTGAGCCTATTTTTTGTCAATTTTTTGCTTTTTAAAAGCTTTGGATTTAGCACACTACCACCTCGTTCCCCCAGGCATGGAGACACATCAAAAAAAACAATATTCTAAATACTCCTTTTCTTTACATCTAAATACTGCTTTTATAAGTGGCCTCCTGGTCTTGCTTAAGCAGATCATTTCCCTTCTTGGTGCACTGTCTTTCACCTACATGGAAATTTACAGTTCTCCACCTTGCTTTGATTTTTTTTTTTTTTTTTTTAATAGGGTGGTTCTTTTTTTATTCTTCTGTTTTATTCTGTTGGTTTTTTTGGTTTGTTGTTATAAAGAACATGAAGAAATAAAATAATTTTTCTGTGTTAATATTCTGCAATTACAATGCCTCAGAACACTGGCAAATTGTAGTAGTTGGTCTACTCTGACAATCATATATGTTTCTTTGTCACTACATCACAGTGTATGTAGTTTTCAGTCTGTCACTAATAAGATTGTGTTTTAGCTTGGTTTTTTTTCCCCTCGATAAATCTCTTCTGTAATAATGTTAAAATATTAAGATTCAAATATTAATCTAGGTTCAATCTTGTGTTTTTTCTTTGCCAAATTTTTCATGTGTGTTTTAAGCTGGGACTTGATATGTCCTTAATCCATGCTTTAGGCTAGAATTAAGCATGCTTTTCTAAACTCTGTAAACTGATGAATTAAGCCCTTTGGAAAAGTGTACATAATTCTTGGTTGCTCAAAATAATCACTGATGGAAGACAACTGAGAAGAGATCAGCTAGAATTATTTTGTCTGATGCATCAAGGCAGAGAGTGAAATTAGTTTATGCCTGTTTTAAAATCACAAAGGAAGAAGGATTATTTGGGTAAATGTCCAGCATATAGTCTGAAAAGTTTCTGCTGGTGCATAGCAATGCATGTATCTTTATTGGATATTTTGCACATGATAATTTAAAAAAGATGTAAAAACATTGTATTTTCCTAGCCAACAAAATTTCTGTATTAGATTTTAAATAAACTTCAGCTGAAGTAAGGAGATTTATCTGCTAGAAGAAGTTATAGTCTACTTATTGTAACTAAGCAGTTCTTCAAACTAAGAATAGAGCCAGATATGCTTCAATATTAAAATACCAGTTCCTACAAAAATGTTCCATAATCTGTACCTTCAACACTGTAATACATGTACAAATATATCTATAATTTTAAAAAGGCTTTTTGAAAATAGAGATGGTTCATGTAAAAAATTGTGGAGTACGGGAGATGACACTTGGAGATGATTACTCTATAAAAATCTAGAGGAGGGCTTTGGTTAAAATTAATAAGCCCCTCCCAGATTTGGTATCTTAATGTCCTTTAGTTTTGTTGTTGTAGTTAAAGTAAATAATTTGCTCTATTTAGAAAACCCATAGCCCATATTCAACTGTGAAGATACTCCTATTTGTCTGTTACTGATTTGAAAAGCTGCTAAAGGGATTACTAATTTAAGGCAAGAACTCTTACAAGTATGTTAAGACTTCTGTATTTTTATTTAGGTCACAAATGAAAGGATGATTAAGATATTTACCTGCTAGAATTGAATCATGTTAACTGGGGGCATTTGATTAAAATCTGTGGATTTGAAATAGAATAGGAGATAATAAGAGTTAATTATTTATACTTGCTTTGAGGCAGGCTACTCCCACTAACCCTCTATTATATGGAATCTTAGTTATTGTGCCCCAAGTGGAAATGCTGGACTTTCTCCTTCTGGTTCTTGTTATCTGAAGATCATTTGAAACGTGTTTATCCACAGGTGGTGGAAGAAATACCTTTGAATTGAAGCCTGTAGAAAAGAAATGGAAGGAAGAAATTAATACGAATCTTTGGGTAGAATTAATATAATTGAACTTTAATTTCTAGATCAGAATTTGACCTCTGAGCTGATTTCTTAGAATATATAGTCGTAGAAGATCCTAATTTTTGAGTTTCTAAGGTAAATGTTTTGGCTCTGACTCTGAGCAAGTCTAAACCAGTTTGTGTGCATAAATCCAACTTTGTGAGATGTATGCTAACCTTTAGCATGACTGTTCTTGAGATGAAAAAATTTATAAAGACCCTAAGAGAGATAATTCTCTCTGTAATGATTTTCATCTTCAGTTGACATTCTTCCATAACAAAGAAACATATCTAAAGCCTAAATTAATTTCCTTATCTCAGTGTGTCAGTGTTAATCCTGCAGACAAGACATTCTGGCCACTGTAATGGCTTTCCTGTACAGATATCTGATCAGAAGAAAAAAATCTTGAGAGAAGAATTTTCTCTTTTCTATAAAATGAGTATTATTTTCTACTGGTTCCAAAGAGAACAAAAAGTAATGCTTGAAATGATTGAATCTGGAAATAGAAAAAAGAATCACCTACCCTCAGGCAGTTCTTGCACTCTTAATATATTAAAATGAAAGTGTATTGAGAGCAGGACTACAGAAACCTGAAAGAGACGCTTACTTTTTCTCAGTTCCTTTTCATTTTCTTTTAGCCATGGCGTTCACTGTTAAAAGAGAAAGAAGTTGTATTATCATAATCTTCATAGGGGATGGTGAAGTTATTCAGTTTTTTGGTCTTTCTGGGAATTATTTGCTTTGCAAATAAGGGAAAAAACTGTTTCTAAATTGCTCTTTACTCTTTTGTTGTGAGTGATTTTCAGTGGCTTCACTGAAACAACATAACTTGAATAACCTTGATTCAGGCACAGATACTGAAGTTCAAACACGATTTATGGAAAGATTGAATGGCAAATGGCAGTCACTGATGTGGCACTTACAAAAAAAAAAAGTTAAAACTAAGGGAGCAAGACACTGGGGAACGATACTTTCTCTGTTTTCCTTTTTTTTTTTTTTTTTCTTTCTTCCTCTATTTCCATCTATTAGTTTTTAAACTGGTATCTTAATGAGCAGTGGCTTGGTGCAAAGAAACAGAAGAAAATGAGTACGACAAGACAATCTTGACATAAAAATTAGAACATCTTTTTCATTTTTGGTAGATATAGGAAGTACTCATTTTATAAAATGATTATGAAAAATTATGAAATAATTTCTGCCACAGTTTCCATCTGGAATCCAACCAAGAGAGTGATATATTTTGTTAGAGTGGTTATGGAATTACATTCAAAGAAGGTGTATTCTGTTTTCCTAGTAGTTTGCTTCAGTTTGTCAGGAGATTTTTGTTTTGTATAGTGTCTTGCAGAAAGCAGGTTATAGATTTATCTTCTGCTCATTTTGATTCCTCTGTTTATCATAAAATTTATTGATATGTTATTTAGTGCAAGAATATCAATATAGGGAAAAAAATTGCTTTGAATTAGTGAGGTTTGTATCAGTAAAGTGTATTATGTCTTGTGTGAACAATATTTTTGAGATGTGACCCATAGGGATTACTCTGTCAAACAGCTTAAGTCACTCCTTAAAAATCAGCCTGAAATAAGGAGAAGCTACGTGAGCCATAACTAAAGCAAACCTCTGAATGTGAGTGGAGGGTGGGCTTAAAGAGAGAATGAAGGAGGTTTTTCAGTAACCCACAGTATGTTTTAAAAGCACACAATTTGTAAGCAGGGATAAAATGGTGTGAATCAGTTGTAGTGCTTGAAATAAACTGACTTTGGAGCAAATGGACTGATGCTCCTGAAACTACTTGTTAATCACCAAGCAGCAAGGGAACAAAGCTTATGTGCATTGGTAGTGGGCAGGGATGATTGCTCTCTGGTATGTTTTCTGGCCATTTTATCCGCTTCATGGAAATAGTACTTGTTTGCATTCTGGAAATGTGCTTGACTATGCCATGCTATGACTACACAGCTTTCCTTAAATAAATTGGAAACTTTCAAAAATTTTCAAAGTTATAAATATTTAATATTTCTACTTTAATATTTTGACATGATTAAGACTTCAGCGTTGGAAGCAAAGATGTCTCTTGTAACAAAGTCACTTAAATATAATAGTGGAATTAATAAAAACATCTGTATCAATGGCCAAAATGGAATATCATCAATCATGTTGAATTTGAGTACATTAAGGCCATATGAAGTGGTTCTTGGTATTTTTTTATCCAAAGCGTGCATGTGGCTCTGAACCTGATGAAAAAATCACTTTTGCTCTTGTGTCTTTGCTGAACACCTTCTCCAGGAATCACTGTCAAACGATGCCTAAAAATTATTCAAATTTCTCCATTACTTACCATTATAATACACAATTTAAATGAGAATAATTGAAATCCCTCATTATTATAGTGTTGTTTTGCTGTGACAGCCTCCTTAATTTTTGCACAACCATGACTCCAGAGCTGCAATGGAAAAACAACAGTCGGTGATCTGCGTTCCTGCATGGCTGAATAGCATTGCTTGTGCTCAAAGCAATTAAAGCTACTGCAAACTGTAATTTGCTGCCCTTTTTCTTAGTTTCTCCAGACAGAAATCACCATGGGTCCTTTCTGTTCTCCATGGTCAGATTCCACGTGGAAGTGCATACATGTAGTTAGAGTGTGCCCAGAGCATATTCTTGGACCCAGATGCTGAAAAGCAGTCAGGGGATTAAGCATTTTGCAAGCAGCAATGACTCAGTTCTGGAAAATATGGAATTGAAAATTGCATTAAATGCTGGAGAAGAAAAAAACAAACAAAGCAAAACAGGAAAATTGACCACCTTTCATCAATCAGTGTGTGCAGGGAGCAAACATAAACAAGACATATTCTGAATGCTTCTTTAAATAATGCTGTTTAAAGCTATTGCTGTACAGGAAGGTGTCCTAATTGAAAGACCTATCTCTGTGAAGGACAGTGTAGAAAATTATTGAAACAGCTCTTAGTTTTTTTGCATGGAAATTACAATTTTTTTAAGTGATGAAACTTCCTAATTTTTTTGGAAATTCTTAAGGGTGACAGAAAAGCTGGACTGCCAACATTAAATACACAAATGAGTGTAGAAGGAATATTTTTTTAGGGCTAATATGCCCTTTATAGTAGAGGTTCTATATAATAGAGAAACCTGCAAAAAATCCTCTGCCAACCTAATTCTCATAAAAATTATTGTATTTGTTTGGCAATTTCAGAACTTACAAACAATAAATCTGAAGTTTAAATTTACTTAAAAAAAAAAAAAAGTAGCTTCTATTCAAAGTTTCTGCTTGTATTTTAATTTACCTGAACTGAGAAATCATTAATTGCTGACCCCTGTGTCCTCCTTGCCTCAGTGAAGGAACTGGGTGGAACTTGTGTCAATAACGACTGAGGAGAGGTGTCTGGAATGAAAAATAGGAACGGTAAGGAGGTAAAGCAAGGTGTTTGAAATGAAGTGAGCCTGAAAGTGAAGGTCGTCCTGGCAAAGGTATTTTGGGGGGAAAGTTGTATTTCCCTAAGTAGCTACATGTAATTTTTTGTTTCTCAATAATTAAGTCAGTATTTAAATTTAGCTTTTGCTATATGGCAATAAATGAACCCAAATGGCCTGAACTGAGTCTGTTTTGCCTGCAGCAGTAACTGGTAAGTGATTTCACTGTCTATTTTAACACATAAGTTTTCTCACTTTTGTACTTTGCTTTCTCCCCTGTCCCATGGGCAGTGAACCTGCTTATGGATGGGGCTTGTTTGCCGGCCATGGCAACCCACAACCCCCAAACATAGCAAATGGAACTAAACACAAGTGTAATCCAAATCAAAATGGATGTTGGTTAGTGCTCTATCCTTGACTTTTATTTTTTGAACTCTTTCGTTGCTCAGGTGATAATTCAGGATTTATTTGGCCTCTGAAAGATAAAACTATTATGTCTTCCCCATCCCTGAGGGAAGCTGTCATATAGGTGTGATGGCTGCCAGTGCCTGGGCTATTTGTAATTGCCAATGCCCTCCTAAGGTCAAGAACTATAAAACCAGCATTGTTGCACCTGGGACCAAAGTCAGAAATACATTTATGCTTCAATTTTGTATAACTGGGAAGGTGTTTGCTTTTTCAATGTCTTCATGACCTACAAGGCCATAATAGTATAAGATTTATTTGAGTTATACTGAATATGATGAGGGAATGGTGTGTATGTGGCCTTTGTTTACCTCCTGATTTAACTTTTGTAAATTCTGCATTCCTCTGGTTCTCCTGGGTGACTACGCACACCAGTAGATTGCCTCCAGGAATATTAATTCTCTATTTTTGTTTTGCCTCTGCTTTGCGAGTTCTTTTACTCAGAGTTCAGATTAAAATGCAGGAGATGCCAGGCTTTTCTTCAGACTGAGATGTTTGTTATTTTCCTATCTATGGTACAGCTGCACAGGATGTACCTCTGAGTTAACAAGGAGGGAAAGGTCCTGAGTTCTAACTTCCAAGGCCATTTAAAGCCCAATCTATCCAATTATGGAATGCCAACTAATTTATTTTTACTTATAATCCAGTAACTAGTTATTCATGACCTGCACTGTGGGTTTTTTGAACCAATACCAAAACACCCAGATTTGTGAAGAAGAAGGAAGAAAGAAGAAGAGCAAACCTATGCCCAAAATCCTCCATCTTGTTACTAAATCCCATAAACCTAAATTTTCTACATCTCTACATATTCCACCCAGTGATACAACTTTAATTACACAGCAACAATCTCAGTGTTATCACACAATCTGGGAAGCCTTTCCCAAGGCCCCAGGTCAAATGCCATGTGCTTTTGAAGATCATTGCCTGTCAGCACTGAAAGACTGAAATTCTCTGAACCCAGGATTCCAACACAGGAAGATAATTGTCCTTTAGAAAAACAAGCTTAATATTTATAAACTGATGTGTTAGATATTCTTGCTTGTAAAGAGTGATTGCTGACAGGAGCAAACTTCCAGAAAGTTACCCTATAAGCTAGTGGAATTCCATCAGTTGTAATCCGAGGACACCTGAAAGTCTGTACAAAGCTCAGATGCATTGCTGCTCTATGGCCTCTACAGTAACTGCATAATCACTCTCCCAGTGCCACTAATTAATGATGTTTTATTAATCAAGGGGGTTTTGCATGTTTATTAAAAGAACGGATTCTGTTGTGAAATGAAAAGAACTTAAAAGAGTTTTTAAGGAGAAATCACATGCAAAGGAAACACACAGCATTAAAATATCAATATGCATTGAATTCTTCTCAGTCATAAATGGTTATCACATAGAAAGTATCCAGGATGGCACAGCAGAACTCCACCATGCTTTTCCCAGCTTACATGTGCTACTTCTAGCGCTGGTTTTTGGCTGTACCTTATTCTATGAATATTTTTTACTGTATGCATAAATGTATAAATTATACCTTTTCTGTGCTTAATATTCTGTGGGTTTGATTATTTTTTCTATAGCTTAGCACTGCTTTTGTCTTAAAACAGTTTCTGGGAGTTAAATATTAGGAATAGAGAAAATACAAGGAATATTCCAAAGTTACCTATTGTGTGTTCTTATGTGCTTTGGCATTAATATTCAGAATTACTACATGTAAAGTTAAAAATAAGTATTTGACATATTCGACCTCTGAAATTCAGATTGATCTCATCTCTTTTGACCTTCTGTGTATGTGAACTGTATATTTGTATAGGTGAAACCTTATTGAACCATGGCTTTAGCTCAATGAGCTGAGACAAGTATTTCTTCTGCATTAGGAATGCACAATTTACCTTTAACTTTAGAAAACAGCAGTCTTTCAAATAGTGTAAAGAACACTGGGAGTGCTTGCCTGAGTAACCTTTTATTTCTCTCTCTCTTGCATATGATGTGGCCAAATGCAAAGAGGTACTGTTCTAGTTTTAAAATTGCTAGCTAGAAAATTCCTGTTTCTAAATGGGAGCAGTCTTGGATGCTAAGGGGGGGTACATATGTGAAAATTATGTTGATGAAAAGTTAATTAGCAGGCGTGAAGCTTTTTTTATTCTTTTCAGTGATCTTTTCCATTTAAAATTGATAGATAAAATTAATTTTCTTTAAAAATAGTGCTAGGAGGCTGCAGCTTTCATAAAATTGTAGATGGCTAATAAAAAGTACTACTACTGACCATAAAATAATATACTGAAATGAAAACCTCATGGAATTGCCTGCAGACATGTTTTTCTAGCAAGAAATCTTTTCTGAGCTGAATATATCCGCGAAATTCATGCCACAGAAGGTTGTTGTTTTCCAAGGAGAATTCCTTTAGAGCTACACCTACTCAGTATCAGTCATGTTTCCTTTCCTTTTCCAGCACTTTAACTTAACAGCATTTAACTTAACCGATCACTTAAGTCAAACAATTTAGTGAAGGATTCATATAGATTAAGTATTTACCATAGCACAACAATACCTTACTTGCAAGCCTAATTTACAAATCTGAAGTAGTACATAAGAACCTAGGAGAACAACATTTCTAGTGCATTTGATACAGCATATGCACACTTGCATGCACATAGAAAAAGGAGTCTGTACGTGGTACTTGTGAAAAGTTCCCCTCAAATTCAGTGAAATACTCTCTTTGGATGCCTTTGCATCTTTTCACTGGGTGAAGGGTTGAGCTTTGAGGATTTGGGGAATATCAGCCCAGGATTCCTCGTTGTTCAGTGATCTTCCTTAAGGACTCCTCTAGCTCTAGGAGACAACCAGCTCAGAGGGAGATGCTGGTCATAAACATCTTCAAAAATTCATGACATTTGGGAAAAGCTCCCTGTGACTGGAAAAATGTAAAATGTCACAGCTGTCTTCAGAAAGGACAAGGAAGATGATCCAGAAATCTACAGTCTCCTCTGCCTCTACTTTGTCATCAGGAAGATTATGGAATCAGCTCTCCCAGAAACTGTCCAGATGAATGGATAATCAAAAAGTGATTGGGAACACTATTCCTGGACGTTCTCCTCTGATCAGATGGATAGTGCTTGTGATAAGAGGAAATCAATGAATATTTTTTACCTTGATTCTAGCAAGACATTTCATAGTATCCTTAAAGCCAAAGCAGTGAGATGTGGGTAGAAAACTGGCTAGATTTCTGGTTTAAAAAGGTTGTGATCAGTGGTACAAAATCCAACAGGTGGCTGGTGTGGCTGTGCTCCTCAAAGGTGGACAAGGGGGGATGATAATGTTTTTTTAGTGTCTTATGATCATTACCTGGGTGATGGGAGGAACTGCATGGCAACAAGTCGGCAGATAATTCCTGACTGAATACAAGTCAGCAGGTCTCACTTGCAGCAATGAAGTCCAACAACATACTCAGCTGTAAGAGTGAGAATGTAGCTAGCAGTTTGAGGGATGTAATTGCTCACTTCTGCTCCGAGTTTGAGTCCCATTTGAGCATACTGTGCCTTGTTTCCTCTAGCTGGTAACGGTCACAGACAATTTCAGTGTGGGAAACTGTATCGAATACAAATTCAAATAAGTCATTTAGGTTCTCAGCAATTGCTTTGTTGTCTTTACGTGCTCCTGTTGTGCTGATCCTTTCATTCTGCAAAACCTCTAGAAGGGATCTGACTCCTGAGATATTTGAGGGAAGATTTATTAGTAGTTTTCATATGTTTTGCTCTTTGTTCCTCCTGGGCCAGTCTTTCTGGTTTTTTACACTAAGCCTGCCAGAATTTATTATCCATTCTGTTTTCTCCATTTGGACATATGAGCTTCTTGAATTATACTTCTGGTAAGTGCTCTTCAGCCCTCTTGATTTGCTCTTATTATGTCTTCATTTCTCCCTTGCATCTCCACTTTCCAAGGTGATGCTCCCTGCTCCCTTGTGATTAAACCCTGATCTGCTTTTGGATTTTTTCTCTTGAATCTCAATCTGGCAAGTGATAAATGGGCACTGTGCTGCCTGTGTGACAGGAGTTACGAGGTGGAAGGAAACATTTAGACTTCCTTTGTTTCTTTAGCAACTGTTATTTGTAGTCCTAGCTTCTGTCTTCTACAGTAATTTCTCTCTCTTGCTCGCTCTCTGAAATTGTTCTCTTGCCACTCTTCTGCTTGCTAGCTTAATGAGATTCAGTAAGTAATGGTTTATCTCCTCTCAAATATTATTTTTAATCTGTTCATTTTGGGGGTGTTGGGGGATGGTTAAATATTTTTAAAGAAGTGAAACAGTAATTAGTTACCTTAAATGCAGAAATATTGTTTCTAAAAATTTCTGAATTAAATTTATAAGAACAATGGTAGATAAAGACTGATTTTTTTTCTGCCCCTCTTTTCTCTTCACCTGTCTTACCTTTAGCAACTCCTGTAGAGTTAGGTTTTTTGTTTGTCCCTGGGCCACTGAAAATATAAGGTAATCATCCTAAATTGATATAACAGATCTAAACAGAATATCACCAGGATTAGAAAGAGCCCAGGCTCCAATTAAAATGTTGGAAGATCTTCACCTTATGCTGAGAGTTAAGGAATTGCCATGGGTTTATGCTTCATTAGTACAAGATTTCATGCTGCCATGTGCTGACTAAGAATTAGACAGAGGGGGAAATCCTCTGTTTGTCATCCATTACAATGTTAGAAGACTCAGTTTCTTCCAGTGGTAATTCTAACATCCGTGAAAAGCTGAATCCAGCTCCAGGTAGCAGGACACAGCATCTCAAATGGTGCTAACCTCATTCTTTTCTAGTGCACCCCCTGCAGAGAACACAGACATCAGTCAATGTTTATCAACGTGAAATAGATCAGATGCAGTAAGAGGTAGTGCAAGCAGATAGGAAGATCTTGTTCATGGCATGATGGTCTCATGTCAATTGTCTCATACCAGCTTGGCAGGTAGAATTTCTCAGTTTGCAAGAATAATTCTTTCAAATCCAATCTTCTCTTGAGACTTATTCAGAAAAAAGCCCCTGATTTTTACCAGCCTCACTGAAGGTAGTTGTTAAATTCTCTACTTTTGTTTTACCTCTACCTCGCGAGTTCTTTTACTCAGAGGTCGGATTAAAATGCAGGAGAAGCAGGGTTCTTCTTCTAATTGATGTTTATTTTTTCTTATCTATAGCACAGCTGCACAGGATGTGCCTCTAAGTTAACAAGGTAGAAATGGCCCCTGAGTGCTACCTTCCAAGATCTTTTAAAGTCCAATCTATCCAATTATGGAATACCAACTAATTTATTTTTACTTATAATCCAGTAACTAGTTATTCATGACCTGCACTGTGGGTTTTTTGAACCGGTACCAAAACACCCAGATTTGTGAAGAAGAAGGAGGAAAGAAGAACAAACCTATGCCCAAAATCCTCCATCTTGTTACATATAACCCAGAAACCTAAATTTTCTACATCTCTACGTATTCCATCCAATGATATAACTTTAATTACACAGCAACAATCTCAGTGCTATTACATAATCTGGGAAGCCTTTCCCAAGGCCTCAGGTCAAATGCAGTGTGCTTTTGAAGATCACTGCCTGTCAGCACTGAAAGACTGACATTCTCTGAACCCAGGGTTCCAACAGGTAGTAAGTACTTTTCTGATATAGAAGGAATTGAAAGAGTATTCTTGCTCTGAAGTCAACACATTTTGTCAAGAACACATTTTTTTTCTGTTTAGAAGAAAGCTGAATGAGGATTTCAGGTTTTGGGAAAGACCCATGACTAGGCCTGACTTCTAAATTATGCCTGAAAACTTAAGGAAAGATGCTTTCAAACATCCAAAGTACCAGAAATGTTGAAAACACTGGGATTTTCATTAAGAGCTACAATTTAACTATTACACAGGGTTTAAGTATATAATTTTATAATCTTACTCCTTCTACGTAATGATATTGCAATTATTGTTTCTTGGTTTTGTTTTAAAGAACTACTTTTCCTAAATTGGGTGAATAGTGAGCTGTGCTCTTATTGAATGTTTAATCTACAAAACTCATTAAAATATTAATTAAACCTTGTAAAAATCCCTGTGAGGACTGTACACAAGCATTATCATTCTTTCACAGATGGTAAATGCAGTTAATATTTCTCCAGTAGTGTTAGAGAACTTTTTATCCAGGAGTCTGTCCAGTTCTGTTAATTTGTTTTTTCAGCTAAAGCCTATCATCACTGAGATAGCTGTGAAGTGGAAAAAGCATTCTGACTGTAATAGGCAGTTATATCTACATACTTCCAATTTGGTATCACATTTGCCTAATATGTTGCTCTGAATTCAAGATGATTTATTTCAAACTTCAGAGGAGTTTAGTTTTGGTCATGGATGAGCTACTTGTAATCCAATTGCTAGTTTTCTGAACATGGGCTGTTGTTTAGCTGAGCAGAATCAAACTGCTTGATACATGATTTAATAAAACAGTAGAGTGATGTTTGATCCAGTCAGCCATCCTTTGAATTAAAATTGTAGCTTAAAATTGCTTAGAAATAAGTATCAGAGGATGGAAAACTTTTGGCATTTAAAGTGGAAAATATTATTTGATATGCATTCTTGAAATGTCTAAATTATTTGAAAATTAAATTATAAAATAGGCGTATGAAAGTTGCAAAGAAATTTATGAACAAGCTATTTATTCTTTAATGTTTTGTATTGCTTTAAATCAGGCTCTTCAGAATATTTCTTAAAAGTGGACAGAAATTTAATTTGGAGATTGGTTTACATCAAATCTGATTCCATTTGCATATTATAATAATGTGGAACTAATAGAGATGCATCTTACATTATATGCTAATGATAAATATAGTAAACCAGCCATCATAAGGCAACAGTACTTGATCATATAGCTCTTGTCCAGGAACTCTAACTTTTTATAGGACCTAGTCCTTTGATCTACTGTATGGCTTTCTGTGAGAGTTAAATATACATAATAATCACTACTACCTGAGTTAAGTTGCTCTGTATCTGTTGGGAAGAAGGAAGGTGTTTTATAACTAGAGCTTCGCACATCATCTGGAGGTGCTCAGCATCGCTGAAAACCAAGGTGTTGTTTTATTTTAATTCCTACAGTTTGGGTCCTTTAGCTGTGTTTCAGTGGTGTGCAATGAGAGCTGCTCCAGCTGAACTGCTGTTCATGGATCCTGTGACATCTGCTCATCCCATGCTGTCCCTCTCCTCTCAGTCAGCACGAGGAGAAGGATGGGCTCTGGCTCTGTTACCTCTGCTTAGACGGACACTTGTAGTGCCTCGTCAGATCGTGTTTCAGTGTTGCTGCAGCGTGGAGCATAAGAAAACAAAGCACTCTCTCAAATGTATCCTGCTCTCAGTGGGCAGATGCTCGCTCAGGATTATGAAGAAGTGTCCCTTTTTCAAAGAGACTCCAGGTTGCTCTGAAGTGTCAGGTGTAAATGGAAAATGGATGGGTATAGGATGCTTCCCGAAGGCACTCATCCTCTCTGAGTTGTACGGGCTGTGAGCTTGGCATGAAAGAGCATCAATCCTGTTAAATACAGACTGACAGTAGTAGCAAGGTTACTATAATTAATTTGCTATTAGATATATCAAACTTCATGTACATTTGCTTGTGCCGTGCTTTTGTATTACAGGTATTGCACTGGGAAATGTTGGATACAATTGGTATTGGAAAGTTTTCTGTGATAAATTAAAACAAGGAACTGCAGAATTATTCTGCCATGAGCTATAGTGACTCGTGACTTTTAAATCTTTCCTTCACAGTGTGTTCATCACCTTTCTCCAGTATAAATTTACTGTATAATCAACTATCACTCCCCTGACAAGTATTAGTCTCTTAGAAACTTATCAGAGGCTGACAAGTGCCAGAATTCACCCTCACATTTCTGTTACTGAAGCAACCAGACACTTGGCTTCAGTGCCTGTAATATTGTATAACACGTTATTTTAACCTACAGCTTGGCATGGAAATTGTTTTTAATTGTTCAGTTGCAAATAAACATGTAGTTGTAAATATGACTCTTGATGATGTTTCCCTGCATTGGCTTTTTTTAACAGCAATAACAGAATAATCAGATTCTGTGCCACTTGATCCTAATGCTAAGGGAATGTTCTAAGATTCTGTTTTGCTTCATATCTGACAACACCCTGGGCTAAGTAAACTAAGTTAATTTTAAAAAAAAGCTTAACCAGTTGTGTAAGCATAATTCAGTGTACCAGTGTATGTTAATATTTTGGGAAATGCCAGCCATTAACTGTATGGAGCTTACTTATTATGTCTATAAGACTTATATGTAAGACATACTTACAGAATGCTTTCCCAGAAGACATTGTCAAAACACATAAGGATGGATTCCAAATTCACTACCTATTATTTGTACCATTCTGGGGGATTCTTCCACAGATCCATTTCTAAGCCCTTTAGAGATAGTAAAGCAAAGATGATAATCTGGTTTAGTTATGACTTAAGTAAAGAAAAAAAATTAACACTTTTTTGCTATTTGTTAAAACTCAAGGAATTTTAGGGTGGCTGTCAAACCTTGTTTTATGTATTTTTAGATCTCTCTGCTTATTTCCTAAACTGTGTTATTTAAAAGGAACCAAAACATTTTAGGATTTAATTTTATTTTGATTTGTTCCCTTGTAATGTGTGCAATGGCATGGTCGTTAACAGTTATGTTCTTGCTTTCCTAGGTGATTATTGCAACTAATGTAAGTCTACATTCAAAATTGAAGAAAGGCTTCAATTATTAATTTTTTATTAGCCTTTTACACAGCTCCATGATGTGTGACTTGGCTCCTTGGACTAAAATTAGAATATAAAACTAAAAGAGAAATTCATTTCTTTAAGGTCATGGAGCAGCACTGTGTGCCTAGAGAGCCATAACACAGACCTCTATAATGGCTTTTTGAGCAGAGCCTAATACAGGAAGAAATTGCAGCAAGGCTCTTATGCCAAGAGCATCCAGTTAGCTGAATATAAATAGGCATTTTACATATAGAAATATGGCAGCAGAAATGCTCAAGTAAGAGTTTACTATTTTGCAAACAAAGGCTCTTAGTCTGTGTGGAACCTGTTCCTTGCTTTGTGTAGTGGCTTTGCAAGTCAGTGGGTTTCCATATCTGGGGGCTGTTTATAAATGTAAGATGTAACTTCTCTCTGAAAAAGCTGCCACCAATCTCTTTGGGACTATAATGGCTTTATTTATTTGTCAAGAGTCTTGCTTGTTGATTATAAGGAAATTAAGAAAAATTGAGCTACTTGCTCCAACAGAGCAGTTAATATACTGCAGAGTGTGATGGTTTACTTTTCCTCTTTTCCACAAGGCTCTTTGCCCTTCTGGTTTAGTTACCTTATTTTAATTTTATGTATTGTGAAATTAAAAGAGAGCATTACTTCAACAGCCAGTAGTATTCTTATAGAATGCTTTATAAGTCTGTGGGAGGGTACAAGCTCAGAGCAATGCTGATTTTGATGGCTTTTTAACTCAGCAAATCACCTTTAGTGCATAAATCCTTTAGGGGGTGTATACACCTTATCACAAGCTGGGCTTGAAGAAACAAGAACTTAGTTTGGTGATTTATTGAATGTAACCACTTTTCATAGAGTGTGGGAAAGCTGCAGTACTGAAATCCCTTTAGAACAGTTCTTCCTCATTCCTGTTCATTATAAATAATTGTGAAACAGGTCCATCAGGTGCCATTTCAAAATATCGGCATCTGCCATCAAAAATGTTTACAGTAATTTAATACTTCACTATGTTTAAAGAATTGGATGTGCAACAGGAAGAATTGCATTCATAGTCACACAGAATTGTAATAGAAATAGTGCACAATGAAATTGGAAAAAAAAAGTGTTGACGTGATGAAGGAAGAAATAAAATCTTTGATAACCCAAAAATGAGAGTATCCTTCTATCTGGCAATTTCAGTCTGTTACAGCATTTCTATGCTATGTTTGGAGACAAGATGAGCAAATAAAACTTTATTTGTATACCATTAACTTATATGAAATGCTTATTTTAGAGAAAATATACCTTTTTTTTAAAAGAAATTTGTTTGCTTTGATCAGTAGCTTAGTGATAGCTGGTTTTAATTTGGTAAATTGGCTTTAGACAAGTGGAATCACAAGTATAATTTTCTGGTGTTAATCTGATTTGATGGTATCTCTATTTCAGTCAGAAACTGGACAGTGGTGTTGCAGACACAGGGAAGATTTCACAGCATTTTTTAGCCACTCAGCTCTGAAACAGTCTCGTTCCTTCCTTCCGCACTGTTCCTCTCCACAGTGAAATGGTTAAGAGACCTTAACTGGTTGATAAATATCTATTTTGGTTTTGGTTTGGGTTTTATTTTGCATTGGTTTTATTACGGCTTAGCTTTAGAATCTCCTCTTTACGGACTGAGATAACATGCTAGTGAATTCTCAAAGCAAACAGTTAGGATAGTGCAACATTTGAAAGGTAGGAATTGCAAAAACTGTCCCAGCTTCATTCCTTAACCTAAGGTTTAGAGATAAAACTGTTGTGAAACTGCATGCTATGTTTAAAAATTTTCAGTCTGTCGGTTTACTTCCCACAAATACATGTACAGAATTTTTCTTACTCAGAAAGAAAGCTGTAGATTAAGAGAACATTTTCTTGATTTTTCCTGTTGCAAGAGGTGCTTACTAATATCCACTTTGAAGTCAATGCATGACTTGTTTACTCTTAATTTCTTGGATCATAGGGACAAACTGTCCACATCAGAGTGCTTTATTAGTCTTTATTTTTCCACTTAAATATATATTTAGCTAATACTTCTTAGAATATAATCAGTACTGTTAGCCACTATATCACTATATAGTGTACAGAATAATAATAGAAATGTTTTGGTATTTTCATTGATTTTAATGCTTTATGCATCTTGGCAATATGCTGAAATTTTCATGTTTTATATCACTGCAGTTATTTTGTAGATTCACAGATTGTGTGGCCAAACTGAAATGTTAACATGGTCTGACTTTGTGTATACTATGGATAAAAGAACTTTATTTGGTAACTTACAGGTAAGCCCAACTTTGACTTGACCTATGGCTTGGGTTTAAGGAGGCATATATCTGTCACCTGTCTATGTATGGGTACCTCTGAAACCTTACTAGAAAACTGGATGGCTATACTTTTCTTTTTAAAGACCTATGGATTAAACTGTTTATGGGAGGCTACTGTGATTTTATGTAATGCTTCATTTTCTCAAAACATTACTCAGAATTAAACCAGATGCCATCCAAGTTATGAATGAATTTTAATGTTTGTAAGGAGCATAATCAATGTACTCTCAGGTACACGTTATCTGTTCAGGAAATGTTTCATAGTGTTCATCAGTATAAACTCTGGTTGCTCATGTAAGAGGAAAATTACTATTCCCTACTTATTTTTTTATTACTCTTAAATTCTTCTGAAGTAGGTTGGGTGCTGCTGTGATTCTTTTGGCTGCCTCTGTTTATTGTGCTCCTACCCCCTGGTTATATCAATCCTTTTTAAGCAGTTGAGTTGGTGCTTGATGCTCCCTGAGTGGCAGTTCTGGATAAGATGTTTAGGGGTAGCTGATAGCAATCAACCTCTGGCTGCTCTTTTGGAACTGACAACAGCAAAAGCCTGCAGCAGAGGTTGGCACAAACTAACCTCAACAGCTTGCAGATGATCTCTGGAAAAGTTATCCCCTGAAGAAGAGCCAGTGAAACAGGTGAGGAAGATAACTCCCTGTCCCAGGAGGCATCAGAGACAGGCCAAGGTGAAGAAAAGGAGGGTGATATTTCCTGGAGAGTGTCTCTCGCAGGAGATGGAGGCATTCCTCTGCAAACCTGACCATGTCTTGAGAGGTTTGTTGCTTGTCAGCCACTTGGATCCAAGAGACTTCAGAGAGTCTCCCAGAGCGTGTTTGACCCTCAGGCTATTCCCCCTCGTTCATTTATTTGGGCACTAATCAATGGGTAGTGCCTGTGTGTCTAAAGAGTGACTGCTGAGTTCTTGTGAGGAAGGGCATGGTGCCTACAGGGTGCTCTCCTCTGTCCTGCTGGTAAAGAGGAGCAGCTCAAGGAGGACTGGGCAAATTTTCAGATCAACATTTGTCTGTGTATTTCATGCCACAGATGAGGATTTTGGCTTTTTTCACTGTGGGGAACTCTTTGAGGAACAATGCCTGCTGAACAGGACCAGGACTGTCAAAGTGGAAAAAGAACATCTTTGACAACAAGCTTCTGACCTTGTGACAAGGGCTTTAACCTAATTGTGTCAGAGATGGGGTGCAGTAAGCTGAAGAGAGGGGCAGGAACATAGGACAATGAAGTTTTTCAAAAACACTTCTGCGATGAGGTGTTTCATCTTCCTTATGTAAAAAACAGTACACAAACACACATGAAGTGGGAAAGGTGGACTTGGAGGTCCGTGCACAGTTGCAAAGCTTTTATCTCACTGAGAGTCCAGCCACTGGGACTGCTTTCATGACTGGGGTGCTGAAGGAAACACGGAGCCAGAAGGTGGGGAAGAGAGGTTGTGTCCTATGCAAAATAGGGGCTGGAGAAAATGCTGGGAAGGGAAATAGATTAGCCCATGTAGCATCACTGCGTTTTCAACAATTTAAATAGAATATTATCATTGTGCATGTTTAACTTTTTAAACTGTTCTGGAAGTGAAGATTGCCAGTTTATCTTTAGATTGTGTAGGCAACATAATTTCTGTATGTAACCTGGGGAGGTTTTGACATTGGTGTGAATCACAGTTCTTTTATATCCATATTCCTCTGCTGAGATTCCCTTTATGAGTGATGGACTGAAAATTTAGAACTTATTTTTTCATTTACTCCCTAGGAATTGAATTGATACTACTGACATATTGCTTATTGACTACCCACCAGACGTGAGATGTTCAGATGATAATGATTTTCCATTCTGTTTGGAGGGGTTTTTTTTTTAAAATTACCTAGAGGTTAGAAACCATCAGATAACCACCAGAGTTATCTGATGGTTTCTAAAAGACTTAAGATCTCCATTATGAATACTTTATTATTTGACTACTCTGGCCACATACAAGAAACAGGAAATTTACAAGCTTTTATGAATTTTGAATTCTTATTTAACTAATAATTTTCTAATAGTCCATTCCTGACTTCTCAGTAATATCTGTTGCAATGACTGGTGTAACTAAGAACAGAAATAATTAATACTTCAAAAAATCAAACTCTGTCTTAAATCAATAACTCTCTGTTGGGTAGCTTGCTAAGGCTGGGACATTTTTATGAGGAAATATAACTGTCTATGGCATATTAGCATTTTATAAAAGGAAGGAAATAAAAATACATATGTAAAAACCTTGTTTTAAGAGATTACCCAGAGATACTTATCTGCCTCTTCCATATTTTCTCTAGGAGGATCTTCAGAAAGCTGTAACATTTGGGTTTATCTTAATGATAAATGATATAAATGGTATAAGACAAACATGACAAAAAGAGCCTGACTGTAAAATCTTTGAACACGTTTCAGAAATAATGCACTGTCAATTGTTATATGCCAGGAGCACAGAGACACTATAGAAAGGAGGTTTTTTTAAAGTATTTTGCTTAGATTCTGCTTGTTTTATCCTCCTCTATTTATCCTGATGTAGGGTATTTCATTTTTGTGTTACCTGTATACTTAGTAGCTTTTTTGCAAGTTGTGTTGTTAAATGGTATCCTTGTAGCCCAATGTTTTGGTGAAAGTTGTAAGAAATTACGCAGGGAGTAAGGACCTATGTATACAACAGGTGCATCCCATTGAATTGAAAATAATCATGTAGGTGAGATTCATTGTGCCTTACTAACAGGACAATGTACTCGTCCATCTGGGACTTCAGAAATACAGTTAAGCTCTAGACACTTGGAACTTGTTCACTGCATATTGTTCACAATGCTGTGGCTACAGTGTTTTAAGTTTAATTTCACTTACCTGAGCAGTCTGATTGGAAGGAAGAATGTAATTATGGAAAGTTTTGGGAGGTGTAACTATAGTGTTTGTCTGCTGGTATCCCTTGACTCAGGTTTGTAGAAGAATGTGGTTTTGCTGTTGTAAGTACATCTGCTGAATAGCTTTGCTGGTTAGGTGGCATAAAGATTTCATATTATTATTCAAAGGTTTGAAATATAGTTCACTCCTTATCTTTGTGCTCCAGAACTGAGAAGATCCTAGCATGTCTTCTGCTCATGCTGAGGTCTCTGGTCAGCTGGAGCTCAGTGGAAGAATAGTGTGAGGAAGGCACTTGCTCCCCATTGCTGCTGTATCTGTCCTTGACAAACTGAATGCTTCAGACTGCAGCAAATCTAGTGTTCTGGATTTGGAAATTTGCCATTTCTAAGCTATCAGAACTTTCCATGTTTTATGAAAAGCGTTTTGTGAGGGCCCAGAGTATATATTACTAAACTATTAATGCTGCAAGTTAGTGAAACATGCCATTTCTCTGTGACTGGTATCATTCACTTGTCCTGTCTTAATCCTGCAGGCTCATTTTCAGTGTAATTACTATATTTTTCGTAAGATGGACTAAATTCTTGGAGTGCTGGGCCAGCTTGCACAACCTGCTTGGGGAATATGGTTGCACAACCAGGCCCAAAGATTTTTCAGGAGTTACCCTGTCAAATAAAGACCCAAAGCAAAGAGTAGCTAAGCAGAATAAGGTCCATTTTAGGATTATTTTGGTATATTTACTATATTATTTGTAATTTTAAAAGTATTGTATATGGTTAGTGTAGTTTGGAGAGCTGTTTAGTTTTTCCTTTAGTTTTGGAAGATTTTTCAGTTCTATGGTTTTGGTTTTTTGTTGGCTTTTATGTTAATCTAGGGGAACAAGGGAGAGAAGGCACTGGTAACCTTTGTGTTATAATCTGTTTGTAGTTTACTACATGACTGTATTCTGTTTAAAGACTGAAAATTTCCCAGTAGGTTTGGACATGTATTTCATGTATTTAGGTATATATTAGATATTCTAGGCCCTGTTTCAAAACCTAATCTCAGGTTTTCAGAACATTCTGAGTCCTTTGTGAAGGTGACCTCTCCTGCATAATTTTTAGATTATGTATGTTTTCTTAGCTAATAACCATTAAATCTGCTCTTTATGTTTGGGCTAAAGTCAGTCTCTCTAGCACTGGGTAATTAAAGAAAGACTTGAAAAAAGTGTTGGCCTCCACTGCTCTCGTTTATAATCCCAGACTCTGTTCCCATGACTGTAGTCATGAATGTTTCTTATTCTCATCATGGCTCTGTTTGAGTCCTGTACCTGCAGCATTGCTTGTTTGTTTAATTACTCAGCCCAGAAAAGTCTAACTAAATGTGGAACTTTTCAAGCACATCTTCCAACATTTATTTTTTTATTTTATTTTTTTTCATCAAAATGCTAATAAAAGGTTGTATTTAAATTGTTTTGACTTTAAAAATATATTTTGGTTCAAAAAACATAGACTAAGGCCTGGCATGACATAACCTCTTAAGTAATAAATAATGAAAAGTCAGGAAAAGATGTAAAACTGCTTCAAAAGCAGCAAAAAAACAGTAAAACTGCTGGGTAGCTCGACTTTAGGCAAAAAGTCTGCAATTAGTTCATCATCTGCTAGAAACTAGGTCTTTAAAAAGTTTAGAAATAAGAGAAAAAGTTTACCATTCTTTCAAATCTGAGTTGGAATGACTAAATAGAAGTTAGAGGAAGGTGAGGAGAAAGAGGAAGAAAAAAGGAGGGAATAGCACTGTGTTCTAATGGGTTTCTGCTAGTGAGTTGCAAGGTCCCAGGAAAAAAAAACCAAAACAACAAAACACAACATTGGGGAGTTATGCAGTTGGCTGTGAGAGAAGTGAATTAAGTAGACATTTAGGTGAAAATTGGACAAATGTGTTTGTCAGATTCAGTTGGTGAATCTGATGTTTATGTAATTTATTTCATTTTAAAGAGAGACAATTCAAGAAAATATAATTGATACTTGTAATTTAAGTATCAAGGGATAATATACTAATGGTGGAATTAGTAGTTCTACCATCTCTTTCCAGGAGTACATATTTTCTTAAACTTTTACATGTTCTTTTTTTTTATGCTTAGCCCCTGCTCCGTATTTACAAATCCTTCTGCTTGTTAAAATATTCACCAACTAATATTTAGATTTATCCTGGTTAATTTTGTGTTGCTTCATAGTCCTATCTAAACACATTTTTAGGGTTGTTTGCATTTTCTTCATTAGCATAATGCATGATAAATATGGAATAAAACTGGTTGTTGTTCTAATGCATTCCTAACTCCTATTTACATTGTACTGACAGCACTGATTAATCTCCAGCTTTCTTTCACATGCTCTGTTGATGTACTATTAGCTGTTAAATATGTATATGTATGCTATATATACAAAAGCTCTTTTACATCTTTAGTCTCATGCTTTATCAGAGTTTCTAAGAATAGTCAGACATGGCACATTATTTTTGTCATTATTTTGGCCAGGTTATTGTATGGATATATTTCCCCATTAAATAAAAACAAGCAAGGGAGTGGAGTTCATAGAAAAACATGAAACTATAGCCTGTATTAAAATAGCATAGCTAAAAAATAGTTAGCATTAAGTACAATGGAAAAAGGAAGGGAGGAACAAAGCACTTAGGACCTGATTTTTCATTGAAGTCCCGTTATGTGCAATTTCAGGTAAATGTCTCATTATAAAGGTTTTACTGAATTCCTCAAGTTTTGTTGTAGTCAGTAGGATGCTTTGCTTCTATTCCTCTGGCTTGCTCAGAACCTTGCTTTCTGAAGGCAATAAACTTCTCTGCAGCTTTAGACTATATTTCTTCAGGTTTGTCGTGTTCTCTTTTGTTCTTGTGCTAACATTGTCCTTGAGCTTGATGCTTTTTGTTCTGATTGCTTTCACCCCATGATATATTTATGAGGAACACTCATATAGCTTTCTAAGCCTTTCTTTGACTAGACTCTCAACAGGGTTTTGTTCTTCTCTACACTGTCTACTTAAGACTAACAACTTTTTTCTCTTCTGCTTGTGGTTTATCATTCTTGGACATGTCTGATCAGATGATGGAATTCCAAATCAAATCTTGTTAATGCTTTGCAGAATAAAATCAATATTATTTTTCTTGAAGATGAATTTGGTTTATCTTTCAAAATTGATATTTGGATGAAAAAATAACATTTCAAGGCTGTGATCTCTCTGTTCCTTGAATGCTCAGATGTATGAAGTATTTCAGGATGTGCTGTTTTACATAAAACCATACATATTTGACATACTTGCAGCTATTCTGTAAAGTTTGACAAGTGCAATTTTGCAATTTTTGGTGAATGTGACAGGCTTTGGTTCTGATCTTGTGTGATTTGTCTGCATTTGCTGAACAACAGCTGGAAATGCTCAACTCCTCCTCAAAAGGAGCTGTGCTTTATTTAGACTGGGATTCCGATTTAACCTGAAGGGTGGTTACATTCATCATGAAAATTTTTATCAGTTCTGGAAACTCTTAAAAAGATAAAATTACCATTTCTTAACCTCTAATCCTTGAGTCCAGGCAGACTCAACAAGTCTGTGCCGTAGCACTCATTCACAAACTACTACAATGCTTCTTTAGGTCCTAAGTGTATTTAAAGCATTAAAAACATAAATTTGTCAGAGTTATTTAATAAAGCCAACATGAAAATATTGTGATTGTTTCTAAATTGCTCCTATACTGCTATTGTCATAAAACATTCCTGGAATTAACTGTCTGAGTACTGAAATTTTGCTATCCGTTTGTTTCTGTGAGAGAAGACCATGAAGAAAATTAATACTTCTGAATTGAGAAAAATGTGAGAGGAACTTTAAATAGTGAAGTCAGAAACATGTCTGATAAATAAGTTGGTACTGTAATACTGATTTCAGGTATCCCATGTAGGCCCTTTCGCAATTTGCTCTTCTGATACAGTACTAAGAAGGATTCCCTTTTTCAGAGCACACAGTAAAGAATTACATTGTTGCTATTATGCTGACCATTAGATTGTAATTGTTGTAATGTTTTAATACTTATGGTTTTTCTATTTCCTTATATTTAATAAGTTTAATGTATTGTGTTGCACATTTGAAATTTGCTATATTTATTTTAATATTGTTTGATACACACGTAAAATACCATTTGGCATCCCAGTCACACCTGGCTGCTGTTGTTGCATATTTACAGCTATTCCATCTTGCAGGGAATTTTGAAGTAAATGTAACAGATATGATGCCCTCAAATCTTGTCTGATTCCACCAAGCTGTAGCATTTTAACTTCTCTTTGGGCTCTCACATGCTGCTCCACACTCATCAGTGTCTCACACACTTCTGTTTAATCAGTTAGGCTGAGGCTTACATCGGCTAGAAAAGACAAGACACCTTCTTTCTGCTGCCTGTTTAAATAGGAGTCACTAAAATGTTGATCTCTAAGTCTTTACAGTATGTATTACCAGACATCCTGCTTTGCCCTTGATTTATTTCTCTGCTTCTCCAACTCTAGCCATGTATAAAACTTTAGAAATGTGAATGGAAGCTTACATTTTTGCAAAACGTGAGCAGATGGTTCCAGCTGAAAAGGTATTAAATGCCTCAGAGTATGGGCTTAAAAAGTTCTAGCTGTTGAGCATGAGCAGTTTTCTTCCTCAGATAATCAAATTTAAGGGGTTTTTTGTTAAATTACATTACAGGTAGATTTAAATAACTTCCTGGAAAATGGAAGGTGCATAGGTAGTAACCTTCCAGTCAAAGCTTGCATTTTTAAAAAGTATTGGCATGACACATTGTAGACTGCTTTTCCTCATAATCAACCTCAGGAAAAAGATCAGCACATTAATCTATCTTCTGCATTCTTGGTGAAATAATCCCTCAAATGTTAAAAATCTGTCTCCTACAACATTTATAAGATTTCTTCTAACCTTTTTCTTTAGCATGTCAATGCAGGAATGATCATAGCATATATAAATTCTTACCACATGAGTTTCAAATTTTTCAAGATGTATATGTATTTTTTTAAAAATATACTTTTAAAGTAGAAATTTAGATGCTTTTTACATCTGCTACAGTTAAAATTCTTAAAGACGTCGTTTGTCATTTTTGATACTGTTCATGTGTCATACATATAGAAGCCTGTATTATCCAGGTAATTGGTCTTCATTTAGATGTAGGAGCAACACACGCAGTGAGAAAATTCAACGTGTAGCCATAAGACTCATCAAGAAACATCTTTGAATTTAAAGCTGGCACATCAAATCAATTTGTACATATCAATTCCTGTCAGTGGGGGTTTTTTTTGTTAAATATTCTATATGTAACCAAACCTTAATAGCTACACATTTTCCCAGTCTCTCATAATGCTAATGAAAGTTCTCTGATTTTTTTTTTTTAGCTGCAGTTAATCAAACTCACATACCCTATGGATGTATGGTCTATTGAATACAAAAAGTATTTTTGTATCTGCAAACAATACTCTGGCCTAAATTAGTGGAAAACAGGCGTTATCATTGAATGTACTATTATATGCCATAAATTTTGTAATTTTTTTAAGATATTGAGAATTAATTTTACACCTGATCTTGACCTAAATTTAGAAATTTTATTGCACAGAACTTTATCTATGTTCCTTAAACCTTCTGCTACATTTTTTAAATGCATCAAAACAAAGCCAATAACAGCTTAGTTTTGATTTACAATGAAATTAGTCCATCTTGGATACTTTCTTGTTTAGGTTTCAATCTTTTTTCCATTTTGCTGTTCTCAGGTTTCGTAGAAAATCAGTTGTCCTTAAGGTTCTAGAGGGGAAAAGTACAAGCTACCTGTAGTAACACTCAGCATTCTGTTGTGTTGGTTCAGGAAGGAGTTAACCTCAGGTGATCATGAGCTTGCCTTGATGTCAGAAATAGCACATTACAGATGGGAATAAGAGGAAAGTATATACACCATAGCAGCAGAATCCCTGTACTTCCCAGTACTATTTCAGAAGAATGCTGTGTTTCTCAATGTTTTTTGATTGCACTTGAAGAAATATTATCTTCTCTTTCCAAGTATGGAATCACCCATCCACTATGCACACAGCTCTCTCAATTGTCTGTTTGGAATTGGCTGTTTAGGTTTCAATTGCCCTTTTCCACTTATATAATTTTATCTTTATGAAAGATTTTACAATGAAATAAAAGTAATGAATTTATCTCCATATGAAGCTATAAAATCTTTAGTTACTGAATTTCAGTCTCTAATTTTCTTTTTTTTCTTCATAGTTACCTGTGCAATTTTTCTAGACTAAATATTCATAAAAGTAAAGTGGAAAATGTACAGTATTTTGAAATATTTTCCCATTTGCTTTCTCAAATATTAGCCTGCTTGAAAATATCTCAAATACTCTTAGGAAAATTATTGTTTTGGTGACTGCTAATATTACCATTTTTGAACACTATTCCTGATTCAGACACCATATTCCTGATATCAGACACCATACCTCCCTTGATCTGTCTTCATTTTCAGGACTCTTCAGTAGGATGTAGGTGACAGGGTGTATTTGAGTTTTCTTTGCTGTGGCACTTCCGCCCCCACCCCACCATTCACTGCATTTCCAGGTTTTGAAAAATCAAACTGCAGCATTCAGTAGCATACAACAGTTTTGTGAGTATGTTAACTGTTGACTATTATTTTTTATTTCAGCAAATTGTTGAGAGCCATGCTCACTCCTACTCAACGACAAAAATACTAGTATACAATATTATACAATAAAAATGTTAACATCATACCCCAAATTTTTAAAACCAGTGTTTTATTCCTTTGCCATTTTGACTTCACTTCTTTCTATCTCTGTCTTTGCTGCTAAGAAGACAGTTATTTTAGATATAGCTTAAGGTGCAAAGGTTGTGGTGTTACTGAATCAAGGTTTAATATTGTAAGGAGCCTGAAAAAGAATAAGCAACACCTTTACTGTTCAGCAGAGGTATTAAGTCTGATTTTGCAGGTTCAATAAACAGAGATAACATCAAGTTCACTTAGCCAGGATAGTGCTGGCATATTAGTCCAAAATTCCTCCACACTCATGCAGCAAATCAGAACAGACATTCAGATAGACTAAAGGTATTCTCAGCCACCAAATATTTTAATACCAGATACACCTAAATTCTGCAGCACTTTAATCCCACAAATCTGGACCTGTCTCTGTAATTCTAAAAGGCAGACTCAAATGTGTTAATCTTCTGAAAATATTTTCTTCATGCTGCTGTTGTGATCTTATTCAATACAGCCTGTAAAGGTCAGCATTTTCAATGTACTCTGTGGGTATTAACCATCAGGTTTAAAACACTTACTTTCTTAAGGAAATCTCTGTTTAAAAACTAACATTTTCCTGTGGGAGTTTCATAGTGGTTTAGGTTTATGGCTATTCATATCTACAGAAAAGAAGAAAAAAACAGTGCCACTATGTGTAAGTGATCTGTCTTACAGGCTTCCACTCTCACTTAATTGTCTGTGTGCAATTGGTGCCTTTTGCCAGCAGTTAATTTTGTAAAATGTTAATTTTATTCAGCAAAATAGTACTGTGATCACTATGCTTATTCATGTAGGCCATTGAGTTGCCTTTGAAAAATATTGACCTTTGTTTTAACTTTTTTTTTTTAAATAAAGTTTTAAAATCATCAGTTTTGATTTCCACATTTCAATATTTATAGTTCTGCAGTATTTCATACACTGATTTTTGTCTGTCTGCAAGTCCAGGGCTACTCCTTGAGATTACTGGTGAAAATTGCTTTTGTTTTGAATTTAACATGCAATCTACTGGTGGAGTAAAAAACAGGGAAGAAAATAATGACAAGTTTAAAAAAGAAGCAAAAAAGGTCAATAATTGTGAGTAAACACTGCAATTACTGGCTGGCTTTTCAGAGACTGTGGAGTTTATTGTTTCAAGATCTTAGTGGCAGCAGTGAGTGTCAGTAGAGTAAACCATTACTACTTCTATTCTTCTTGCTATTATCATATCATTAGTATAAACATGGATTGTGGGAAAATGTCAATTTGATACCAAGTGGAAACTGAGGCAGAATTTTGTATACATTTAAGCAAAACACTTTATCATCTTTGCCTGATAATCTTGCTTTTTTCTTGGTATTTGAATAAAAATGAACTATATATAGGCTCATGTTTTCACACTCAGGGAATCAAATCACCAGTAAAAGCAAATCTAAGACAGGCCTCATGGTTCTGTCATAGCTTAATGTTTGCAAATAGACTTGCTAAATGACCAGAAGTATGCATTTGGAGGACAAGTCACCAAGTTTAAAATTTCCCCCCTTTTTTTTCTTTTTTTTTTTTTTTTTTTTTTTTTCCCCCCCCTTAATTATGGGGGTCATGCTTTAAAGGTATTTTTTACCTAGGTTTCTAATGAATCCATTTGGGAATGAAATCTTACTTGTTTTTCCTGCAATTTAAGCCTAGGCAGTTTCATTTCTACTAGTACAGTCTCATGCACTTTCATACAGTTTCAATTGCAAATTTAGATTCATCTAAATCAAAATGAGAACAAAACTGGGTTTTGTGAAAACTCTTTCACAATGTTTAGGTGAGCCTTGTCAGACAGATTACCACAGATTTTTGAACATGCTTTGAAAAGTTCACCCTTGTCCTTGAGGCTAAAAGGTAAAATAAATAAAAGTTACATGTGAGTTGTGGCTGCACTTTTATAAATGCTTCTCTGTGCCCTCATCTTAGATACTGTGGCTGAGGCTGGTGTCACACTAGGAGTAGACAGATGAATGTGGAAATATCTCCTGTAATGAGTTTACATTGTAAAAAGAAATCATTTATGTATTAGTTAGATTTCTGTCTTGTCTCAGCAGTCTGAGAGCTTCTGCCTTCTAAACAGATGAATTTGGAAATACCAGTAGAATTGTTTCAGAACTTGTAATAAGTATTAATGTTGTATTAGTATCATTAAAAAGACTAAAAAAACCCCAAACCCCACATTGATTGAAGAAATAATAACAGCCTTCATTTATCAGAGGGAACAACTGCATAATCTCTGAAAATTCAAATCAGCTTTGAGAATCTCAAATTTGTTGTGGAAGGGAAAGCAATGTTTTTTATTTAGCACAGTTTTTAAAATCTCGTTTGGGGTAGAAACAGATAATATTAAAATATTGTGATTTTTTATTACTATTGTAATAGAAGGAAACAGTATTAGGTGATGTATAGGATTTAGAAGTTAGTTTTCTATGTTTTCTACTTTGTGATTCTGTGAAAATCCTAGCTGCTTCTGTTGAGGACAAAGGATTTCTTGTATTTTTAGGGTTCGGGTCTTATCTTGCTTCTCAGCACTATGTAAGGTAAAATATGTTTCAGAATTTCTCTCTCAATCTAAAGAAACCAGATCAGCAATTTATGTACAGAAATGTAATCTTTCTTGCAATGCAGAAGACATTTAAGTTCTCCTCTTTCAAGGTTATTTTGCTACTAGTTTGATACGAAGACTAAGTGGAATCAGCACAAATACTGTCAGAACTTTTACTTGGTCAGAGCTTGGAGAAAACAAAATATTATTAAAAAGGAATAGTTATATAATATAAGTAGCTGTGTATTTGAAAATTGGAAGAAACATTTTCATAAAGATTTATAACTTGTGCTTTGTGTGTGGCTTTGTATACATAATGTAATACTGTGTAGCAAAATGCTGGATTTTGTTTATGTTGCTAGATCTGTAGTTTTTGGTATTGAACTTATTTAGGTGTTTTATATCACCCTCATTTTTACATCCCTTACAAAGGATTCTTTGCACCTGAACTGGGAATGTTAACAGGGATTTGTTCATTGACCAAAGATAGGGATGGAAGAACCAAACCACTTGTGGACTGCAAGGCTTATAAAAATTGGCTGCTGGATTACTTTTTGAAGAGTTTGACATACTTACTTACTCTTTTGGCACTGTTAGAAAATAATTTGTTTGAGAACGCTTCAGGTTAATTGTGTTCATCCTTAACAAACAATCAGGCTTGTAGTTATGTTCATCAGAAAACAAAGAATATTTGCTAATAAAAATCGAGCTGCAGTGACCTATCAGGCAAATTGCTTCCCAAATTAAACCTGTAATAACCCTTTAAAGGCATCTGCACTTAAACAGCAGTGGATTTGCGTTACATTTCATGGTTTTAATGTTCTGAGGAGAACTCAGATTCTTTCTGCTCTTTTGGTACTTGTCACCAAATAACTGCTTTTCTAGATGAACAGAATCTTATTGTACATTAAAATTCATGGTCAAAAATGAGCTCTTATGGTGTCTCCTTAAATAGGCATTTTTGGCCCATATATCAAAATAAGTGTTTTGTTTTATTTCTCTGTATTTTGTGAATTTGACTGGAGACCTTCCCTGGACAGACTAATCTCTCTAAATGGTCAGGGTTTGAATATGTTTTCAGGCGAAGCACATAAAGTCAGGGTCTTGCAAGGTAGTTTTGTTTCTTTGATTATAAAGAGTGCTTAAAGAAACCACGTGTCTTCATAAGTAACTTCATGGATCATAAAAGGTATCAAGAATAGTTGTCTGAACCATATGCTTCATGTGACACATTTCAGTGTAAGTCGCTGGTTTTTTTTGAAAAATATTAATCTGTCATCATAAAGTTTTGTACTGAAAAAGTTTCCTCTCAATAACTGGAACACTCATGTTGGAAACTTTTCCAGTACTTTTGTGTAACTGTATCATATTAAAGAACTGGAATGGTTTCCAGAACTTTCCAAAGCCTTTCAGATTCTTTATTGATAAACATGTTAATAATCTAATTTAAACATGTTAAAAATCTAACCTTAAATGCTTCCCATTTTAAACTCCTTTTTGACTTGTAGTCTAATATTTTTTCATTCTTTTTGTTCCTTTCAATCCTACTATGGATAGTCTTTGTCAAGAAAACTGATGAAAATATTGTTAAAGAATTGCCTCTGAGTTGAATTTGAGAAAACGAATTGGTCTGGGAAAAAAAAAAAAAACCAACAACCTGGATCATTTTCTAAAAACTAGGACTGGAAAAATGGCATAGTTTACATATCTTGACTTAGTTTTATTAAAAGTCTTCTGTATTTTCCAACAGTTTGATATTAGTTTTTAGGAGGTGTAGATTGGCTTGACAGATATTTATGCCCCACAAATGAACGTAGACATATTTACAAAGAAATAGTAAACTTTCTTGCATGAAAATGCTTGAATTTCAATTTATTTACTGCCTAGCTACTAGGATTTCAAACAGCCATCAAACTCAGCAGGTGGTAAAGATAGTACATTGGACTAGGGTTCAAAAGAAGAAGATATGAAGACAAAAGCATAATATAGGAGAAGCCATTCCTGCTCTGATAATTCAGGAGCCCGTAAAAAAGACTTTTGAGAGACAGACTGATATTCCAGGCTTTGTAACTATGGTTGTTTAGCTATTTGTTGTGATTAAATAATTAAATCCTTTCCTATTTGCCAGTGGGTTTTGGCAGCTGCATATGTACTTTTTACTTGTCAGATAGAAAGGGTAAACAATTTTTGGCATGTATGTTATTCACTAGATACTAATTTTATTTATTTTGTAATATATTTTTGTAGATAAATGATAAGGTATTTTCCCATTTGGTTAACAGGACATTTTGAAAAGGAAAATAATGAACAAACAATAGAAAAGTCACAGCTGGTACTGATGTCTGTTCATCCAGTGTGTGCTCTTCCCTGTAGGAAGGCATGGATATGCATGTAAACATCAATTACTAGTGGACACTAAGTATAAAAAAATGGTGTTAGAACATTAAAGACGTGAAGATGGTTACAGTAAAATGCTTATATTATGGAAGTGGGACTGTTAGAGGGATGTTGTGCCATTTTTCCAGCCAGTGCTAAGTAGAACTAAACCTTCAGCTGTCCTTCAGAAAGTACCAAGCAAAGAGATGGAGATGGGTCAGAAAACCAAACCAAAATTATTGATAGAATGTCTTTTCTTAATTTCCAAATATACGTGAAGCTTTTAATGTAAGGCGCCTTCCCTCATGTGCATTCCACATTCTAGGAAGAGAGAATGAGATGCCACCTTGTAGAATTATTGATTTTTTTTTTTCTGTGAACTCAAATTTTGGCTAAAATTGGATTGATCTAAGACAGTAAAAACTCATAGCTTTTGGCTTTCTGCCAGCACTCATGTTAAAACATCTATGGAATTAATGATAGATTTCTTGTACAACTGTCCTTTTATATCTTGATTCACTAGACTGAGTGTAGGAAGTAAGCGTCAGTGGCAAATAACAAAGCCTCTATTTCAAAGAGCTGCCACGTGCCTTACATATTTACAAATCATTATTGACTTGAATTGTTGAGTCAGGGAAACTTCTTTTCCTGCTGATGTATAACACAACATGGCTATGTGCAAAATCTGGAATAGTCTTTGTGTTCACACAGTTTCCTGTACTGACTGCTAAAGACCATAGAGATTGTACAGGGGTTTTTTTTTTCTTTTTTCGAGGAGTTATTCTATTATGTATTTTTGGATACCATGTTCCTTTGATGTTCCACAAATTTCATGAAGAATGCAAGACTAAGTAGAATATAAAAGCTACGTAGCTTTATTACAGTTTGACTTCAATAGCTGTTTTTTATTAACCCATTCACTAGAAAAACTGGTAATTTTTTTTCACCTACATCATTGCTGCTTTCAGTGGTTAAATGATGTGGAGACAATGCACAAGGCACGACTAGGAAAATGAGGTTGTGCTTACTTTTTTTGTAATTGCAGTATTTATACAGCACAAGCAAATAGACCTTTCCTGTGTCTACTCCTGCTTTATGGGTATCAGTGTCAAATTGCATTTTGACTTAAGAAATATAGACAGAAAGTTCATGCTGAATGAGATAAAATTACCTTTATAAACTTTGGCTCCTTCTCATTGATATGCGAATTTGTTCTGAAGTTTTGGAACTGATTTTAAGGTTCTAATTAGTCTCTAGAGAATTCATGTGAACAATAGATTGCTCATTAGTCTATCAACTTTCCATGAAACTAATTGGCTATTTCTCTGTCTAATGTGGAAACTGAAATGACATGTTAATTTGCCTTCCAGATGTTGCAACTGCCTGTCCAGATAAAAAGTCCATCTTAATGTATGTGACTTCGCTCTTTCAAGTCCTGCCCCAGCAAGTCACCATGGAAGCCATCAGGGAGGTGGAGATGTTGCCACGACACTCAAGGGTCACTAGAGAAGAGCACATAGAGGTACATGAACAGCATTTTTCACAAGAAGTGAGTTTCACTTTTCTGCTTTCATCTTGCTGCTCTAAAGTGGTTGTTTCCCTGCCTACCCCATGAGTTTGATGTCAAATGGCCAGTGGAAGCAAAAAAACCCATGGGCATAATGGACAAAGTCTCTTCACCCCAGGCAAGTCAGTTGTACTTGTCTGCATGTACTTTCATTCTGGTTTTTATCTCACACCAGACTGTTTTAAAAATTACTATTCAGCAAATAAGTGTTTTCAACTTCTCTTGTACAGCATTGTGCATTTGGATTGTGGCAGGCCACCTCAAGAAAAAACAAAGAAATTTGGGGAGGCTTTGCATTTACAAGCATCTTTACCTTTTTAGAGAATAGCTGTTGACATTTCTCCATAGTCATGACACTTTTTGAATTTTTTAGCATTTTATTTACACTGACTTTCATTTTAAAATAATCTCTTCTCAGTTTACAGTTGTCCTCTCACAAAAGTTAACTAATACTTGGAATTAATTTATGGTTGCAATGTCAGTTTTGTTTTTTACTGATATCACCAGACAGCCTCTGCTGAAGTGTTTAGTACATTTTAGACCTAGTGTACTTGCCTGAATTTAATCTGTATGTTTGGTTTGGGATGCTCACTCTCTTTTAGAGTACTGAGCAGATATTGGCTCTGTTTATTCGAGATGTGACACAAGATCCCTTGCTTTTTGAGCCTCTGCTTGTAAATTATAAAGAAGCTTCACTTTGCATTGGTATTCTGCTGGTGTTGAGTCCTGACAGTTTGTTGCTTTTTGTAAGGGTGTCAGATTAAATGAGAGGTTTCCTTAATACCATTCTGTTCTGCCTGCTGAATACCAACACTGTCCTTGAAAAATGTAACTGGGGATGACCTTCCTGCTTCTTTTTCTTCAGTTACTCTTAAAACCAATACTTTACTTCTACAATCCATGCTCCTACCCATATGTCCATTCTAATTTATTCGTAGATCACAGTCAGTGTACCCCAGGGACCTTCGCCTTCTCCTAAACCACGGTTCAAAAGTTACGCATATGCACAAGCTGTGTATGTCACATCCCCTGACCAAAAGAGGAGGCAGGTTCCTCCACAGGTCTGTCAATATTGTAATTTTTTTTAAGAGAGTTGTTTTTTTAAGCTTGTGCTTGGAGTGAAAGAGCTTGTGCATTTTGCTTCTACCTGATCTTAATGGCCTGCTTTTTCCATTATTTTTTCTGTCGAGTGTTTACTGTTTCCTGTGTATTTTTGCATGGCTGACAATAGCTGTTGTGTTGATTGTAGGGGATGATTAACATTCAAACACCACTGTTTTAGAATCATAGATTTCTTTCTCTGTTCAGTCATTTTTGAAAATAGTACATACATTGCCTTTAAAAAGTATTAGAAGAACAAATCTAACATAAGCCATATTTGGCATCTATTATATTATTATTATTATTGGCCTCAGGTTTAGTTATAGAAAAAAAGAGCCATTGGTTTTCTCTTTCTTTTTCTACCTCTTCCTATTAAAGAAAATAGTAAGTGATGGCATTTCTTAGAAGGTTACTGTAGTTGGAAAAAAAGTTGAAACAAACATTAAATTTAACCCTGGATTGTTAGATTACAGCAGTTGGTCATTTTTATCACAAATGGCATCTTGCTCCACTGAGGTTGGGGGGGGTTATATTTGATTTTTACATATTTATTTTATTTTATTTTATTTTTTCACTTTTAAATAGCTGTGGTAGTTTAATAAAACTTGTTTCAAGTAATCTTTATAATGAGAATTTCAGTAGTTGAATTTTTATAACTTCTGACAAGTACGAGACCCAAAGGTCATATTGTGTACTGCAATGTGCTTTACTTTTATTACTTTGGGGAAAAAAGATCTGTGTATATGTGGCGCTACAGTCTGAGTTTGCCTCTGGGTACTTAATTCTGTCTAACATCTAAAAATCTATTGCAAAATTATACTTTTATTCAACACCGTGTTTTCAAATCTACTCTTCAAGTGACAGGTATTTTATTGAATAATGACTTCTCTTAAACACTCCCGGACAGAAACCCTGTGCCTATAAGCATGAACCCTGCTCCATTATTTAACATCAAATGTGTTGCAGTGGTGATTCACACAGCTTTTAAACAAGGTGTTTAAAACTATTGTAATTGTTTTGTTCTCCTTAGACACTATACAGATATTTTAGAGTAATGGGAAGTTATTATATAGGATAGATTTTATTTTCTTCAGGAACTTTTTTGTGATCAGTTGCAGGTTTTTTTCAGCACCTCCACCATCAAGAGTAATGTATAAGTTGAAATAAATGAATTCATTTCTACAAAGCATGGTTGCTAAAATTTGCTAAAAAAATATAATTCCATTATTCAGTCCTCATCTTGCATTCCAGTTTGCAGATCTCATCTTCCTGAATTTGAAAGATTTGTCTACTACAGTTGCATGCAATAACTAATAAAATAGTATTGTAATTCTACCAATTTGGCAGAATGTGAATACCTGACCAGAATCTGGACAAAATTGTGCTACAGCCACAACAGATATTAACAAATGGAAAGCATTCACTTAAGGATCCTTTGGGGAAACCACCAGACAATCTCATTATAATCAAGATAAACTTGAATTGCAAATAGCAATTAATATGCCAATTCAATGAATTCAGTTCTTAGCCAGTGATTATTTTTTGCCTCCAGCCATGTATTTCTTGAAGAGCTGTCATCTACCTATTAAAACAAGTTTATAATTCATATAAAATAGAAGTGGTAATTTTTTCTTCAGATACCTGGAGGAGTTATAACTTAATAATCCCATCTATTTTAACTAAATGAAATAAATATTATTTCTTTTTCATTTCTTAGTAGCCTTTCAATTTTCTGCCAGCTGTATTATGATTTTTGGGTACCATTAAAAATACTGCAACTGCCTTAAGATTTTCAGTAAAATCTACTTCTCTAGGGGACTGCAAGAAAGAAATCAAGAGCAATTCAAGTATTTTTTTTTTCTCTTCAATTTTGTAAATTTTAGAAAACTGACTCTCATTTCCGTCTAATTATCAAAGAAAAGTTTCATTAGATTTAGTTGATTTTGGTCTGCCAGTTTCCATGGTGCTGTCATGGAGAAGCAATTTTCACACAATATGTTGGTCTTCTGTTGAAATCATGGAATCATTCTTTCTCAATCTTTGCAAACTTTCATCTTCTAGGACTTGAATATTATAACTTCTGAAAAAAAAATAATAATTAAATAAGTCCTCTTTCCAAAGATTTTGATCATGATCCTGCAAATTTGACCAAATATGGCTTTGGATACGTCATATACTTGCTTCATACATCAGTTGTCAGAAATTGTAAGAGATATGAACTATGATTCTCGAGCTCCATACTGGCAAGAAGGAATAACATTGCCTTTCACACCATCATTTGTCAAAGTTCTTTCTCTTCTATCTTCTGCCCTTGTCTATTCTTTTATGTCACATTTCACTTCAGTTTCCCTATCTTCACTCTTCCTAGTAGCTTCACGACATGTGTGCCTTCAAATTTATCCTTCCATTCTGAATTCTTACTCTGTCACTCAGGAGGGTACTTGCAAGACCTAGTATTTCAGTTGTGCAAAGTGTGGCCAGACAAGTTTTGCTTTTTTTAACTGTGACCTGTCTCAAATTAAAAGATAGTCATTGCTCTGCAAACCTGTTCACTCAGTGCCTTCTTGTTTGGTCAGTGCTTCACCACTTCTGGTTGAATCAGTGAAGCATTTTCAAATGCCAGAGGTGAATGAATAGCAGTTTTTCTGCTAAAATTCAAGAAAAGTTTTCTTCCTTTATCTTGTTTACTGAGAAAGTGCTCATAAACTCATTAAGATCTTGGGACAGGAATTCACTTCTCAAACCTGAACCCTTGAATTTCCTGAATGAACACTAAGAAAGGTCCAACAGAAAATATTTATGTTGACAGTTTTCAGATGGCAGTTACTGCTTGGCAATTACCGAAGGCTTGCCTGAATTTGTAGATCTGTATTTCGTCTTGATGTATTCTTTGTAATAACACTTCACTTACAAATACCCAGCTTCACTTACAAATAAAATAATCCTCAAGTTAATTTTCTGAGACATTTCAAAATTCTCATTTAAAACTACCCATTGTCTTCTGTTCATATTTATGAAAGCACTGGGGGTTGTGTTATTGATTTATCTCATTAAACACCTGACCAAGAAGGGTGCTGTGTTTCCTTCCCATTTTGGTTTATCAGAGCAGTTCCTAGTATTGATCCCAGGCAAAACTCCTATCTCACTGTTTTCATTTTTATTTGCTACCTACTACCTCCACAGAACATAAAATATAGAGCCTTAAATGGGTTTGAGGTAAAAAAAAGAAATTGTGAAACACTGAAGTACCTGGAAAAGAAACTTTTATGATACAGAATCATAGATCATTTCGTTTGGAGAAAACAGCTAAATACGAATCCAACTTACCCTAACACTGACAAATGTCATGTCTCTAAGCCCCTCATGTACAGGTCTTTTAAATTCCTTCAAGGATGGTGACTACCACTTCCCTAGACGGACTCTTCTGGTGCTTGATAACCCTTACAGTGACAAATTTTTCCCAATATCCAATCTGAACTTCTTCTGGCACAACTTGAAGCCATTTCCTCCTCTTCTATTACTTGTTACGTGGTAGAAGAGACCAAACCCCACCTCACTACAAAGTCTTTTCAAGTAGTTCTAGAGAGCAATAAGGTCCCCAAGGTCTCCCCTGAGCCCCCTTTTCTCCAGGATGAACACTCCCAGCTCCCTCAGCTGCTCCTCATCACACTTGTGCTCCAGACCTTTCTCCAGCTTCCTTGCCCTTCTCTGGCCTCGCTCCAGCCCCTCAATGTCTTTCTTGTAGTGAGGGGCCCAAAATCAAACACAGGATTTGAGGTGTGGCCTCACCAGTGCTGAGTACAGAGGTACAATCCCTGCCCCTGACCATGGTATTGCTGATCCAGGCCAGGTGCCATTGGCCTTGGACCCCTGGGCACACCTGGCTCATGTTCAGCTGCTGTTGACCAGCACCCCGAGGTCCTTTTCTTCTGGGCAGCTTTCCAGCCCCCCTGTCCCAAGCCCGAAGATTTTCCTGGGGTTGCTGTGACCCAGGTGCAGAACTCTGCACTTTGCCTTGTTGAACCTCGTGCAATTGGCCCATCAATCCAGCCTGTCCAGATCCCTCTGCAGGGCCTTCCACCCTCCAACAGATCAATGCTCTAACCCTACTTGCTGCCACCTGCAAACTGAGTGAGGGTGACCTCTATTCCTGTTGGAAAAACAGTGCTGAAAATATAAGCATTGAAAAAATGGGGATGAACAAAATCTATGTATATTTTCAGACTCGTACTTCTGTAAATAAGCTTTTGACAGGTCCTGTCTGAAAGGTGAGTCTGTTAGTTTGGCTGCCTTAAATTATTTGTTATTTGAAATCAAACCCATTGATCTCTAAGCTTGTAGATTTTTTTTCTTTTGGCAGGAGATATATTTTCTTCATTCCACGTTATATGAAACACACTTTGTGTGCAGAATTACTCTTTAACATTTAAACTGACAAGCTTCAGTATATTTGAATTGAAATAATTTGAGATGAAGCAGTGGTAAATGGGGACAGTATTCACTGGCACATAATGATTTGATTTGGGTCCTAAGCATTAGAGGCTTCACCTCAGCCTTCAACCTTGTCATTATTAGTTTGTGAGAAATTCCTAACCATCCAGTCATTACTCTTGTTTTACAGAAGTTTTGTAATGCAGCTTTGCTTGTGTCTTCTGGGTGTTTTTATTTAGATTTTACAGAGTTTCTGTGTGGGACTTTGTCAGTCAGTTCATAACTAAAATAATTAACTTGAAAAGTCACTAAAAGCTCCCTATAAAATTAAGTTGAATTTATTCACCCAGCACAGAATCCTTCTGACAGTCTTGCCCTTGAGAATGGTGGTTTTCTAGACCCTGAATTTGCCATACTCTTGGTCTTCTGCCAGCAATTTAACTTCTTTAAACCTGCTGTGAGACCTCCTTTCTGGGACCCCTCAGGGTTCGTCTGTGCCACAGAATTTAGTGGTACAGCATTGCAGGATTGTTTCATTGCTTTCCTTTGAACTAAACCAGATCTTTGTTTTACCTAGAAGCTGTGATCTAAATACTGTCCTGTTTACCTTATGGCAAAGTCCTCTTTTGGAGAGGCATCAGAAGACAGTTAAGTACAACCAAATAGAAGTTTAGTTCCAACTTTTTGGTAATATTTCTAATGTAAGATACTTAACACAGAAAATATCTCATTGTGTCAGCATTGGGGGGAATTTATGGCAGAATTTAAAGTAGAATTTGGAAAACTTCAGAAATACTGAATTATCTGCACATTTAATCATCAGATCATGATGGATATAATTTGGGCAACAAGTATAATGATAGTCCCACGTGTTAGCTCAGGTGTTCTCATTTAAATAGAATCTTGCTCTGTTTGGAAAGCTAGGATCTGTTTCTTTAGAGCTAAGTGAAATCCCTAGGATTCAGACTAAGTATAATATAATAGCAAAATCTGCCACCAGAGGTCAGAACCAGGAAATGCAGAGATGGAAAAAATCAAGCTAAGTGCAAGTCTTCTGGAATTCTTAGGGAGCTCTCCTGAATGCCATGTCTCCAAGGAACAGTTTGAAAAATGATGAAGCAAACATTTTCAAGTGTGTTTATATATTTTACATTTCCAATAACAGTCTGGAAAATTGATGGCTTCTTGTCTGAGCCTGGAGGTCTGTCAAGATGGCAGTTGTTTCCTGTCACTGCTTTGTGTGTAGACCCCAGCAGCAATTCTAACTCGTTTTTGTGGGTTTTTTTCTTTTTTTTTTGTTTGAATGTTTACTTTAGATTCTTTTTCAAGAGTTTTTGTTGTCAGAAATACTAGTACTCACATGGGTAAGCAATAACTTGTAGTGGATCTAGTTTTCAATATATCAGAGTTTTCAGTCTACTTTATTTCACATGCTCACTCATTTGATTTCCCCCGCAGCTGAGCTCATGAGGTCTCAACTTCCCTGCCAGGACAGAGAGGCTGCTGCTGCCATCAGCTTGAGCTCTGCCACTGCTTTACATTTACAGATACTGGACATCACTGACCAAAATTCTTAGGCATCACCTGCTACTTGTCTCCACATATCTCTCTGTTGAACAGGACACAAGCAAGTGCTATGAGGCAGCGTCAGGGGAAGTTCAGAGTGGACATGAGGAAAGGGCTCTTCAATGAGAGGATTGTCAGTGAGTGGAACCTGCTTCCCAGTGAAGTGGTCATGGCACCAAGCCTGTAAGAGTTCAAGAAGAGTCTGTATGTTGGTCTTAGTCATATGATTTAGTTTTAGGTTGTCCTGTGAGGAGCAGGGAGATGGACTCAATCCGTCCCAATTTGACATATTCTTTAATTCTCTGATCTACAGGATTTTTTCTTACTTCCAGGATCTTCTAGTCAGCACCTTTTCCACCTTATTTCCAAATCCCATTCTCTTCCCCGACATGAAATCTTTTTAGGATGCTTCTTTTCATCAGCAGGTGGTTTTTGCATAATCATGAGACGGCATTTTTCCCAGTGTAAACAGTCTATAGGCAGAAGCACAATTCATGATCAGCCTCACCAGGAGTGCTTCTGTCTTCTGCCTCTTCAATAATGGCAGGATTTAGAGCATGCTAAATCATGTCTAGACCATTTTTTAGCAAAACTTACAACCAGTCCCAGCTGCTTGTAGGTGGCAGGTAGCAGGAATCAGCCCAGGAGCTCAGAAGTGCAATTTCAGGCTTTCAGCTTCCTCTGCTCCACAGACCTAGGCAGTTATCTAATCCCTGTACAAGTTCCTGTTCACATTCACTAATGAAGGTGGGGATTTTTTCCACCTCTAATGGGTAATGACAATTCGTGAGTTTGTCATAAAAAGCAATTACTTACTGACTTTCCCATCCCTTTTTAACTTTCATTCTTAATTGACCTTAAAAAACATGAGAGAAACCTTTATTTTTATGTAAGACCTTTTCAACACTAATTTTTTACTCAAAAATAGCTGTAAAGCTTGTTTAAACAAAGGGACACTGGAAATGTAATGTGGAATTTCCCATGTGAACTATTAGTGTGTTCCTTGCTGAGTGATAAGATAGGGTAATATGTTATTCAGAAAGTAAAAATTCCTAGATAAAATATAACTTTATCTGCTGTATATTCAGATCGAATCCAGTAACTCTGAATAAATTGATAATGTCATAATCATGAGTGTACCTGTAACTGGCTGGAAATATTTAAGAACAAAACCATTTTCTAATAGGTGAACTTGATTTGCATTACTTTTAAAGTGTAAGGTTTCTGTAACTTTTTTTTTCCTATTAGAAACATGGAAATGTTATACCAGTCATTTCCTGATTACATTATTGGTATATGTATTTTTGAACAGACAACTGTACATACCTTCAATAACACACTTTTACCTTGACTATTTTTTTCTTATAGGTTATTTTAGATGCTTTTAACTAGCTTCAGTGCTATTTTAAGTTCCATCGGTATTTTTTTGAAAAGCACTCTTACCAAGAGTTTCTTTTTTTCAAAGTTGAACAGTAATATAGCTGCTTCTTTTTTTAAAAAGTCTATTATAAAAGTTCTAAACTGTACTTGAAATCTGGTCTTGCCAAAATTAAAACCTTGTTAATATGAGTGAGAGGATTCACTTAAAAAAAAATCACTGAATTTTGCAGTTTCGAGTATTTTTGCCTCTCTTGAAAGAAACTTGTTTTCTTGGTTGTTAAATAGCCTACTGTTCAAGGCCTACAAAAAATATAAAATAAAATATAAAGGATATATAATATTTTAAAATGTTCTTTTAAGTAATTTTGTGCCACTGAGTCTCTTGAACATAAAGTATGTGTATGGTATGTTAAAGATGGATGTAGATACAGCAAAGAATGGCACACATTCCTTCAACGTGAACTTTTTTTTTGTTTTTAAATATCCATAATATGTTACTGAGTAAATTTTAATCCCCCTTCTGGCCTGTAGAATTTAGGCAACAGTGCAGAATTGCTTGTATCAGCAGTGGATTTGATGCAAAGGAAGGGCTAGATAAAATGTAGCACACAATGTTAATGAAAATCCTTACTGGTAAATAGACTGGTGTTCATTTTTTTCTTAATCTGAGAACAGAAATTGAAGTAATTTGAGGATTTGTACCATTTGAAGTCATTATGCATCCCCATTTCAAACACTTCAGAAAGGCCTTTCACTTTATGCACACAAAAAAAGTGAATTTAGTCTGAGATTGAGAAAGCAAGCAATTCACTCTTAGCACTCTTTCATTACACCTATTAAAACCTCTGAAATGCAAATAAAAATTTGATATAGAACTCAAGTCTTTTGAAAAACTTCTCAAATCAACAGAACAGTTTAGCATGCAAAAGCAATTTAAAGTATTTGTCTAGAGATAATATTATAGCATCATTCTGAACAGTGTTATTGTTAGAATTTTCCTCATCTCTGTATAACAGGTGGATTTCTCAATAGTATGATGAAATTTTGCTTTGTAATTTTAGATAGTATTACTTTATTTTAAATCTTAGTTTATTAAGAATTTTTATTACTAAATAATTTATCTGGATTTGACATTAATAAATTAAAAAGACAGCAAAGATGAGATTGTCTGCTTCATATGCTAATCTAATAATATTTTTTTGTGTCCAGATGAGAATTATTACTAATGCCAGAAAAAAAAAAGCAAAACCCTAAAGAAATCCTGCATGTTGATGTCGCAGCAGCAGCTTTTTTTCTTCATGTGCTCAGGAGTAGGAGAGAAAGTTTAGTTTAGAGCCTCAGCTTTCTCAGTGGTTTTGCTGGGCCTCATCAACGAGGGAAGCTTCCTTGGCCCCTGTAGTTTCATCTTATCTTTCTTTGTCTTTATGTGCAGTGTGACAGGATACATTCCCTTTAACATATAATGGCTTCCAGAGGATTACCTGAAGTGTTGGTTAAACATACACGAAAATGATGAAAACTTTAAGGATTGCATTTTCCAATTAAAACTCCTTGAGTTTTAATTACACTACTTTTATATAATTTATCTTGATTTCCTGTCCTGCCTTACACCATCACATGGTTGAGTTCTATTCAGCTAAAATAAAACAGAAGAGGGTTTTTAATTAAGATAGCTTCGAATAATATGTGCAGGGTATGCATTGTGCCCCTAAAATGCCTGTGCCCAAGTGTAGCTGTAACTTTCAGGAAATAGCTTTATGTTTTACTCTAGTAGAAAGTGTTAAGACTTCTGTGGAGAAAACCTTTGTGCCCCCAGGTGCATATAGTACTCTATATGGTAAAATCTAAAATATTTTTGGTGTGTGACAAATGGTTCTATTGATTTTGAGAAGTGAATGAACAGTTAATTGCCCACTCCCCTGCAGAGCCAGTGAGTCTTTCTGCTTCCTGAATGTCCTTTTGCCCAAATCATTGTTTTGTGAGATAGTAGGTAACCTTTTTGTTGTTGTTGTTTCTATTGTTTTCAACAATGCTATTAGAATTGTATGTTTTCAGGGTCTGTAGGAAATGTTGTGTATTGTTTGTTAGTTCACTTTTGTATGGCAGGGAGGTCTGCATGTTTACCTGAAGCAGTGACCTTTGCAAAGTCCGGATTGCGTATTTCTACTGTCGTGAAAGTCCTGGTTTCTTTATTTCCCCTACTGATTTTGATGCAATAGAAGCTGTGAATTGTAATGCTTGTGTAGAAGACTCTTCTTCTAAGATACTGCAACGTGTACTTTTTAGTTTTGGTCTGCATGTACGGACTTCAGATCCAAGTATAGAAAAGAAAATATTCCTAGATTTTCCATGTTTATTTCCTACAGCAAAGACATCTCTCTCTATATACAGTAGTATTAAGGAATTTTGCTTTATAGTTTCGTAAGATTTATAAGTGTTCTAAGCAATATTATTATATACAGGTATGTTAGTATTATTGCACAGTCTGCATTAATAATACAGGCTGTGGTGATCAGTGAGCTAAAGCAAAAAGGAGGAAGAAATAATACCTTTTAAAAGAAAAAATAGTTTTGGGGTGGAGGGTAACAAAAAATTTTTTAAATGATCAAGCTTTATTTAGAAATTCCAGTCCTGAAAGCATAATAACACATAGTAAAAATAAGAACTTCAAAAATAGAAAGATTGTACGGAACAACATGGTGTTTGGACAGAAAGCATTTGTTTTGTTAGAACTTAGTTAACTGTAGCAAAGGAATAATAGATTTATTTTGATTGAATAAATAATTCTTAGAAATGGAAAAAGGAAATTTCAGATTCTTGATAGTGGTGTCATTAGAGCTGAAACAGTAGTTTAAATAAACTGTGGATGATGTAGTGAGGCATCAAACTTTAGAAAACAGATGTGTGTTTTAAAAGAGTACAAAATAGAATTTTCCAAAAATTATTACTTGAAAGTTTTTACTTGAAAACAGTAGCAATCTGTTGTGGAATTAGTTCTGAGGGCTGTTTGCAAGTCATTTGGAAAATATTTTGAAAGGAAAAAAAAAAAATGTTTACCTCCTAAGCATGAATAAGAAAATAATAAAAATCTGGTTTGACTTAAAGCATAGCTCCCATTAATACATGTTGAATTGTTATGTGTGTTTAGAGGAAGTCGAAACCACAAGAAGTGGAGACAGGTGGAAATATGATATGCAGGTTTTTTGTTTGATGTTTATATAGGCAGTCTTCCATGTTTATATTTTCCTACCTCCTTTATTTCTGCTGTAATCTTTCCAGATTTGTTTCTCTCTTTGGTATTTGCATCCTAGCTAATGTAACAATATTTTTCAGCTTCTACCAAACGTGCTTTTTATCTTCATTTGAACAAAATTACAAGTGACTTATGAACTGTTGGTCCAGTATATTGTTTGTGTCAGCTTCTGAATTGCCAATTCTTGCATACTACAGTTGATACTTCTTCACTCTAGAAGCATATAAAACATTTTCCTAACTTCCTTTTGAGAGAAGGTCTTCTGTCTGTTAGTTTGAAGTGGTTTGTGCTGTATTTGGTGGAGAACACATATCAATTTCAGTTCAATATATTTTTGCAAAAATAAGGCAGGTCTAATATTGATTTTTCTCTGGTTTTTATTCTAATACTTTGCTTCTGGAGTAATAACAAAAGAATTTTAAAAATAATTCTGTTGTCTGTCAGAAACAAACAAAAAACACAAACCAGAAAAGGGAGGAGGAGGTGAGGGACGGGGGGGGAGAGAGAGAGCAGAGATAAGGAGCTTAAAAGATTCCTTTATAAAATAAATTTAAAAAAAAGAATCATGCATACACTGATTGTGTCAGAGAGAGCAGCAGCTTCAGATGCAAGTCAAAGACCATCAGTGAGATGAGGGGAGGATGAAATGAAAAAGGCATTGACTGACTGTTACAGGATTAATAAAGGTGGCATGTTCACTGTGTGCATCCCAAGCTGCTTTGTTGTTTGTGCTGAGGTGTTTTTCTGTTCAGCACAGCCTGTTTCATACGCTTAACAAATGACCTTCATTGTTGAGGTGTTAGACATGTAAAAAGAGAGTGACACTTTTGTTATTAATTTTGGTTTCTATATTCACTGAGAACTTTTGGTTTTTTTAGTGTAGTGTTTTAGGGCAAGTGTAATGTTCCTGTACTCAGTTCACTAGGGATAACTTGCTTTGAATTTAATAGTAGGATCAAAAACCAAAGGTTCTACAACATTGTTTCCATTCTAAAAGATACTGAGGTATGATAACAATAAATGACTACATGGTTTGCATGGGTTTTCCCACTTGAATTGCGTTTGCAAAATGAATAAGAAAGTATAATTCCACAGTACATTATGTGTTGTATGTTACTCCAGCCCCTCAATGTCATTATGTTCAGTATGATTACCTTTTTAAAAGTGTCCTCTAGTCCATTAATAATTGACCACTCCTTTCCAGAGTACATTCCATTTCTGTCCAATACCTTTGGTCTTAAAAATTACCTTATTTCTCGGAGCTCTTTATTTCTATTCACACTCTTAATCACAGTGCTCTTGTATCTTCTCTACATCACCAAGGAAATGCTTTCTCTGTTATGCTGTGCCATCTTTCGCTACTTCTAGTTTTTCCCTGGTTCTCCTGGCTCTTTTAAATTCAGTCTCAAAATCACTCTCTTCTGCAGCGATGGCTTGAACTAAGTTTTAACTCATTCATGTTCAGCCTCCTAATTTTCCCATTTTTAACATCTCCTTTCACTCTTTAGCCTTGTTCCTGGCTTTTTTTTTTTTTTTCTTTCTGTCCATATACATGATGGATACTGCAATGAATATGCTATCTAATACCTGCAGCTTAGAGTCATGCATTACATTTTAGTGAATATGGGTACATTTCTATATCATATGGGGAAGGATAATATTGCTTGGCAAAATTTAACCTGTAAGGCACCTGTAATTCTCTTCTGCTACATAAGCAATATCAGGAAAAAGTATTTGATAAAATATTTGGAGATTCTGTTTCAACATTCTGGTAATCATTTTAAGAGCAAAAATAGCTAATTTTTATATATATAAGAATGTACTATGAATAAATAAATAAATCCCAATAGGTGTGAAATTCTAGAAGTAAGAAATTGCTTTTTGCTAGATCTCAACTAGCAAAGGAAAGTGGAAAAGGGAATATGAAAACAAATATTGAGAAAGAAAGTAAAGATAGATAAGAATATGACTTCAAAACAGTACATTTATAATGTATTTTTTAAACTGACAATTTCAGAATTACTAGTGTCTATTAGGAATTTAGTAGCTACAAAGCTACGTATTCGTTGTACATTGTCTCTATAATTAGAATTTAGAATCTTGTAACTCACTGTTTCATGCCCACCTCATTAGTAATTGTATCTAACTACATCTGAGTAGTCTCACTTACTGTCCACTGATTCGTGGCTCAGAAATTTCCTGAGCTGGATATGGCATCTTTATATTTAAAAGTCCTCAGTGGATTTTTATCCTGTTCTTCTATCCAGTTGCTGCTCTCTGTAAGCATTTAGGAAAGTTTTCTACATAGGTTTCAGTATTCTAGAAGGACTTCTTGGTAGTTCTTATTTTTATCTTTTGGAAATACTTTAATATTTTCTGTATTAATACCCAATTTATAAACCTGAAGCTCTGCATTCAGAAGAGGAGAAAAACCCCATTGTGAGATGATTGGTTATCATTTTGACTGATTCTCAGCTTTTGATTTATTATTCAGAACATGTAGCTACAAGCAAGGTAGTTACACTACAGAATTATAAAAAAACCCAAAACATTAAATCACGTGGACCTCTTCTGTAACAACCTTTTGGTTAGTGTTTAATTTGAAATTGAAAATATATTCATTGCAGTGGTTTCCATTGAAGAAGGAGAGCCTCTTTAATAGAAACTGAAATACATTTTGAGAGAGTTTAAATACAATATGGATAAACCGTGTAAGAGCCGTGAATGGGATATTCAGCCTATTCAAGCAAATTTCACTATCTAAGATTTTAGATGACTTTGCAAAACCACATATTTTAATAATTCCTTCCAACTCTAATAGCACATAATGTTGAATACTCTGAAATCTCCAGGACCTCAACCTCAACTTCGCAGAAACTGATTAGTATGTCCACTAATTGGCTCTTGCCCCAGAATCTTTATTTCTCAAAAGAAAAAAACTATCCTAGAGATGTATCTCATTGTAGTTAATTGCTGTGGCTGTTGATGCTTTCAAAGGCATTTTGATATTGCACTATGTTAATATATAAAAAGAGTTTTGAATTGAAATATTTTTATTGAGAAGACTGGAGGGTCTTTTATGCACTGGGATAGCACAGATTTTGCTGACAGCAGTAGCAGAAGAGAGAGAGACTAGGAAAAAAGAACAGAAGTAACAACAACTGAATGGGATGATAGAAAGAGAAGGCTACTTTTTCTTCCTGAATGAGAGAGCCATATATATACATTTTCATAGTTTTTTGAACTATAAAGCTGTAGAATTCACAATGAAGTATATGTGGAAAAAAAAAAGCTTAATTTTTTTTTCACTTTTTACTCTTGGCCCGCATTTCTGTAATCTTAATCTTGAAGTCTCCATTTGTATTTAGCATGATACCTTTTCATGTTTGTTTCTTGATTTGTCTGTTGCCAGAGAGAAAAAGGGTGCAGTCTACATTTCTATCTCAATCTCCTGTATGACATGCTAAAGAAATAATTCAATACATTTTTGGACAATCCATTTGCATTTCTGTTGGCTAAGAAATAATTTACCTCTTTCTGTTTAAGTTTTCTGTTTATACATTCAGTAGTTTTTCTCCACGTGGAGATTGTGAGAATACAATTTAGAACATAGAACATTTCATAGAATGGTTTAAGCTAGAAGAGACACTGAAGATCTCTAAAGACTTTTAAAATTTCTTTCTCAGAGCAGTCTGTTTCAAAGCAGATGTTATTTTAGTCCTAACTCATTTAGAATTTGCATCTTAAAAATGAAAATTAAGTAAAAATGACCATTATCTATTCAATCTTGAATATTTCTCCTGCTACTGAATTATACTGTGACCACAACTCAAATTTTAGGTGGTATGATCATCACTAGTGGGTAAAATTACCTTTTCCTTTTTCGTGTGTGTGTATGTGACAGTATAAAACACTATGGAAATTTCTCAAATAATCTGAATTTGCAGGTTAGGAGTTACCTTTTTGGTAGCACTACTGGGGAAAAGGCCCCAGGCTTCTTGACCTGTGATATACTTTCATCAGGACCCTGTTACTATTTACTGCCGGAGAGTTCTGAGAAGAGTCATTAGTTTATAGTGAAAACTTATCCTGGGGTGAAAATTTCACCTTTCTTTGAGTGGAGTCTTATTTATGTATTATATAGAGGCCAAATGATCTCACAGTCTACTGCGTGACATGACAGTTCCTGAAGTATACTTGACTTTAAAATGTGCCCTGGTCTTTCATCAGGAAAGGGAAGGTTTGAAGAATGGTAGGTAGACTAGCCCTTTCAACAGGAAGAAATCATAATTTTGTTGTAGGTTTATGATGAAAGTAATTCCATTCAGTCACAGACAGTTGATTTACACATCCACACCTACTCCTATCACTGTCTGGAGCCGTGGTTCTTAATTGATTGAATAGGAAGTGCCTTCCTTAGAGAGGCAGGTACTGGTGTCTTGTCACCAGCAATGCTACAAACAGAAATGCATTTTATAATCAGAAAAACTCAACAAAATTAAAACACTTAAATAAAGAGGCTGAAAATTTTCCCTGGAGACTTTATAGAAGCAGTATGTTTTGATACACTTTGTGTCAAGCAGCTACTAAGCAAAACCTGATTTGATAGTTTTACAAGTACAGGTGTGTTGAAGAAAGCAAGCTAAGGTGAAAACCTTTTGGTGAAGCACTGACTCACTTGACTGTGTATGCAAAATGAAACAGTTTTTAGCTTGTTAGAAAATTTGATCATTATGTGTGGCTGGCAGCCTTGATTCCTGTCTCTTATGTCTTAACACTATCTTACCTGTCCTCACAGTTCCTAGTCTTAGTCTCTTCCCCAAGCCAATTGATTCCAGGTTTTTTTTCAGTCTTTCAGTTGTTTTAAGGCAACTTCTACACTCTAGAGCTATTATGAATGGATGTGGGTTTAAATAAGTCTCTGCCTTTTGCCCAGGCCTCTGGCAGCAGGCAGTAGCTTTATTGAGGTGTCCAGCACCCCAGGACCCACTCTCATTCATAAGTTCTTTAATAATGGCTGATTCAGTCCATTATAGAATGAATTATTTATTTAATAGACACAAAACTAACAGACAGAAGACTTAAAACAGACTATTACTACACAGGAATAAGGCAAAAGGGAACACTAATATAACACGCGGGGTTAAAGGTACCATCAATTTTATAGCTAGCGAAGAAGAAGTATAACTTAGGATCCAACGTCTCTTACCATCCAATTCCTGATGGAGCACACATCAAAATCCTTTCCCTCAATTCCCAGGAAAGTAACCACGGAATTTGTGTCCAGACTCTGGGAAGAAGTCTTGCACATTTTCAGTGCCTGTGTGTAGCAGGCTTCTGCCTCTGTGACAGTTGTGTGGGCTTTTATAGACATAAGAGCCATGTCTTTTAGTCAAGAAGATTCTTAGCAGGGAGCCTGAGCCCTTTTGGTGCCAGAGATGACCCCATGCTGGGCCTGTGACCCACCTGGGTTATCTCTTGCATATGCACCAACCATCTGGAGGAGATAGACATGTCCTGCCACAAGAACCCAAGGTGCAAACTTTTGCTTTAGTGCCAATAAGTTCTTTATTTGTCTCTTTCAGTCTTTATTTCTACCAGCTGTACCTAGTAGAGTAGTTGGAGAGATTCATTTGCTTTTACCACTTTCCTGTCAATAGTTGCTACATTTTCCTTCCTTTGTAGTGAGTGTAGTTTCATCAATACTGCCTGGCTCTGTCTTTTCTCTTCAGCATATACCTTGCCTAAGCTCCATTGATTTTTAATGACCTAATAATCTGCTACATCTCAAAACTGCAGTTGCAAGGACAGGTCAATTCATCCAGGTGGAAACATATGCAGTAGAAATGGAACTACTGAGAAAATCAAGTACTAAAAATCTAACTTGTCTCAACTGAGCAAGCAAAACCTGCAATTTTTCAGACTTATCATAAGGCCAAACCTTTGTGGATTTTCAGAAAAATAGAAAAAAAATCTTTCTTACTCAAGATTAATTTACAAAGACATTTTTTAAACAGTTAGTAAAATGGAAGTGCTTGCCTCATTTAGAACAAGGAAATTGTTAACATTATATTAACAAGCAGTCTGAACCAATTTATCTTATAAGTTTTATTACCAGAAATGACTGAACTATTCTGGCTGGACTTATCTGTTGAGAAAACATAGTCTTGATTATTGAAAAGACCATTTTATCATTTAACATTTTAACAGTCATAATTTTGAAATACAGAGACACATAAAATAAATTTTGTAATGAGAAAGTTGGAGGAACTGAAAGAATAAGCAATGGTTTCCTTCTTACATGATAGAAGGCATAGTTAGAGAATGAATAATGTGAACTATTTTCTGAGGCTGTAATCCTGCAAAAGGAGTGTTCAAAATGAAAAAGATACTCTGAATTTAAATTTGCCTTTACTAAAAAATGTTTCTTTAAAATTTTGTGTCTCTGAGTTTAAAAGCTCTAAACGTCTAGAGCCTCATTCTTTACCTTTTCCAGTGGGACAGGCAGTTTCTGAAGGAAGGAAATATATAATATAAATAAGAGTGCTGGAATAAACCATAAATGTTTCCTGTAAAATGACTTTCAATAGTTCCCCAACTATTTTCTAAAACTCAGAATCAGTCCTTATGTATTAATAGAAACATTCTTGAAGAATTTGCGTTCACAGAACTAATCCTTCTCCTCCCTTTAGGAACATAATGCAATAGCAGGTGTGGAACATTTTGTCCCCTCACTTTCTCACCTTGAAGGGAGTGCAAGCTCATGGTTTAAACTCTGTGAATTAATTCATACATTTGCCAGGGATATCTCATTTTTCCCTGGCTTCTGAAGGTCAGAGGATTTTTATTTTCACTTACTATACTTTAAATAAAATCTTCAGAGTCTCTGGGGTCTTTCAGCCCCCACACCCAAGCAGAAGATGGTAAAGTGTACAGAGATTAACATTCCCATCATATTACCTAGATATAATTCATTTATGTCCAACAGAAAGCAAAGAAAAAAAAAAAGATAGTCTAGAGGACAACAAATGGGTCCAGAGCAATTTTTTCTTTCTACATCAGTCCATAAGAACAACCAGGATTATGTTACATGCAAAAGTGGCTGACCATTCTTCAAAACAGTCTGTGAGATGACTGCCTGACTAATTCCTAACTACCATGTGACACATGTTCGTTAAATGTTCATTAAATGTTCATTAATGTTCATTAAATATCTAAATTTCTCGTGTCTTTTTCACTGGTGTTGGTCAGTGCTCTCCAAAGTATAGCAAACTTGAGAGTTCGCTGGCTCTGAGATGGATGTCCCTCAGAGGGAGGTTGCTGTCTACATCCTGCTGTGCTCAGAGGAGCTCAAGGGGTCTCAGTTTAGGACCACTGCTTATAGCATCACAAAAGAATTGGTCTTAGTCATAGTATCTTTCCATCTTGGCCACAAGTTAGGTCAGTAACTTTCTTTAAATGTTGGATGACAAAACTCTTTTCCCACTCAGGTCACTATTTCGTTTGTTTAGGCAAAAAAAAAGAGTTTCCAAGACTGTTCATGAAAAAATAGGATCTTGTTAGCCAACATAAATTCCTGGGAACAGACAATATTTATGATGAGCTCAAGGCTGAGACCCACAAGTATTTCTGAGATGGTTGTGCAACCCAAGGAGGAGGGAGGGGTGTGCACCATCACAATGAGATTTTGTTGAAGTTTTTATTCAGTAAGTGTAAGTGTTTTGCTCTAACTGCACCCAAGTCTGTGCTGCATACTCATTAAATACTTTACTAAGAATAGGTTTTGATTCAAGAATGAAACTGTATGCATATTTAGGCAGCTTTTTTTCCTAAGCATAGCCTTCCTAGCATTTTATGGCTCTAACAATTTGACTTCAGCCTGTCCATACTGTTTCTCATTCTCTTAAAAAATATGGTTAGAAACAACTATCACGACTTATATTAGGTGTCTGTGTTAATAATGCTGCATATCTGTGCTATCCATGTGGTATATGCAACACCTAAAAATTTGATAGTGTCCTCACTGGTTTATAAATTTCAAAGAGATTTCATACAAACTCATAAATAAGAACACTCACAGGTTATGCTGTTTGGTTGCCTACCAATATGTTTTATAAAGATCAGAGGTTTTCATTGTTGTTTGTCTTATGTGGATTATTTCATTGTGGTTTATTCTTCATGTTGTAGGATCTGCATACTTAAATTTGGGGTTTATTATGGGATGAATAATTTTTATAATGAACTTTGAAACCCTGCTTTGGTTTTTAATAGAAAGAGTGTGCCATAAGCTTTAGCTCAGTAGTTGTCCAGTTCTAAGTGTTTTGTATTCCATTTACAGCTAATTCCACCGATTTCAATAGCTGTTTTTCATTCGATATCCAGGGTGAGCAAGGGTGGATTGCTATCTTTTGGAGAGAAAACAGAACTGACAGAAGTAGTAGACATGAAATGTAACAGTGTTTATACATGATTTTTGTCAAGTCAAAAACCACTGTTGCCTCCAAGGAGTGTTTTTTGTCTTGTAGACATTCTATAGTGTTACCATTTTAAAATTCTATGCTTATGTATTTTTCTTCTAGTCTTTTGCTGTTTTCCTTATGTCAGAAAAAAGCCTGGGTTCTTTTCCTTTCCTTTTCTTTTTTTTTTTTTTTTTTTAATTGAGAACACAATTTGGAATACCTGTCAAGAAACTCTTTTGGTTTCTGTTTTTATTAGAGTCTTTTGGTTTTTTTATACTTTTTCAAGAGAGATTGCAACAGATCTGAAATTAGTCCAGCCACCATTTTGTCATAGAAGGTCATGAGTCCAAGATTTTGGAAAGCATTTCCATGCAATATTTATGTTAGCATGAGAGAAAGCAGTGAAAATGCTGATCATTAGGAAAAATTATACTTAGTAGTTGTTCCTCAGACAAAGTGTTGCGGGGGGTCGTTAGTTAAACACTTGTCATCCATGAGACAGTACTCTGTGTCTGATCTAGAGAAAGAAGGATTTTCAGATGAAGAATGTTCAAACAAATACAGACAACATAGATTATCACAGATCTCTACAAACATGATATCCCTAGCCTCACTCAACTGTTAAAGCTTTTTTTTTTTTTTTCCACTGTAACAGATATGGCTATATCCCATGAAGTATTGCTATGGAAAGAAAAAAAAAAATATTACCTGTGGAAAAAATGATCAAGTCATCCCTTTCCACAGTGGAAAAAACTGTATCTTGCTCCAGAAATGTGATGTGGTTGGGTGCAATTTCTTACTGCATTGTATACTGTTGGAAATCTAGAACTACACACAGTCCAAAAACTTATTTGTGCAGAAGGGATATGTGCCGCCCATTTTCTGTGCTTCATTATTTATATTTCTGAAAGATAATACTTCCTTTTAAAAAAAAAAAAATAAAAAAAAATCCCAGACTATAAAGTTCATCAGATTTCCAAGCCTGCTTTTTCTGATGAGTTTCTCACGCAAGTGGTGATAGAGTCATGACTATTACCTAGCCTAACACATATTTAGGGATCTGCCAAAATTGCATGTGATTATTAGATCTATACAATTCAGAATGAAGCTGTTGTTGTGAAGATTGAGAATTTCATTTTTAGTGATTACATGGCATGCATTACACTTCCTGAGGTCAGTTGAGTTGGTTGAGCTCTCATCCCATATGGGCCATTCACATAAGAGTTGGCCTTGATGATCCTCTGGGTTCCTTCCAACTCAGAGCTTTCTGTGTTCCTGCTTGTGGCTCTAGTGATTAACTTTCAGTTCTAAACTGCAATGAAAGGCTTTATTAGCTGCTGTGAGTGTTTTATTGGGACAAGTATATCAGTAGAAAAAAAAAATTGCTAGCTATAAAAACATTAAATGCCTTGGCGTGTGTATATATATATATATTTTTTTTTAATGAAAGAATAAGTATATTTTTATGTATAGTTTGTTTTTAAAGTAAAGTCCTAACAAAGTAGTTAAACTTGTTCAGAACTTTTTGAAAAACTTATGGGAAGGTATTTTCTGTAGCAAATGCATTCCTTGCTTCTCTTATGTCCTTGTTTTCTATTGTTATACTAATCAATAAATACTTGTTGATTTCTCTTGACTTTAAGCAGTAGACCAGAAATGGGATTTCTGTTCTCATAAGAGACACTCAGCTTCTAAAAAATAATTACAAGGTTGGCTTTTGCAGAAAAGAGAAATCAACAGTAATGCACTTTTGCTTGGTTTTAAAAAGTTATGATTTCACATTTGTTTTTGAGCTTTTTTGACTTCCTGGAATGGTTTTCACAAAATGTGTGTCTGTGGATTGCTCAAGCCTAGCATTGCATGTAGTGTAGAGGTTTGTTGGTTTGGGTTTTTTAAATGTCATGTTTTGCACATATTCTCTGCAAAGCCAGCAAGTAACTTGATATTTTTTTGAGTATATCATTTTATGAGCTGCTGTGGTAAATAAGTATCTCCCATTATTCTCATTATTCAGAACACTTGATAGGGATTTTGAATACCAGTGTAAAATAACTGATTGAATATGAGATTTTTTTTTAACTGATCTCGGTCAGTTAACTGATTTTGTAGTACTAAGTACTTCTATGTATTAGCCATCTGATTTTTTTTTTTTTTTTTTTTTTTTAGAATATAGTGGTGTTCCTTTTCTTCCTTTGTAGATCAGTCTGAGCAGATGCCATTTTCATTGCTCTTAAAATTTTGGTTTTGATCAGTTTTTAGGAAGTGTTGAAGAAAAGACATTCAGCACCGTGCGGATGGGGGCTAGAATGGATCTTGAAAACTACCAAACTGCTTTAGAAGAAGTGCTCACATGGCTTCTCTCTGCTGAAGATGCATTACAAGCACAAGGAGATATATCCAATGACGTAGAAGTTGTTAAAGAACAGTTTCACACCCACGAGGTACATGTTTATGCTAATCTTTCAGAATGTATTTCTTTTATTCTATTCTCTTTGTTTGTTTTTTGGGGTTTTGTTTTGATTTTTATTAATTTTGATTCAGAGAATGTAAACTGGAGATTCTGCTCTAGAGTCATAGACCCTTAAAATCCTCAAGTCCAACCATTAACCTAATACTGCCAAGTCCACCACTAACCCATGTTCCTGCTGCATCTACACATCCGAGGACAGTGACTCAACCACTTCCCTGGGAAGACCATTCTAATGTTTAAACATGCAGTGGAATGTTTTGTTTCCTAAAATCCAATCTAAACCTCCACTGGCGCAACTTGAGGCCATTTCCTCTTATTCTATTCTTTGTTACTATACCCACCTCATTGCAACCTTCTTTTAGGTTGCAGAAATCAGTAAGGCCACCCCTCAGCCTCCTCTTCACCAACTAAATAACTTTTTGCCCTTTGAAGAAAGTGAAAGTGTTTCTTTTTGGTTTATTTCTGGTTTATGTTACAAGGTTTTGGGAGGGGTTGAAAAAATTAAAAGTGAGGTTGAAAATCATGTTTGCAAAATGGTGCAATTCTGTTCTTTCCTTTCAAAGAATGCAACTTAAACCTGGATTGTTTGGGGTTTTTTTTTGTTGTCAGGGTTTCATGATGGAGTTAACAGCTCACCAAGGACGTGTTGGTAATGTTTTGCAAGTTGGAAGTCAACTTCTGTCAACTGGAAAACTTTCAGATGAGGAAGAGAATGAAATCCAAGAACAAATGAATCTACTTAATTCTCGCTGGGAAAGTCTCAGGGTAGCAAGTATGGAAAAACAAAGCAAGTAAGTAATATGTCAGGTGAAATAATATAGATTGATTTTGACTGAAACAATCCTGAACTTGGCTAACAGTTGGGATTTTCTTTCACTTCAATGTGAACCAAACTCCATCTCGTATCTGTTTTAACCTGAAATTTGATGTGATTTTGAACCTTGCATGTTGTTTGGAGCCTGGAAGCCACATAAAGCAGCAGCTGTCAGCAACTTGGACAGAGATAACACTTTAACCAAAATTTAGTTAACCTACCTCACCTTTTTCCAGTTGTTTCAATAAATATTGTGTCACACAATATTGAGCAACAAAGGAGAGAATCTTTGCAAAGATAAAAAAGGGAAACAGAAACCAATCTTTTAAGGCCTGTAAAACTCAATCCCACAAAAAGAATAAATGAGATCTTAGCGTTCCTGGAAATATTGCTGTGATTTTATCTGAGAACAAATTACACTATTTAAAAAAGAGCAAGTCCTACAGCTTACAGTTGAAATACAAGTAAAAGTAGAAAAATAATTAAATTAGAAAATTAAATACTCACATTAATCTTCAGAGGATTTTTAATGATATTATGTTTGATTTTGAAATTCTGATTTACATAGTACCATCTGGGATAAGAAATTCCATAAATGTAAGAGCTTGTGATTGTGCCACGGGGGAGTAATTTGGTTTACAGGATACAAAGATACACATGTATATTTTCTTACTTTCTTCATAAACATATATTGAATATATTCAGCTATTCATCTTGCTCCTCTTTGAGCATTTTCCATTTCTACCTTACCTTTTGGAGTTGAGGGGTTTGCCCACTGCATTAAAAAGCAAACCATGATTTTCAACAATTGCATGACATAACTCTCTTTCTTGAAATACGTTCTTACCAATTCCAAACACTTGTTTTCTTTCAGCTTACTACTGAGTATTGAGATTGTTTGTTTGTTCTGTCTTCCTTTGACTATAACATTGTTGATGGGTTTCAGATGTTTCAACCTAACTTATTCCAGTTTTAGTATTTTCTTGGAGAGAAAAATCTATGATGCTTTAGTGTGGGGAGTTTGTATTTGCCATATTTATTTTCATTTAAATCAACACGTGCAAGTAGCTACGTCTCCGAGTGGTACTTTGTTTACTTAAAATGTCCTTTAAAAACCAGTTGTTAAAGCCATCCCCCAGATGCAGCTATAGTCATTGCTTGGGGAATGTAAAGGCCTAGTATCTTCTGAAGCAGGTCATATTTGAGTAATATGAATTCAGTAGAAGACATAAAATGATAGGGGTTTCACAAAGGATGTTGTGCTACTATTTAATTTCCTATACAAAAAAAAATCTGTGATAAGTTCAATGAGATTTGGGATAGGGCAAGAGAAAATTTCTCAGGAGTGACCTACTCAGATATAGTTAATTCTGGCCTTTTGGTCAAACCCCTGTGTTTCAAGAAACCGGCCAGAGGATTATTAAAAGCTTCCATATCACAATATAATATATTTCTGGGTTATTACACATAATTTAAACTCTCAGGGTCCATCTTCTACTTCAGCTTAAAGCACAATCTTCTGAGCACATTTCTGTAATCTTGTCCCTAAGGCAACAGTGACATGTTTAGCCAAACAGAGATGGTTTTTGTGAAGATGAGAACAGCAAGGCTGTCTGACCTCTGTAATGGTAATAGGAAGTGTAAAAAAAGGTACCACACTTTACAGCCCAGGGAAGAAAAAAGCAAGCAATAAACAAGGACAGGAGGAAGATATACTGATAAAGATGCTATAAAAGTGAAAGGGTCTTAGAAAAAGTGATTTAGGAGGTCAGAATGTCAGAGGAGGTTTGGAACACAACAATGCCTTTGTGTAAAAGCAGCCCAGACTGGATTTCTCATGTATTCACTATGTATTGAAAGTCTTTGACTCCTCTAATAGGCAGTGCACTAGCATGCTGAAGGAAAACAGTCTGTTTTTTTAAATTTCTTCCTTCTGGCCTTTCTCAAACAGGATTCTGTATATTAAAGCATCTCAGTGATAAATATACCACTGTAGAGAAAAACAATGCAACTAACCACTTTACAGAGAATTCTATAACTTTTAAAACACATTCAATTCAATGAAAAAGGTTTTTTTTTTTTAAGTTGAAACTTATGAGAGCCATACTATAAACAAAGATTTTGGTAATCTCCTGAGATATATAAATAAGTACTAAACCCTCATATCACATGTCTGTAAAATGTCTGTAAAAGTGTTTTGAAAGCCAGGAAGTACCTGGAGAATGGTAAGAAAGAAGAAGCATTCTTTTGCTTAGGAATAAACTGTGATTGTTTTCTATGATTGTTTAATTTTGAAATTTGTACTCCTTACTTCAGAATAATATCAATATTATGTATATTAAGTAATTTTCATTTTCTTAAATTCAGTTTACTTTAACAGTTTTCTTGTACAGTTTATTTAATTTATTGCTAAGAGGATATCTCCAGGATGAAGCATTATACTTTATAATTGCTTAGTTTAGAACATCAAGTAAGACAATAAAATACACACTTGAAAGTGAAGGACTAAGATCTGAGATCCCTAATCCCTTTTGAACCATGGGCTTTATTAAAACAGGGTATCATCTTTCTGTGCTCTGTCTGTAATTAATAGAGAGATTAGGATGGAAACAACACTGTATGAGTTTTCTGGTGGTTTTAATCAATCTTTAATATATGATTTCCAGTTAAAAAAAACCCAAAAAAACAAAAAAACAAACCTGAAATCATACTACATCAGGAAGATCCGTGACTTTTTCTTCTTAGGAAAAACAAAAGCCTTTCACAGAGCTCCAAGTGTATCACCTGATACCATCTCAGTGCCATTCAGGACCACTGAGGTACCATTCAAGAAACACTTGTGACTAAAACCTTATTTAAAATCAAGCTTTCAAAAATTTTAAATTTGTTTGCAAGATTTTATTTCCATAAAGTTGGTTCACCTTGGTGTCTGTCTGCAGCCTCTCCCCTTTTCTGTATCCACTGCTCTACATTTGAAGATCTGCTCCATGCCCATGTACTCCTGAGGATTTGTTTGACCACTCCTTGCACTTGGTTTCACAGATTGCCTTTCACATTTTCTCACCTTTACCATTCCTGCTTCAAGAGACTCTGGTTTGGCTTCTCTTCCTATGATCACTAGTAAAACTTGATTATTTCTGTTTCAGAAGTCCTCAGACAACTTTTTTTTCTTCTATCCAGATGCAAGTGATAATCCTGGAATAAATTATTATTTTTGTTGACAACATTAAGGGGAAAAAAAAAAAGACAAACTTTTTTTTGTTGTTTTAACAGCTAATATTTTATTATTGAAATACCCAAGTCATAGGAGTTTTTGAATAATTCCTTTTGTACTTCTGCTTGAAAGTATCTTGTACATTCTTGTTACTTTTGGGATATTTGAAGTCTGTGTTTGTAATCTCTTTGATTAAAAGAAAAAAGATCCTTATTTAAAAAAAGTTTAGGAATGCAAAATTTATTATTTGCATAAACATCATAAAGCTTATTTTGAGAAGGTCTTTTATGTGATGACCCATTCTTTTTAAAGCAAAGGCCATTTCAGGGAGAGAAGACAATATCAGAGTGGTGGAGGTTCAGTTTTCTTTAGTGGTGAAGTACCCCAAGCAATCATTCCCCAGCCTGCATCATTCAAGGGTCCTTCCTTCCTTCCCAAGGCAGGACTTTGTATTTGTCATGGTTGAATGTTTTAAAGTTCCTCTCGGCCTGTCCCTTGTCTAAGAATGAAGTGTGAGTTAGCCAGGATAAATACAAAGTATCACTGGAAACTTAGTGATTCCTTTGCACAATATGAGTTAATGCTATGTATACAGTACTTTTTTTAACAATTATAAATAGCAAAGAGTAATTCAATAAATATTTAATCAGAGACTAAACATTTGAATAATTTTGAGAAGATTCAAAACTGGAAGCAATTTTTTTTCCCTAAAAATGTAAGGAAATAAATTACAGCCAACAATACAAGTGCTGAAGTTTCAGACATATATCTTAAAATATGAACAAGTTACGAGTGAGATACAGGATTTCACATATTACAGCTACATGATGATCCCATTTATTAAATCCTGGTCATTCAGAGGAATTTAAGTGAGTACCAAAAATTACCTACATGTACAATGTAATCTTCTGTGATGATTAGATTCAAAATTTTTAGGTATATCTGGGAAAATACAGAATGGTGCTTACTTTGGACATATTTAGACATGGATTTTCAAATTTATGTATTTCTGGGTTTTTTCAAACTGTTATGGGAAAATCCACAATTGTTTGGACAAGCTCATAAGTACTTGCTTTACTTGAGCATTGTGAAATTGTGACAGAAACTTCATGTTTGGGTTTGTGCAAACATTTCTTAAGGGTCATGGACAAGACCAATGCACTTTTCTGGAGCATTGTACTCACGCTGCACATCTGCCAGTCTGCACTTCCGCAGTTCCATGGGAGAAAATGTATTTAAAATAAGGTTTAAAATAACCTTGTGGGGAGAAATGTCAGTGTGAAGTTGAGTAATTCTAGGTGCTGTTGGTCATAGAGCTGAAAATCACAATAGCTTTCTAATTTGGGCTTACGTTTTCAAGTAGCCAACTGAGAAACAAGTGAATTAAAGTACAACTCTGCCATCTTTCTTACACTGTAATTTTCTCAAGTCTGAAAGTTCAACTCGAGTTCTGAAAGTAGTTTGCTGACTTTTTGCTGCAAGAGTTGTGCTTGAGAACTAAGTAACACACTAGAGCATACAATGGTTTCAACAAGCTCAGTATGACTGAGGAACAGTGACTTTGGTCTGTCAAATCTAAATAAAAAATTGCATGCTATGTGAAAGATGGATAATACAAAGGTGTTGTTTTAACTTCATTGCTCAGAAATAGTTAACACATTAAGAATGCTGTTGATAAGATGAAGATTTTATTTAGGAAAGTCTAGAGAATTTCTAAAGAAGCAAGGGTAAGTAGAAATCTGTAATGGATTTCTGGCCAGATTATTTTGGATCTATCTATATAATTTGATTTGGAAAAACTGACGTATTTCCTGCTTAATTTTTCAGAGTATTCTCTGTTGAATAACTGAAAATTTAATAATTTCTTCTGTTTAATATCCTAATTTAGAGAAAGCCTGGTAAGGTCAGCTGTATGAGCAGTTTTCAAAATACTTGTAGTGGTTAACAGAAGCTTTAAAAAAACCGGATAGTAGAAATTTTTAACTCCAGCTCTAATAGAAATGCAGCTGGAGGACAAAGCTTTAACAGACAGAATATTACATGGTGTAGTCAGTTGCTAAGGAAAAAGCTTCAAAACAGTTTGTCTAAATCAAAACTACTTCAAAAAATTTTCAGTTACTTTCTCCATAGAATCATAGAATTTACTGGGTTGGAAGACACCCATCGGGATCATCAAGTCCAACTGGCCCTGCACAGGACCCCCCAACAGTCACATCCTGTGCCTGAGAGCATTGTCCAAACACTCCTTGAGCTCTGTCCTTGGTGCTGTAACCATTGCCCTGGGGAGCCTGTTCCCCTTTGAAAAATACATATTTCTTCTATTCTGCCTTCAAATGTAACCTTGTGAAAATGGGTTAGTATATGGGGCAGATGTTTCTGCCTGTTGTTTTCTTCACTTAAAACTTCTAATTATTTTTTCTTTGTTTTACAGTTTACATAAAATCCTGATGGATCTGCAGAATCAGCAGCTGGCCCAGCTAGCTGACTGGCTGACAAAAACTGAGGAAAGGACAAAGAAAACTGATTTGGAGCCCTTAGGTCCAGATCTAGAGGACCTAAAGCGTCAAATAGAAGAACATAAGGTATGCTGTGGTATGCTTCCAAAGGCATAAAAAACAAATTGGGTGTTTGACATTTTAAAAGCTCTACACCTGCCATTAGAGCATAGCAAAGTAATATGAAGTCTTGGTTTAATATTTATTGTTCTGTACACTTAACAAGCTTTTGTAGACTTATTTTATCACAACTTTGAGTTTTATTCTGATATAAAAAAAGAATTGCTTTCTTTTTATATGTAAGCAATATACTAAAATATGCAAGGCAACTGTAACATCTTTTCATTACATTACAATAAATATGCATCAGCTTTTTTTAATGCCTGTGTTACTTCTTTTTGCGTCTTCTTTTTTCCCTTACATGTAGCAGCAATGATGCAGCAAAATACAAAGACCAGATAATTTTGTTAGGACTCTAGAGATTCTGAATATATATTTGCACTGAATATATATTACGCACTCTAAAATGCACTACTTTCTAACTGTAGAAAATACTTTTTGGTAATGTATTTAAATAAAAAAATAACAAACTAATGAATAGAATGTAAGATGGAATTTAGCCAATTTTCTTCCACATTACATGAGGGTAATTTTTTAATTGGAAGAATTAAGAACTAAAAAGTGAGAGAGGATTGCTTGTGTAATAGATTCATTCAATTTACTGGATTAGATTGCTTCATATTAATTTAGATTTAAAAATAAATTTAAATATGTGTCTATAGCACATGTTGATGAAGATAAGGAAACAGAAAAGTATAGAAAACAGAGATGATTTGTAATGTTTTAGAGATTTAATGTGATGACCTGTTAATGTTTCTGCATCGGTGGCTCAAAGCAGTTCTGTTCCATGCTATCTTGAGAGATTTTAACACCTGATGCTTCATGGTTTGTGTCAGTGCTAACCCAGGTTTTAGAGGGCAGATCATCCTGAAAAACAATTCAAACTGAAATCAGCTTTTACAGTTCTTTTAAAAAGAGGTCAGAAACTGCAAAAGACTTCATGATCCACTTGTGTGTTCAAGATGATTTCTTTGCATTCTGATTAAGGAGTGCTACTGAAGAAGAATACAAATTCTGCAGCTCCTGCTGCTGTTTGTGCTGTCTCTGCTTGCCCTGTGAGGAGACAATGTATTTCAGTATGTGGGTTTACTAGCTAGTGATATTTTCTGACATTAAATTTTCTTTTTAAAATAGACGGCAGGTAATTATGAAATGATAATTAGAGAAAGAAACAGGAAAGATTTTGAATACATCAGTACTGAGACTCAAATAACTTTACTCCTATTTCTATGCATTTTATGCTTGAATACAAACATAAAATGTAACTCTTTTATTTATGCAATCTCATTACGCTGCTTCTTTCTTATACTGAGAAAAATGGGTATTTACCTTGTATTTGAAGATTCTGAGCGAAGACATGCAGAAACTTCTCTTCCACGTAATAGTTCTTCATTCTTGGTGTGCTGAGTTAGTGAATATTATTTATTTATGTGTACTTTCAAATCTGTTTCCTGTGCAAGACACAGTTTAGCTAGAAATGATGGAAATAAAAGGTTTTGGGTTTAATTTTAATTACATTTGCATTCATTTATCATTTACCTTATTCAGAAGTCAAAGTACAGGGTTTTCCACTCTTTCAATTATTGAGAGAAAATTTCATATAATTTTATTGTGTATTATATATAGCAAAGCTACCTCCTACATCAAGGGCTAAAACAATGGAATTTTAGTAGGACAGTTATTGCTTCGTTGTTAAACAAGCACAGAAAAAAATCTTACATGCTTCATATTTTCATTTAGTCTCACATGACTCTGGTTGTATCAGGAAACAATGTTTGGTAAATTCATATGTGGAACCAAAAGTTAGAAGATCTAAAAGGCAAGCATCATTTCAAATGAAACAGACTTCAGCAAAAATGATAGGTTTGGGTAGTTGTCATCCTGTCTCTGTCTTCTCTTTACCTTCATAATTTTGCCTTCTCCTCTTTACCTGTTCATTAGCAGGTACTTTTCACTCTATTTAATTCATGTTATGTATCCCCCTTTGACTTATTATTTCCATACATCTAATTTCATTATTCTATGCATTTTAAAATGACGTTGCAAAAGTATTGGTCTTGCGTTCTTGTGACTGACATTTCAGTTTCCCTGCTGAGTTATATTAAAAAAAAAAAAAAATCACTAATGTGTATTGGAAATGGCACCCAACACTCAGACCAGAGAAAGAACACAACATTCTTTCCAGCATCCTGCTTAGTTCAGAAATATATGAGGTTAATATCTTGATAGTACTGAAAATTTTCTGAGTGGACTAAAGTAATGGTGAACTCTAGAAAGTTTTATATCATTAGAAAGGTACAGAGTTCTGGTTAAAAATCTGGCACAGTCAATATATTTTGGAATAATAGTTAAACATTTCAGTAAAGAAGTATTATTTTTTAAAGTAGTGCTTTAAGTATTTTGTCTCGTGTTACAATTATGCCTTTCTTAAAATTTTGTAAAGGGAGAAAGCTACTTTTCAGTAAAAATCTAGGGACTATTGGGCTGTCCAAGCAGAATATCATATTGGAAATGTTATAATTAATGAAAAAACTTTGCTTTTAATTGCACTGGTTTTATTATTCCAAATGATTATTATACCATATATAGTTAGTAGATTGCTATAGTTTCATTAACTTTCTAAAAACATCTAAGCCTTTTTAGTGCTAGGATTTTAGTGCTTCAAATTAATTCAAAAGCTAAGATGAGACACTTCTTCAGTGTCCAAATATCAGGATGGATTTGTCTTTGGATACTTGTATGACTTTGGTAGGCATTTTTATTCATTTTGAACTAGATTATGTTGGAGTGGTTTAAGTTGTTGTCTGATAGATAGGAATTAAAGGAATTGTGGAGTTTTATGAGTTTCTGTTGTTGCTATCTTTATTCATCAACATCTCTATCCATCTCACATTTTAAGTACCTGAAAATTTGCTATGTCTTTAATAAGCTCATGACAGCTTGTTAGAAATTTCCATTTAAATGATTTGAACAGAGTGTGCTCTTGCCTTGAAACTGTCCATCATAAATTCCTGTTCCAACAAGATCCTGTAAACAAACAATTTTCACCAATGAATTTCATGGTAAAAATAGACATTTGGGTTATAAAGAACAGTCTTTTACCTCAGAGTAAATTGAATCTTCCTGAGGATTAGCTAATGACTCAACTTTCTGGTTCATCTGTTCCATGACTTCTCAAGTCTTTCACAATGTGTGTGAGACTCCCACTCCCAAAGTGCCATATACTCCTGCACTTGCAGAGCATTGCTAACTCTGGTTTTGTTCTGGGACGCCATCTGTCAGATTCCAGCTAATAAGGAAATAAAAGTCACCTTGTCCATGGCTGTAGACTTACAGAGAAATGAATTTGTGTGTGGCTTAAAGAGGGGGTTAAACGTGGGGGAAGTGAGCTGTATTATACACTCTGAGCCATGTGTGCTCTGCCTTCTCTTCCCTATCAAGTGCTGGGTCACAAAATGTTGAGAAGTCTAAATTCCAGGGATGGTTCTAGCAATCTGTGTACTTCACAGTCCTTGAGAATTGTTTTATAGTCTAGTTCTCTGAAGCAAATGGTACTCACAAGCATGAAAGTCAGAAAAAGATTCTTATATTGTCTCAATATGACCATGAAAAAAATTAATTCTGAAATGTGTGGTAAGATATTTATGCTCTAAAAACAAAGTAGTCTGGGAATTCCTTTGCTATTGCTTATAACCACATTATGTTTTGGTTTTTAAATTGTCACATAAAAATAATGTGTCTTAGGAAAAAGAGATTTAGAATGCATAACATCTTCAGCAAGGACTTCTTCATACCTGAGTGAATTACTCTGCATGAAAAAGCAGCAGAAAACCATGGCATGGTGAAATTTAACATAGTTGATAATACAGTCAAGGTTTCTTTTGTGACAAGGCCATGTTATTTTTCTGACTGTAACTATCCCAGTATATGTATTAATCCTTAGAACACACTTGGCTGAAGTATTGAGGACATAATCCAGGACTTTGGTTGCCCCCATTCTTTTGTTGTTTGAAACAAGTTAGAGACACCTAAAAAGTGCATCAGGCAAGATGGAATCCTGGATACCTTGGGGTTTTTTTTTCAGGGGGGTGGTATTAGGTCTTCTCTGTGGTTTTAATTTTCAGTACCAACACCAATTTAGTGCCTTCCATTTTTGTTGTTTGTCCTCAACAAAGGAAGGAGAAAATAGATGTGGCTGCTCAGTTCCCTGGTGCCAGCTCTGGGCTGGTTTGGATTTTATCAAACTGTAGTGAAGGAGGGGTTCCATTTTTATGGCAACTGAGAAGAAAAAAAAAGAACGGCAAGAAAGTTTTTCCTCAGACATGCAGAAATCATGAAATGCCTTTGCTTCTTGCTTAGTTTCCTGGTTTCTGCAGTGAGTGAGACTAGGGTGCTACATGAGTCTCCTAAAGGTGGGTCACCTCCTGAGAAGTTTTCTCCTATGTAAGTAATATTCTAGGGCTGCCAAGCTGAGGTTAGTATGTGGTTGTTTAATGAAAACCATGTAATTTTTAATGTTCTTACAATTTTGAAAAAATTAAATATTTTCATATATTAATATGAAGTACAAAATTGAATTCAGTGGCAATTTAAAATCTTCAGGCATGTATGCATATTATGTGAATATCCATAGATCAGCTACATAAACTCACTATATCATCTCTCACGCTATATTTTCAGTCTGGAATATTGTGATAAGAGTTAGGACTTGTGAGTGAGTAACTTTAAGCTCTGAAATTCTCATAGTTGGTAGTTACGTGAGTTAATCAGTCAATGGTACACTATTTTGGTTGTTTTGGTTTTTTGTTGTTTGGGGTTTTTTTTTTGCTTTGGAACATGTTCTCTAACATGTATGCTTTAATTATAGGCATTTCAAGAAGATCTGGAGCAAGAACAAGTCAAGGTGAATTCCCTAACCCATATGGTAGTGGTGGTGGATGAAAACAGTGGAGATAGAGCTACTGCTGCACTGGAAGAGCAGCTTCAGGTAATGACTAAATGGCAGTGCTGGTCCCAAAAATTTGAAACAGGAAATTTTTAAAATCAGCAAAACCAGATAGTGAATGTGTACAGGATCATAATTGGTAGACAAACAATTGTTATCAAGAAATATTAAGATTATGCTATATTTTTCTAAAGCACTTTTGGGGGGAAATTCATGATTTATTTCCCATTATGTTTTCATGGCCATGTTTCTTAGGAAATGAAAGGAATAATCACTCAATTGTATTTTCTAAATACAATTACTTGAGTATCTTTAAAAGAGTGACATATTGGAGATACAATTGTGATAGAGCTAGCAGCCAAGATATTCTAAATGTTTGTCAAATATTAGCTTGCTCATAATAAAATCTCACTATTTCACTTGCATCTTTAAGAAGTTGCTACTGCTGTACTATTTATATTCCAATGCTCTTACTCTAACTTCTGAATGAAATTGCACAAATGAAAGTGGATAATTAATGTTGAGATACATTGAAGGAGGGTTCTCTTGTGTTGGTGGTCAGATGTCCAGGGACACAGCTCAAAAGGAATTGCAATCTTACAACCAAGATTCCTTCTATTTTTCTCTTTCAGAAAGGAGAAAGTGTTTTTCTTTCATTTTGCTCCATTACTCAAGAAAATAAGAGTTTGTGGGTTTTAAGTCATTAAAACCCAAGGTTTTTCTAGAGAAGCTATCAATACATTCAGTGTAGCACAGGCAGATACCTGTGTGCTGTCTTGAATGCAGCTAATTTGGGTACCAGTACCAGTAAATCAGTAATTGGTTTGGAATTTAGTGTAGGTTTGGCTAAGATTCTGAGCACTGCCACTTCAAATATAAGTCTCATTTTTCTCTACTGCAACTACTTAGTCACTCAAGGAGCACAACCCAGCCAAGATAACAATACAGACTCTACTGATCCATAATTATTAATTCCTTTTGACTTCATCTTAAATGTCAGAACTGTGGTGTACCTGCTCAAAATAGTCTTAACCTTCCAGAATTTCTTGCCAGCCAGCTCCTTGGAACTGTTCAGTGGAATAAAGCAGATTGCTAGCAAGAACATGGCTCCAGAAGCTAAGCTAAACTTGTAAAATATCTTGAATGGAAGAAGAGAAAAAATAATTAACAGTATTTGATATTTACAGCACTTCATGAATTAGAAGATGTAGAAGTGAGAATTTTTAATAGTGTGAAAAACAAATGAAAGGTTGTTGGATTATTAGACATTTAATCTAATTTCACGTCTTCAGAAAGAAGAATTAAGGGAACATCAGGTGATACAGCTTCATCTCTTATTATTACAATGGTTGGAAAGTTACCATTAGTATCCTGTGCAACATCTGCAGCTGACCCATATTGGAATAAAACCTGAAATAGAACTCAGACATTACTGCAATACCTTAAAGAAACAAAATGAATAATGAATGTAGATGAAACACTGTGGAAATACACCATTTGTATCTCTACTAGCGGAGAAAGCACCTGTTATTTGGAAAAAGTGTTCCCAATTGCTACTGTCTTGGAAAAAGTATGTTCCTTGAAGGATGCTGGCAAGACAGATCCTGAGTCCCCTCACCCTACAGCACAGGCCTCCTTTGAGCAGTGCATGCAGTGGTGTGGAACAGTCAATTTGCTCTCCTGTTACATCTTTTATTCACAATCTCTTACAGAAGAATCTGAAAGAAAAGTTAATAATCCCCATGCTCTGGAAGTCAAAGAATATGGAGCAATATTACAGATGTTAATAAAACCCAAATACAGATATAAAGCTGTAGAGTTTAGAGTGTTAGGGAGGTTTGGAAACTTTCATGCTTTAAAGCCCAGAAGAACTGAGTTACCACAGTCCACCTGCTCTCCTAGTGAAATGTTACACCTCTTTTTCTGTGTACAGAAATTGTTTGGAAGTTTTTTTTCATATTGCATTCTGAATATAAACACAGGAGATAAAATGTGTTGGCAGGCACAACCATTAGAGCATTTGACAAAAAGTCCAAAGGAGAAAAGTTCCCAAGCTTGATTATGTATCTGTCAGTCAGACTTCTAAAAGTAGAACAAAACAAGAGCATGAACTGTCAGACAAAAGAGCTTAATAAGACTGGCTCACTGAGATGCTGGTCAGGATCAGATTAGGAAGAAAATGAGCAGTTATTTCCGTGTAATAGTCAAAGATGCATTTTCCAAGCTGGTGAAATTCTGTTATGCTTTTCTTTTTGAGGTGGTGATTCCTGAAATATTTTCATATATATAAATATCTGTGTATGTATTGCATTTTTTTTTTTTTTTAATATCTGTGTAAGACATTTTTTTAAAGCCTAAAATGAACTTGTTGAGATTTTAGGTCTCAGGAATGTTGACAAGAATCTATGCTAATTTTAAATGAACTGTATAGAAGTTCTTAAGTTTTATTGCCTATGCATAAACATATCTATTTAAGAGGCAATTAATGACAAAGAAGTCAAAAGTGTCCCCTGAAACAAATTATCCATTGAAAATTTAACTGTTCTTGGAATAATAACAGCAAAGAAAATTGCAGGGTTTTTCTTAGAAACAGCTGTCCCCCTAAGGTACTTTGAGAGGCTACAGCTAGACTGGGTGAGTGTGAATATTAAAACTTCTTTTACATTACTTTGCTTACTTCACATATCAGTATGTGACATGTTGAGAGGCTCTGTTTATGCTGCTACTGAGAACCAACTATTTAGACTTAGAACTCTGAGACCCCAATTAAAATACGTCCAAGGATTTACCAAGGCAGCTGCTGAATAAGGCTCAAATCTATATTTAGTGCTGCAAAATCAAACCACTTTACTAGCAAATCTGTTGTACTCTGACTCGATTCTACAGGAAAAATGTGGGACATTATCTTCATCTCCGAGATGGCTGGATAACATACAGAAGCCATGAATGCAGGGAGATTTTTTCCCCTAATTGTACCCAGCAGACAACAGGTCTCTTAAGGACTCCTGTGGGCTAGCTCAAATTAGAGGCTTCCCCAGGCCTCAGGGGTCAGGTTCTGGGCTAGAAAGAAATATGTTTTAAGTGTATCAAATGCTACTTGATGGCTTATTCCTCTGCTGGGGGAAAGGAGCTGAGAGTGTAATTTCCAGGATTATATATTCATATTATTCAGGGTACTGTCCTTTGATTGAAGATGATATATGGGTAGTTCCTGTAAAAATACGTCAAAATAAGTGAGGAATTTTAAAGAATGAATAAGCTATTTCAGTTGACTCACTAACCACTTATGGCAGGAACTTATGTCCTATGAACTTCAGGGATTTCCAAGACCTGCTCATCACAACAGTATGATATTCCTGGTTGATGCCTGGGAAGTTGAAATCTCCCATAAGGACAAGGGCTACTGATCTAGAAATTTCTCCTAACTGCCTGTAGGATAACTCATCGGTGTTTGCATCCTGAGCAGCCTGGAGTTCTCCATCCCAGGTCCTCAAACGTGGGGCTCATTCCACCAAGTCTCATTAATACCAAAGATATCATAGCTGTGGGGCCTGACCAGTGCTTCCAGTTTGTCCTGTTTGTTTCTCCAACTCGATGTGTTGGTGCATGAAGTGTTGAGCATTTCAAAACTGCACACAAAACTTATTGTTATATAGTAGAAACTCTATGGATGGGCTAAATAGTCTGTTCTAAAGAGTTAATTTTGGATATAGGGAAAAGCATTTTTCCACTTTTTCCTCATTATTTTAAAAAGGTGGATAGCTATACCTGATTAGAAAAGCATTAAATGCAGGCTTGAAGTACATTATTTCACTCCAGTGTTTCCAAGAGTTATGTTTGTTTTACTCATTTTCTCCTGTTCTCAGGCTTCCTTACTTTGACCTTTTAGCAGACTAGAAATATTTCATCTTCTGCTTCTGATAGTCATAAGGAACATTCTTTCAGTATATTTGAGATATTGTATGATGATGTATATAGAATACAAGTCTATATGGATCTGAGTAGAAAAAAAATCTTCTTTTGCATGCAGATTTCTCTAAAAATTCAAGTTAGGGCTGTAAGAAAAAGCATTTTTTTACAGGATGGCATTTTACTTGTTAGTGTGGATTCAGTCAATTTCTCTGAAAATTTGTTTTCCCAGGTGTTAGGAACACTTGCTGAAGTCTGAGTTTCTGGGCATCACACAGGCAACTGTTGGATGTGAATAGAGAGTTAAAGTTGAGCACCCTGTGATTTAGTATAATAACTGCTTTATAAATAACAGTCCTGACATGATATTTCAAACTTGGAACTTCATATTTTAAATCTATTCAACCCAACACTGTATCTTGGTCTCATGGTTGTTATGGTCTCTCATGAGATATAACTAGATTTAAGATAGGTCATAGAATCAGCACTTCTTTCAGTGCAGTTACTTGGTCATTTTGCTTACTTTATTAAAATAAAAGATCTTGTCAAATTATTGAGAAAAAAAAAAAGAGTAGGTTTTGTGGCTCTTTGAAGTCATATGCTGAAAACAGTATTTTGTATTAACATTTTTGCTGTGCAAATCAATATAGTTCTCAGAGTTAATGCAGAGCCAGATATTTGATCTTGTTCTCTTGAGGTTTTGGTGTTTTCTAGAGGACTGAAAAAAAAAAAACCTTTTTATGGTATACCACAGTGATAATTGATGGAGATGTTATTACAGTTGTTGAGAGAAAATTGTGTTTTTTCATGGGAGTCATTAAGAAAAGTCTGCTGCTTGAATGTGAGATATTTAAAAGTTACTCAGGTATGGGGATTTTAATAAAGTAGCTATGAGGAAAGATATGATTATTGAATTAGTAATTAGCAAGGTAAAAAATGTTCAATTGAATATTTTTATGGTTTCAGTGTCCACTAAATGGAAAATTGTATCTGCTGACTTTTTACTGTGAAATAAAACTGTTAAAGCAACAAATTCAGATGGCATTCTGAAGTTTTATCTTTCATTTCCTAGGAGGTGAAACTTAATTTTTTTATTTCTGATAGAAAATACGGTTCTAATTGTTATCCCTTGGTTTTAAGAATCCACTATTTGGATGCTACATTTTTGCTAAAATTAAATTATAATCTCTATGAGGAATATGTAAATGCAAAAGATACAGCATTATATAATATCTCAAATTATAAGGGACCCATAAGAGTCCTGAAGTAAATAACTAAATATGAAAAAGGAAGAAACTACTATCTTTTTGTCAGGATGTGTTTCTGAAGTGGATGAAAAATTAAGAATGCAGTAGTTTAAGTATCTTTCAGATGTTTATAAGAGATTTTTTATTTTGGAGCAGCTGAATAACTTGCATCTGATGCCCAGGGGTAATCAAGTCACTATAAATCATTGCAATAAAAGTGTTGTATCATCAGCTAAAATAAGGGAGAAGAGAAAAAGGTGCTGTTTTATGTAATATAAATACGTATGTTGTAGCATATGCTACAAATACCTGGGAAACCTCAGTGGGATTTGTGCTGGTGTTGAAGTTTATATGGGTGGGGTTTTTTCCACTGCAATATTTTAAAAGAGGTAAGAACTTTGACCAACTGTACTGTAGTGATGCAGCTTAAAAGCCAAATGCTTTTTTCTTTGACCACACCTTAGGGACATCATTTTTATGTTTCAAGTAGTTCTGTTTTGGGCATCATAAAGTTTTGAAACAGAATGGGTTTTTGAAAGTGTAGTACTAGAGACTTGCTAGAAAACTGTCTGTAGATTAGTTTTAAAATATTCTGTCTTTAGATCTATTGCTTTCCCTTTTCTCTCCATTTTGGTTTTATTTCAAATGATGCTAAAATCCAATTCAGTGTGACATGCAACATATTTTAAGGGCATATGCTCAAAAAAAAAGTGAATTAGGAAAATATTTCCATTAAAAAATTGTAATGCCATTGGGAAAACAGCTTTTCTTGTTTAGGAAGAAAAGAGCAAACAAATGCAAAATTCTCTTTTGTGTTTCTTTCTCTCCAGCACTTTGGAAAACGGTGGGCAGCCATCTGTAGATGGACAGAAGAGCGATGGGTCCTCCTGCAAGATATTCTTCGTAAATGGCAGCATTTTGCAGAAGAGCAGGTGAGTAGCTTTTTAGCAGTTATAAACTGGAATGTTCTTCAAAATATTATAGGAAATATAATAATATATATATAGCATATATAGGAAAGGCCTGACGGAAGCTTTTTCTCTCCAATTTTATTTCAGTGCCTTTTTGATGCATGGCTTACTGAGAAAGAGGATGCTGTGAGCAAAATTCATACAACTGGCTTTGGAGATCAAAATGAAATGCTGACCAATCTAAGCAAATTAGCTGTATGTATATTTTCATTCTTCTCTTTTATGTTCAGCTTCCTTAATCTGAGTCTGAATGCACATGGCTTTACCACACTCTCACACTGTATGGTTTAACAGAACTTCTGTTTCATACTTTGGGACTGGGCATTGCCTCCTGTGGATAGAGTAAGTTGGTTCATAGCCTTGCTGATAAAGGAACCGGTTGATACAGGAGTTTTTCTTGGTTGCATCTTCAGTCAAAAGCTCATGAAATAAAATAGCAATGGGGTGTCTTAAAAATACATATACTTTTATAGTGATAGTTTCTTTGTTGATGCTGTTGGTGTGTGTACTGTGTGTGAGACTCAGTTGATAGACATCTGTGCAAAGGCAAATGCATAGTAAGTACTTACCATACAGCAAACCCTGTCGTATGTTCCTTGAACTTCAAAAAGCTAAAGGCTCAGAATTTATGAAATGTTGAAATTAGTATTACTTTACAGCTATACCTCAGCATCAGAAATGTAGTTACATGCACAAGATGCACCCTTTTCACCACATCCTCCACCTCACTCCAGCAAATGCTCCACCGTGCATGGTCTTTATGGAGGGAATTTAGGTCTGGCTGTGCCTGTAGAGGTGAGAACCTTGTTGCAGCCTAGACTTACCAATGGCTTTGCAGCAGTAGGACCTTTGTAAAGAACATGATATGGTATGTGCTATTTCTGTATGCAATCATGACTGTCTCTGCATTTAGAGGAAAGGAAGCAGTCATGTCCATGCTTTGGTGAAAATAGGTAAATTATTGCTCTATTAGGAACAAAACTGGTAATCTTTTCAGGCAGGAACAGTTCTCTATTATTAATTAGATATTAAGTAATAAATATAATGGCATACAATTAATAATTATACATTAGTCATTAATTGTTACTGGATATACATATCTTGGTTATGTATATCTAAGGCTCAACCTTAGATTTTTAAAAATTAATTTAGGATTTATGTCCTTCTCATCATTCTGCATTAAAAAGTAGAAACATTCTGGCTCTGGGTTAATAAAAATACCATGATGTTTCTGAGGTTTAAGTAACTGTGATGTTTCTAAAATTTGCTCTATTTTATCCTCACATATACAAATGTATAAAGCTGAAAAAAAAATGTACTTACAGACTGATGGTTTAATTCCATTTTAGCTGGTCCAGAATTATTGGTAGATGTTCCTTTGATTCATAAAATGACTCAGTCATTAATGTACAAACCAAAAGATTGATTTTTAGCATAATCTTGACACATTGTAATTATTACACTGCCATATATTTTTTTTTCTCCTCTCCTTTCTTTTTCCTTCTGCAGCTCCTTAGGGTTTAGTAAAAATATGCATTTAGAAGTACAGACTTGGATTTTGATTAAAGATTACTTAGGATTAAGTCAATTTCTTTGTAAAGGAAGGAAAACGTGTATTTGCCTCAGTGTGTATACTTCTTGGAAATTCTAACAATCTAACACGTGAGCAATCTTGAAGTTGACTTCAAGCCAGGCTTTTAACACGTAATGGATTGGAGACAACTCAGCATGCTTTAGAGTTCCTTCATGAAGAAAAATGTATTACAAGAAATTCAAATTTATTCAAATAATTTGTACTTTTGGATTTCAGAAGGTTGCTAGAGGACATAGGTACAGAAGGTTGAAATGTTTGTCACAAACTGTGAAGTAGCAGACTATTAATGGTTTGCAAGTCTTAAGCATAGGGCCAGTTTGGATACTTTTCAGAATTGCTTAAAAATATGATGTTAAGAAGGAAACACTTTCGTAATATTTTAATAAGTTTCATTAATGAACTCTTATGAAGTTAAAATTATGTTAAAATTATGCTGCCAGTTTAAATTGTTGCCCATTTTTGTCCTGAAATAATTGTGGTCTTTCAGGAAACTGAGTGAACAACATAAAATAGTAAATAAAGTGATTTTTCCATATTCCTGAACATCAGCAAGAATCATGTCATCCTTAACAGAACAGGTGGAGTTTATTAATTGCAACTTAATCTTTTTTACACATGAGTAACTTTGGTCTTTTCAGAAACATGATTCATAATGCAATAGTTTAAGTGTGTAAATATTGTTTGTATAGTAGAAGAACACTGCCTCTTTAGTGTCTTTGATTTGCATCAGAAAAATATCTTTTACTTTTGGAATTCCTCTATCAGGTTTTAGACTGAGTAGCAGTTGTTACCAAATTCCAGGGAGTATGTGTTTTGACATTCACACAATGCCAAATTGACAGAAGTTTAGTGTATGACAATTTACTATTTTTATCTTGTCTGAATCTTCAGGAATTTGTATTAATACATCAGCCACATGAAATTTTTTTGCAGGGAATATATCCTCCTGCTCTTGGACTGGCTTTTAGAAATAGGGAAAAATGGGATCAAGCTGTCCTGACCCTGACATGCATGTCGTGCCTGTCTTTTGGTGTATTTTATTTTGGACTTAGACACGTGTTTGAATGTGGCAGAGGAGAAGCTGTTACTCTTACAATTAGACCTGAATTGTGAAAGTGAGTCTGTGACGGAAGGAAAATATTTATTTTCCCTTAGTATAAAAGTGTTTATATTCTTAACAATATGATAGCTTGGTCCCTCACTTATTCAGTCATTTCCAGCAAGAAATTACAGCATTAGCTGCTCCTGTTAGACCTTAAGAATTTTAAGTTTGATATTCTAATATGGCATAAGAGCTTCCAGCCTATGTTTTCTGCATCTCTTACATGTAGAATGTGGCCAGATTAAGGTTATGTTCTTTTGCCAAACTCCTAAGCCCGAAGGAAATTTCTGAAGGTAATTTATTAAACCATTTAGAATTGCGACTGTTGATTTGAAATTCTACAACCCTCCTACACGGCCCTAAGCATTCTAAAGTGATCAAAGTGAAATAAGTCTGTTTAGATACTGTTCACAGTAGGGAAAACTTGACTTTCATATCATATTAATATCTACAGGTGGGAGCTTGCTCCAGTGTGGGCGCTCCACAGGGTCACAATTTCCGTCAGAGCACATCTGCCTGTTCTGGCAGTTTATTTCAAAGGATTTATTCAGTATTTTTATGTGAAAATTTATCTTGTCATTAACTCTCTTCTGGGATCTTCCTAGTTTAAAGGTCAGAGAAACTATTTAGCAGGTAGTTGCTCCAGTTCTTAAAATAGTTCCTTAAAATAACTGAGGTTTTTTTGGTTTTGGGTTTTTTTTTTTTTTTTGGTTTGGTTTGGTTTGGGTTTTTTTGTTTGTTTTTTTTTGTTTGTTTGTTTTTTTTAATTTTCCACTTACTATTTATTCACAGACACTATAATTGTCTCTTTAATTCTTACACAAGATGCAGGGTGAAACAGAGCATAGACTGAGCTGGAAGATGTGATGCACTGAGAATGTAGAATTGAGGTGAAATTTTGGTGCTATGTATGGCATATCTATGTCATATTCAATTTTTTTCTTTTAGAAAAAATACTGAGAGCTATTGCAAAGGTATACAAGATCTACCTCTACATATTTATAGTGTATGTTCCATTAATATAGAGTTAAATCTTTTTTTGTTTCACCTAATGCTTTTTTCTTTTTTTAACCTATAGAAAATAAGTTAGATATTACACGATTTTTGACTGGAATAAATTTCTTCGCAGCTGAAAACTTACTTTACAGTGGGTGTTGCTGGTTAGACTATTGCAGTAAGCAAAGTTTTTGATCTTTAATGAAAAGAAAAAAGCAAGAATTAAAAATTTAAACACCCCAAAAATAGAACCACATTACCAAAAATAAGGAAATCACTTTATAACATTCAAATATCAGGGCTTACAGTATGTACTCAACAGAAGTTATGACTGATATATTTGATAATTAATTTCATAAAGCAAACTTCAATGTCTTGTCTTCTGAATTGGCAAATTACATATTTTGCAGTTGCTATTATTATTTTAGGTCTATTCTTGTACTGGAAAAAAGCCCAAAGCATATTTTTGGTTATTGTGGCACACTGACAGGTTTTTAATGAAGAAATATGAAAACAGAATCTCCCAGTATAGTTTTCCAGATTGACTGTAGCTATCACAAAAGCATATTAAGTTGTAGTGAGCAGTATCTTTGAGAGAAATTTTTAGCATCCTTCCCTTTGTGTTTCACATCCCACTTGTGCTCCAAGTATCTTGGATTGATGCTGAACTCTTTGGTGTTGTGAGCTGGGGTGGTTGGAAATCAAGCACTGCTCTTCAGAGCTAAGTAATGTTTCACAGGATACCGTTTTTTATTATTCCAGTCAGTGTGTATGGTGGCTTCCACATGAGCTTTTTCTGACACTGTAGGCGTAAAAAAAGGTCAAATATAGCAGTGCTTGAAATTTAACATGCTAAACCTGTTTACATCTACTTTCCTCCATCTGTTAGAATCTCCTACTACTCTGAAAACAGATTCTTCAGTATAAAGTTAGCTTCTACTTCTCAAGGATGTATCAATTTAAATTTTGATATTAACTGTACCTACCGTTAGTAATTACAATGTTTCAAACCAAATCTGATTAGAAAGAGTACTGATTACAAAGACAAATCTTTCTTTTGCTGAGTTGTATTTTTAATTACAATTTTGGATTATATAGCTGTAGAAAAGTATATGTAGACTAAATTCTGTTGTCTAACCACTTGTTTGATTATCCCTGTCATGTGTTGGGAATTAGAATGCAATCCACAACTGCATGGGAAAGTTCAAAATTTGGCCATGGTCAGCAGGGTTAGGGTGTAGAGAACGAATGTTTAAGGAATGGAAATCAGTGGAGTAAAGCAGTTAAGGCTTTGAAAAGTAAACCCAGGTAAGAACTGAAGCTATGAATGATCCTTGGATTTGTGAACAGCCTGTTTTGAACAGCCTGTTTGTGAACTCCTGTTTCTCAGGAGTTTCAAGGTCCCTTGGCAGTGTTTTTTTTGTTTTTCTGTTTGTCTGGGCTTTTTTTGTTTTGTTTGGGTTCTTTTCTTTTTTTTTTTTTTTTTTGGGGGGGGGCGGGGGTTGGGTTTTTTCGTTTGTATGTTTTAATCCTGGTTTGGATCAAATACTATTTTTCTAGGAAACTTTTTTCAATATGCAATATATAGCAAAGTACATTGAAACTTTAAAGAAAGGCTGTTTGACATGTAATTACATGATATCGGTGTTAGCATTGGTGCAGTTTTAAGGCTATTCCTGTAAGACAACTGTTAGCTTTTTGATTCATGTCACCACCTGAAGCCTGCTGGGAGGTTTGGAGTTGCCCCACCTGCCATATTATGTTGCTTTGCAAAGTGCAATGTGTGCATTCCACTATGTAAGCTCTGCCAGTAGTTTTTATGGTAACAACATCATGGAATTATAGGAGCCCTTACCCATTTTCAGCTCTTTATGATGTTCTCCTCATGATTTTTCTTCTAAGTTTGTTGGATTCCTTTTTTGTGACTGTTTTGGTTTGGGGTTTTTTATGTAAGAATGTGTGTTCTTCCTTCTGTTACTTTGTTTAACAGATTCTAAAAGGAGATCTAGAAATGAAAAGGCAAATGATGAGTAAGCTGAAGTTGCTCAGCCAAGATCTCCTCGTAGCTGTGAAAAATAAAGCAGTGGCTCAAAAGCTGGAAAGTCGTCTTGAAAATTTTGCCGAGCGCTGGGAAAGCCTTGTGCAGAAGGTGGAGAGCAATTCTAAGCAGGTTTGTAAAAACCGGTTTTATCAGTTTGTGACAATCAGATCCTTTGACAGTCAAATGCTTGAAGTAGTTTTGGTGCTGTTTGTCATCTTGTTTTAATTTTTTCCCCTGCATGATTGCTTAAGACATATTTTATTTTTAGGACAGCATAATACAAATGTAATATAACTTTCCAGAATTTTATTTCTCTCTTTAGTTTTTAATCTCTCTTTATAGTGTTGATTACTTTCTTGGGTTGTTAACTATGTTTTTAGGGATGATACAAACCATAATGAAAATACCTTTCCAGTTAATTTATTTTTAACCTATAATAACACACTTTTTTATAGCTGTCTCTTTGAAATAGCACATAGTCTTAAATTAGTGCCAGAACTGTCTGCTAGTTTAAGTGAAATTATTTTTTTTCAACAGTGAAAGTTTATAATTGACTGCTATTTTACTTCTGCATATCATATGCTGATTTACAGATTAAAAAGAGAGGGTACAAAAAAAAGAAATTTCTTGGAAAAATAAATCAATCTATACCTGTAACCAAAGTGACAATGAAAAAATATAACCTGCTATTATTTTTGAACACTTTCTCTTAACTATAATACATTTAGAAAAGAAATTGAGGTTTTAAACCAGGTAAAAATAATCAGCTCTCTGGTGTAGTACCCAAACCCATATACAATTATTTTGCCTAGACATCTTGCTAAGCACCTCTTTCTTACTGTATTTAAACCCAAATGGGCTCCCTTTTTTCCATTCCATTTTCTCACTAATATTGGGTTATTTTTGTGCTCTCGTTGTATGACTGATAAAATGGAAATGGATATTAAAGCTTTTTAATTAGGCAGCACAGAGCAGACTGTTACAGCAGGTACTTCTGTCCTGTCCATACAGGTCTCTCACAGTTCTGGTCAGTTTGATTCAATTCCCTTGAGCATGCTGCCCTTTTTTGTTGCTCTATACAAACACTTCATCCAAATTTTGTTTGGGTAATTAAAGAAAAGCTGCTGTAATTAAAGAAATACTTCATGTGGTGATCTGAATACCTCTCAATAACCTTGCTTTCAACTCATACCTTAATATTTTAGTTTTCTCTGTGATAGTTAGAAAAACCAGCTGATGTTGGAAAAAATCAGTGTGGGAGAATAGAAGGAAAGAGAACGGGGCAAGGGCACAATTTCACTTAGTAAGAGAAAGCAAAACCAGATTGTGTTCACAGCATTTAGGAGTTGAAAATAAGATTTAGTTATAACATATTTACTGTGGAAAACCTCCTGTTTCAAAGCAGAGGAAAATTCCAGGGATTCATTTTTGGATTTGGGATGGCTAGGATCACGTGATTTGAGGAAGTCAGTAAGTCACTCCAGATTGTTCAAGAGCTGTTTAGATTGGTGATCACTCCTATAAGCAGATACTAGTTTTGAAAATGGTACTTAAGTTACAGAAAATGAAGTGAGCAGTCCTGAGAGTTTAAACATAGATCAGCACGCCTGGGAGATGCTTTGGATTCCAAAACCAGTGCAGCTGTCCTATCGTAGCAGACCACTTCACTTGAAAAGGTTTTTCCTCCAAGCTGCTCTGCTTTGGACAGCGGTGATTTTCTGTCATGGGGATATTGCTTCACCTTCTGGAAACATTGCACAGTCAGTGCTGACTGTAGTAGGACCTGTTTCTAAGGCACTGATACACTGTTCAGACATATCTTCTGTGAAATACTGGTGGTGTACTTGTCAACGTGTGTTTCTCTCTAGGCAGGCAGACAATATTAGTAGAGTTTTTACAAATATTCATTACAGAGCTCATTTATGTGTTTACACTGCAAGGAAAAAATGCGTTTACAAGATCTCATTATGCTCTCTACTCATGAGCTGGGGAGGAGGAGACTTTGAAGACGGTGAAAAATAGGATCTTTTTCACTAAAATCTATCAGAAAATGCACATTTTATTCATCAAGCTTAGGTATTGCCTTCAAAATTAACTTTACGTGATTTAGTGGTGGACTTGGCAGAGCTAGGTCAATACTTAAACTCAATGATCTTAAATGTCTTTTCCAATCTAAAGGATTCTATGATTAATAATTTTCATAATACCTTCATAATTACATTTTTGTCCTTAGTTATTTCCCCTTTTCTCTTAATAATGTGTCGCTTAATGATTAACTTGTTAACAAAATAAGAAATTAAATGGAAGAGACGTCTCCTCAGGCTCAGTTCAAAGATGATTCTCCAACTAGACATACAAAGTAGTTATAAATCCCAAAGGAAAAGTGCAGAAGGAGAATGTGAGTCCTCCCACATTTGGCTGAATTAATTGCTCTTGAATTCAAGCATCTAATCAGAACACATGGCTGAAGCTTCTGCTACAAATGACTGGAAGGCAAGGGTGTGAGAGAGAAATACCTCTAAAAAAGCAGTTTGTCCTCATCATGAAAATGTCAGCTTTCCTTCACTGACCACACAGTGGAATCAAGGACAAGGACAGCTTGCTTAGGCTAGATGTGTAGCTTCCAGAAACTCTAAACCCAGCTCTGCTGAGTTCATTATGCTCCTCTAAATTGTACTGAAAATCTTTCCAAACTAAAGAAAACACCATTCCTCATCTGAACTTCCCCACTCACAGAGATAAATTTCATCAAAGAGCAGATGACAGCTCCAAAAGTGAGTGTAAAAGAAAATTATGAGTTTATCAGGACAGAGGGCACTTCCAATGACAGTAATAAATGTTGGCATTAAAGGAAGGCTGCTGTATAAATGAGAAATAAAATGACATAAAACTACTGAAGTGCTGTACACACGTTGTACATATGTTTGCCTATAGATGATGAAAAAGATTTGAATTTTTCTACTCTGAAAAGAGATGAGTTTTAACATGTTTCTAAGATGGGCTTGATGTGATACTGCAGGCAAGCATTGTATTTTGAAAGCCTTTTAATGTGCAGCCTTGTGAGTCACCTTAGCACTTTCCATATGATTTTCTAGTGGGTTAAAGCCCTAGTCTATATTGCCCCTTCTCAGAATCACATTTGCTGTTCAGGGACTGAGAGGGATGAAGAAAATATACATTTATTATTTGGACCATCTTTGAATAATACATGAAACACACCATTTTGGTGATTAAAAAGATGTTTGGGTGGGGATATTTTTTGGTTGGTTGGTTTTGGTTTTTTTCTTTTTCCTTTTTTTTTTTCCTTCATTTTCTTTTTTTCCCCAGATAAGCCAATAAAAGTTACTTCTTTTTTGTAATTCCTAATATTTTTGATTGTCCTATACACACTAAATTGTATGCATTTTAAATGTGAACCAGCCTTCTCTTGCAGAGTAAGACTGCAATCTACCTTTCAGTCTTACCCTGTCTCTAGTTAGAATAATTATGAACTTCAAATTCACATCTCCATTCTCCTTTTGAAGCACATAGTATTTAACCTCCACTCCTGTTGATTCAGCATGAAAAACAGTTTTTTACTATTTTGACATAGAAATCATTACCCCTCACAGCATCATGACATGACTGCTCTGAGCAGTAACTGCACTACCAGCTCTGGAAGTGCAGCTCCCCATCTCCAGCTGAAGCTGCTACTCCTGTGTAATTGGTATTATGCTGCAGATGATTCCTACAGTGCCCTAGCTGTGGTTTATTCTGTGTTTCACCTTCTTCGCTGAAAACTCTGCCCTAATATTGATTAGCAAATGAAAACATGGCAGGATATGACTCTGGGTGTCTGAAACATCATCCTGTCATTGATTTTTGGATAAAACAGAGTGTAATAAGAATTTATGAGAAGAGGAAAGAGAGACAGAGAGACTGTACCCAAACTTATAGAATAGGCAAGAAATTCTTTTTTTTCTTATGTTTAGTCAGCTCAGGGAAAGATGACATCAGGTTCTATCCTCAAATTTCATAGAACCCTAGACATCAGAAGCTTTAACTTGCTTTTCTTTCTGCCCTATAATTAATTAAAATAAAATGGAAAAGTATGCTGTATAGAGCTTCAATAAAAATATGGAAATGCTGACTTAATATTGTCATGATTTCTGTAGGAAAAAAAGTTAAAATCAATACATTTGTTGAGAGAATTAAAACAAGAGTGTTACTACATAAAATTCTAGTGATTAAAAAGTCAACTGGGTGTTTTTCTCTTCCAGAGAACTTTGTAGTTCATATGTTAGCTAAATCCCTGCAGGTCACAAGCGGTTTGTTCAATTGACATAATTAATCCATATATTTTTTAAAAAACCTGTTCTGTATCTAAATTTTATAATCTTCTGAGTAGTCCAGCGTCTGCTCTAAAATCTAGACTACTGCCTCTTTCTAGAGGTGGAAGAACAGCATTGGGTTAACTGCTTTAAATAAGAAATACTGACAATTTACAGTGGTAAAGCACTTCCCAACTCATCACTTCCACTGGCAGCCTGGACAAAGAACAGGAAGACTTTTGCATAGAAGACAATGTGAAGAATTCAGAAAAGGAATTTGTTGGGGTTTTTTTCAGGTTTCTTAGCTTTACTGATGTTGCCTGCTGGGAAGAGGCTTCTTGCTAACAGTATTTCCCTTTCCTCGTCATTCTATTATTTTTTTCAATGCAAGAAAGCATTGTGGGAAAGGTGTTAGACCTGTTTACCTCTTCCTTGGTTATAGAAGCACTTATGTCTCAATAACTAAGCAGACTCAATTCTCTTACTGAGTTTCTGATAAAAGAAGTAATAGATAATTTATGTATGTGTTTATAGTTTAATGGACTTTTAGATACTGGAATTTCCATTATTGAATTGGAAACTCTAATTCTTGCATATTAGCAAAAGCAAAGAAGCAGGGCTCTTCAGGTGCACAACTTTTTCTACTCCTGGTATAAATTCGTTCTTTTATTTTCCGTTTCATTGCTCTCAAACTGTGAGTTGGTCATTGGAGCTGTAACTAGAGCATTTTGACAAATGAGCCATCATCTGAGAGAATCAGAAAAAGAAGTGACCTATTTCTCATGAGTTAAGGGATTTAAGAACAGCTGCCCACATCTGAACTGGAAGTTTCTAGTTTGGTGTTATATGGAAAAAAATATAAATTGGCAGTACATGCACAAGCAGTGTACAAACAAGTATGAGCAAAAAAAATTTCTCATCATTCTTTTTTTAATTCAGCTGAGCTATACAAAGGGGTTTTTTCATGTTACTGGGGCAAAGCTAAATGCATTAGATTGGTAGTGTTACATGCCATGGGTATTAGTAACCCCTTAATATTTTTTTTTAATTTGGAATAAAACTGATGCAAATTAATTTGCCTTCTAGTGTGTATGTTCTAATCTAAGATTTCCAGCCAGAAAGTTGACTGCCCTTTCATGCAAGTAGGTTATGGTGAATTACATTCAATTTGAAATTTTTTATAAATGGTAAGACTAATGATTGGTAATTTAGTGCTATTTTCATGCCTTCATCACCTCTCAAGGAGCAAATTTTCAGACTGGGGACAGTCTGAAATTATTATTTAGTCATAGTAAAATTGTAGGTATTTGCTATCATTCAATTCCATTGTAAAATTCCATTGATTTCTTTTCTTCATTCAGCATGGATTACAGGGAGCTGAGAGTTCATTAGAATCCTTTCTGATTTTGATATTGGCTTTTGCAGATATCTTATTCACACACCATGAGTCAGATAAAACAATCTGGCTTGAGTTGCATGTAAGGTTTTTTTCTGAAGGTCAGCCTATGATCAGATGGGAGCAGTTTTTCTATTATTTTCATTATTTTGTATTGCTCCTCCAAACAATCTTTACTGAAGTCTTTCAAACAATGTGTGACCTCTGTTTTTGTACTTCTCACAGATTTCGCAGGCTGTCACTACCACTCAGACATCACTAACACAGACAACTGTAATGGAAACTGTAACTATGGTGACCACAAGAGAACAAATCCTGGTTAAGCATGGTAAAGAGGAACTCCCACCACCTCCACCCCACAAAAAAAGGCAACTCCTTGTGGATTCAGAAATTAGGAAGAGGTGAGAATCATCAAGAGACAGAGAGAGAATACTGACAGAGTCTGGATGAAAATGCAAAAATAGTCATTTGACTGCAATATTTTTCTGTATGCTATTTTGAGCTTAAAATTGTATTTCTGTTCTCTGTTAGGGTACCAGCTGATAATTCTCTTTCTTTATTCAGGATGAGTTATGGATTATATTGTGCTTCTATTCCACCTATTTAGCAGTATAGAATGTTAATGATTACATCAATACCATTGCATAGTAATTACAGTCAGTTGAAGTCCTTATGTATGGCGTTGTGGGGATCCCACTCGGCTATGGTCTTGAAACATGATGGGCAAGAAGCATTCCATTAATTCTAAGACTTTTGTATTCTTTAAGAAGCATTTTATAGTAGTTAAAATACTAATAATGCAGATATTACCTGGTTTCTAAAGTTCATTGTATTCTTCTGGGCTTATGGGTCAGGAGTAAAAATAGCAGCTCTGCAGAGGCAGTTAATATTTGGTGAAACTCATTATTACTTTCAGATTTTTTTTCCTGTGTAACTCAAGTACAAGTGACAAGGGATTTTAGACTAATGCCAAACACTAGTTAAAGTCAGGAGAAAAATTTCTGATGTGTTTAAGGAGAATTGCCTCAAGCACTAAGTTTCTAAATGAGGTGCTAAGAAGGTAGAATTCAAACATTCATTGTAACGTTTGTTTTGGAAATGTGTTTTGATATTCAGATGAACATGAATTCCAAGGTAATAGATTCAAGGACTGAAAGGGACATGAAACGGCATTCGGTGTCTCATTTCTATAGACAATATCCTCGTTTAGTTCAATGTGTTTACCAGGACAACTATTTTCTTATAAAATAGTGTTTCACTTACTAAGTAGAATGAAATATAGCAAGAATAGGAGAAACCTGACTTCTTTTTAATTGAAGCTGTATGTTACTGAAAAAATAGATACTTTTTATACATAGGCATTGTACTTGTGTTTAACCATTCTAAAAGTAAGGTTTCTAGCTCAGCATCATTATTTAAGAATGATTTAAGAAGAGTGATTCTCCCCTGTAGTGGTTTGGTCCAAAATACTCATTACTGTTTATCTGCTGTGAGATAAGAGTTAGGAGAAATGCAAAACAGGCACCAAACTTGAAAGAATATAAACAAGTTTATTAACAGACCTAAAAGAAGAAGGAAAAAAAATTATACCACCTTCAGAACTCTCCTCCTCCCCCCACCTTCCTCCCTTCTCCCACTGACAATGTGAAAAGACAACCCTTAAGATGTTCAGTCTGTTTACCACTTCCATAATAACCTTGTTCAGTCCATTTAGAAAGAGAAGTCTCTTCTTGCTCATGCTATGAAAACATTATCACAACGAGACAGCCGCCCACTTCCAAATATCGTTCAGCCCATTTAGGAAGAGGAGTCTCTCTGCCTGCGTGTGAGTCCTTTCCCCCCCCTTGCAGCTTTTCCCGCAACTGCTTTCGAGGGTCCACTCTTGAAGTTTTTTGGGGTATAATTTTAAGGTTGAGCCGTTCAGAAACAAAAACAGAGGCCCTTCTCCTTCCCTGGGAGCAAAGGGTCTTCCTCATCTTCATCGTTAGGACTATCTCTGGGAGCATCTCTAGGAACTGAGGTTTTCTCCTTTCCCATTTGGAGCAAAAGTCCTCATCTGGTTCATCTCTACGGACTGAGGTTTTCTCCTTTCCCGTTTGGAGCAAAAGTCCTCATCTGGTTCATCTCTCCCTGTCCAAACTTCTCATGAAATTACAGCTGCGTCAGCATCTGCCTATCTCAGCGCAGGTGCTTTTGCTCACGAGTTGAACACTCCACCCCCCATATCTTCATGAAATTACAACAGGATACTCTGATATATCATAGCTTCACAACAGAATTTCAGCTTTAAGCATCTCCTCTCTCTCTTCCCTCAGGTTTTCAGCTCTTCACAGCAGTAAAAGGGTTAATCTCACCTCGGCCTTGCAGCTTTGCAGCTGGAATGTTGAATTTTTCTTATCGAAGTGGAGAGGGGGGAGAGCCGAGCCGCTCCGGCTGCCCACGGCAAGGCAGTGGGGGGGGTTCCACGGCTGGAACAGGTCCATGGCTTCAGGATGGCCGTGGCCCGGCCCGGCCTGGCCCAAGCAGGGCCTGGCCGGGCCCACTGGGCCCTGCTCGGGCCCTGCAGCCACCTGTCCCAGCGCCGGAAACGAGAGAGAGCTTGGAGGGGGAGTTTGCCTATTCTTAAATGTGGATCACAGAGGTGATCACAACTTTAAGTGGCTAAGAGAATTGTCCATATTCAAACTGGCCAGCTGATAGGTTCTATCAGTTCCCAGAGGAAACTGTAAGCACCCCTTAGCAAGGACGTCCCTTCCGGGACTATGCTTGCTAACCTATGACATCCCCCTTTTTGTTAAATTGGATAGCTATTTCTATGGAAATTGCTTAGTCTAAATAAGATGTTAAGCTAAATTTGAATGAATTGAATCTATCTCCAAAGTCCTCATTTGGAATCTGTTTTTTCCCTTGTCCTAGGTTACCATTAAATCATAGTGAGAGTTATATTTTGCTGTTATATTCCCAAGCACTCAAAATAATGCACAGAAATGAGTATCAGCAGACTTTTAAGTCCTGAATTTGTTGAAGGAATTTTTAGATGGCATAGTTATTACTTATCAGGAATTATAAGCCTTAGCACTCCTGTAAATGTTTCAGTATTAATTGCAAAGATGAGAAACGGGATGAAGGCCCTGTTGGCTTATATACCACAGTAAACCTTTATTGCAGCATGGTCCCTGTCATGAAAATAGTGATGTGCTTTATTTTGAAATTGAAAAATTAAGAATCCTTGTTGTTTTCAAGTATTTAAATAATTGATATTTTAAAACTTTTCACTTTTTTCTTTCCAAACTGAATGTTTTAGGAATGATCTTACTTCATAAGGATGTAAAGTATAAGGCCACTGCTATAAAGGAAAGCATTATCTTAATTAAAGCTAAATTAAGGAGGATGATTTTTTTAGAACCTACTCTTTTAATTCTTCAAGAAAATTGTTGCTATATGTATCATTATAAAACTGGAGGCCAATTGGCAGTAGAAGTTCCTTTCCCAGCTACTATATATTTGCTGTTAGTATATATTTTCCTTCTTGTTCATATTCTTTTAATTTGCCTTAATACTGAAAGTAAACTTGGCAGGGTACAGCAAAATACAGACTTCATAGTCATCAGGCAATGAAACTGCCTGAGGGCAGGAGTTAGCTGGATTATGGGAATTGGTTTTGTTCCAAACTACCTTGGTTTATAGAAACTGATAATTATGTGTTGCTAGAGTGTTTTAGCTGATGTCTGTCTAAAGCACTACAACTAACAAGTTTATATATAAATCTGACTGATCCTTTTACAGAAAATAGGATATATTCTCAACTTTGAGACTAGGATTGCTTGTAGATATATAACTGGTAGGTCTGCTACCAAATTTACACTGCGTTAATGATTTTTTTTTTACCATGCATACTAGGTTTCAAGGGTTTTTGATTTGTTTTAATGCTATCTAAAATATGTGCATTCACTATATAATTTCTGTTTAACTTTGAGATAAGAGTCAAGATAGAACAATCTTTAGTTCTGAGTCTTTGCCTGGGATGACTTTACATAAGTGAATAAGTTGTGGTTTCTTTTAGATGTGTAAAATCAGAGTCCTTTTCATTTCTGCCAGGCTCGACTTTTATTTTGATCTGCTGGGAGAGAAATCTGACTTTTACAAGGAAAAATGGAGTTAATTGTTTTATACACTTTAATATGCTCCAACTATTGTGTTGTGTGCTGAAATTACTAGATTTGCTTTAACAATGCAATTGCACCAGCACATGAGAACTAGTCCAGGGTGACTGTTATACCTATGAGTGGATCTACATTATGGCAATGTCCAAAGTAAATGTTGGAAATGTCCACAGCTGTGCAGCAGGATGAATTATGGTTGTATTATCTGAAGGCAGTGTTTCTCCATTCAGATAATTTTTTGGCATTTCTAACTGAACAAAGAAAAAAACAAAAAAAAAACAAACCCCACAATTTATGTACCTTTAGTCTGCAGAAAGTCCAAGCAGATGTTCCACAGTGGGAGGACCAGTCAATAAATAGCTTCAGAAAAACACTTTGACAGTAAACTTTGGAGAAGAAGTTTCATCTTAGAACAACAATTTTTGTGACTGTTTTTAATTAATATGTAAAAATGTAGTCCTGAAAACAAGCACATTTAATAGTATGTTGCTGTCTTTCTCAAAGAAAAGAAAATATAAATTTATACTAAATATAAGCGTAATAATGGAAGAAGAAAGCTTATCTTAAAATTTGGGTGCTCAGTTAAAATATCTTTGTTCATTGATGACTAGACACCTTTTTGATCAATGCTTTTTTCTGATGTGAGAAGAAGCATTATATTTGAAAAAACAGCCAGTCATTTATTTTCTGGGTGCACTGTTGGCCACAAGATCTTTCAGGGTTTTTTGTTTGTATTCTGTTGTAGCTGCACCCCAGGATAAACAAAGCCCACAGTGATGCATGCCTTTTGATTTTTTTAAGTAAACTAAAAGAATGGGGGTCCTCAACCTACCTCTCCTACATTGTTCTATATTGCGTGTGTTTACAGCCAAAATTTTCCCTGAGCCCTTAATAGCTAATAGTTTATGGTTATGTGCTCTTTAGTTTTGGTTTGATAAAAAACCCCCTAGCAATTACTGAAGCTTCCAAAGGTAAATAACCAGACTGTGTTGGCTGCTTTCTGCAGCCACAGCACAACACACTGCATGCTGTTGCTTGGTATTTTGGGGCTGGAAGGGAAAGACACATTGGGGGTTGAGGCCTTTTTGAGGTGGTGAATAATGCCCCCAGGTTTTGCCAGCTTCTTTCATGTCTTCTCAGGTTTTTGGCAGCATTGTTTCTTTAAAGGAGTATATTTGAAATAAATGCATCAGGCTTCATTGCCACATGTTTGGAAAGATTTGTGCTCCAGATTTGCTTTGCTGTGAACTAAATGTTTTAGAGATACTAGAAACCTCTTTAAGGAGGAAGAGTATTTTGGCTACTCAGTGAATATTGTGTTAGTGTAGTGTGTAAGAGTACAGCCTCCAGTTACTAAGCCGAGGAGAAAAAAATGGATGGCTAAGAGTGAAGCATCAAACTTTCTAGAATGTGTTTTACTTTTATATTTCCAAGTGTTTTGTCAGGATTGAAAGTATAAAAATCTCTATTTAAACTGAAGAAATTGAGAAGAAGCAATTTGATTTGTAGACCAGTAACATCCGCAGGACTGAATGTCACATTTCCATTGCTCTTATTCACTGCGACATGGATGCATGGGAAGGAAGCTGTTGATTTTTTTCTTGCCTCTTAAAGCAAGTTTTTGCCATAAGTGATGGAAAGCAGAGATAAGAATCAGATTTGATTTCTTTTTTTTTTTAAATTTCTTCCCCCTCCATTCTCCCCCCAAATATCTAAAACTGCTTCAGAAGTAATGTTTCAATATGTCAGAATAATTCAGGTGAGTTAAGTTCTGTTACTAGTCAAAGAAAAGCTCCTTTTCCCAAAGGAATAAATTTGAAACTGAGAAAGATAAAATACTTGGAGCTGTATAATAAGATCTTGAGAAGTATGTATTAAGCATTAGGGCTAGAGATAAATGCAACACAGCTGAGGTTATAGTATTAAAAAAAACCTTATAGATGGGAGGAAGGGATGCAAGGTAACATTTGTTTTCATGGTATTTACATATTCTGGGAAAAACAGGTCAGTTGCATATCACAGAAAAATCTGAAAATTGCTCTGGTCATGCTAAGTTTTTAAATAGCAGACAGGTAAGAGTTGGTTAATATTTAATTTAAACATATTTTTAATATTAATGTGCCTCAATAATGTCCAAAGATACCTTTCTTTGTAATTTGGCAAATAGCTTTTTACATGCTTCTTAATGTTTCCAGGGAAGGTCTACTTGCCATAACATTATTATTGGTATAATGTTAATCTGAAGATTTGAAAGAGACTTGATGCCCTTTGAAGAGCAAGGTGTGTTAAAAAGAGTATAGTTGCTCCATCTAGTGTTTTTTTCATTTAACAGCTGTTAAATGAACTTTTTGAAAAGAGAGAAGACCTCACTTTTTTGAAAATTATTTTATTTGGGATTCCAATGCTTCCTTATTTAGAAAAGTTTGGATTTTTGTAGGAAAAAATGTATCAAAGGAAAAATTATAATGACTTTATAATGTTGTTTTTGGTAGCTATTGTTTCAGATATCCCCTTTCTGTGCAATTAATTATATTAGTCAGGACTAGATTGTGATTGTTTAGCACTTCTGCAGCCCCTCCATTGGGTTAACTGTTATTCTCTTCCAGAAATGCAGCTTTTGCTCTGGTATTGTTATCTAATGATAGGTAACAAACCCAAAAAGAAGATGTCTTCAATTTTCCTGGTGCTTTTTGATATCAGTATGTCTGTAGCCAATTCCAGAGGAAAGGAAAAGGTGACTGAGACACAACAGAATAGTTTTCTGTTTCTTACGGGGGAAATAACTAATCAACATTTTCACTTGGAGTGTAAGAAGTATGGGTATGATGAGGTCTGTAAACATGGACACTTCTTAATGCTTATTAGTTTTAACCCTTTATACTTTTTGTGAGGTGAGCAATGGATTAGTGACAAATAACCAGAGAATTTATATTCTTCACATTTAGCTCCTGAAATTACCTGCAATATTATAGGAGTGGTGCTGTCAGCACTTGCTGCAGGCTGTGATGACTGGGTTTAAAAGTACTCTATACCTAATGGTACTAGTGAAGTTTCTGTTGGAGATACACACTTGGGATTGATTTAGTATTTCTTTTCATGCCATGGTGTGCATTACAGAAATGAACAGGTCATAATGTGGAGGAGGCTAAACTGAATAGTATCACAAGTGTACAGGGAGGGTCAAAATGTCATTCCAAAAGGAAATAAAATTATTTGACAACTAAACTAAAAAAGTAGGAAGGTAAAAGTAGTTGCTTGGATAAATCGGCTGTTCAATTAGAAGATGAGACCAAGTCTATTTATCAACTAATGGCTAGCTCATCAACTACAAATACAGAGGAGGAAGACAGACAGCAGGGAACTAGATCAGAATAATTCTTCCAATGGGCACCCTGTACTGTAAAGTTGTTCTTTGATACCTTCTAGGCAGTGAAGAACTGCAAGCTGAGAAAGACCTCTGGTGAGCTGGGGATTTCAGTCCGGACATGGAAACAAAATAATTCAGTAATGTGGTTCTTGGATCAAAGTTGTATCATTCCCTGCCAACTCAAGATGTAGGCAAATGGTTTTATGTCTGCCCAAGATTCACAGTGGTGACAGGCCCAGTGTGATTTTTGTTTGGGGAAGGAAGGGAAAAAAAAAACCAGACGAGCAAAGGAAGTTGTCAGGCAATTCCTGTCTGTTAGAAGAATAAAGTACTGAAACCACCGTGTGGCCATGGTAGCAGTAACATAGTAATGTAGTTTAAAGATGAAATTCAGTCAGTTTAGAGATAAGATTATGTACCATGATGGCCACATGACAGGAAGATACTTCATGCCTCGTGCTCCTATGTGAACTTGTTCAACGTTGAATTTGTTTCTATATCTATTTACTCAAAGCGTATTTTAAAACCATCTTCATACTTTTAATCTATGCCAGTCACAATTTCATGGAAAATTCTCCACAAATTGATTTTCTGGATCATCCTAAGCCATATGTCCACTTCAGACTCCCATTCCAAACTCTCTTACTATGATCATGTATTTGTTCAAAATTTACTCCTTGTTCTGGCTTTCCTTTTCCATATTAAATACACAATAAATCTCAACTTTGAGGCATTTCACAACTTAATTGCATCACATTTTTTTCCTTCTGTGCATGGAATGTCCAACCCAAATACACACCACAGCAAGATACTGTAGTCCTACTAGAAGTCCCCTATCTAATAAAAAAAATTCTGGAAATCACTAAGCAACAAGAGAAAATTTGTTTATATTTCACAGTAAAATCAAATCTCCATTTGAACTCAGCTGGCATGTGCTAGCCTGTAAAGAGAGGGCTGTGGGACCAGTAAAAATAGTATCTCCCTTGTGGAACAGCAGAAGAAAAGACTAACTGGAAAACAAAACCATGACTTCTGCATGAAGAATAAAGCCACTCCTTCAAATTGAATTTTTAGGTGGTTAGCGTGCCAATGTGCATGTTAATTTAAGGTAATATTTAAAGTAATTTCTCAAGTGAGTTTTGGTTTAGTATCTTCCATGGATCTATTTTTACAAATTCTATGTGAGGTGAAGATTGTTGGGACAGAAAGGTAGTCTTGCACTATTTTATGTCAAAATTATTGTTGCTCCTAGGAGATTTAAAGACTCTATTTATACTTTGATATCAATCTAGACCTAATATAATTTTTAACTGCAGCTGTGCTCAGAAAGGAAGCATACAATCACTAAAGCAGAATGATTAAATGCTATTTCTACCAATGTTTCCTCCTTTTACACAAGATGAACATGACAGTGTTTTGTTTGTTTTTTTTCATACTGGGTAAAATGTCTTTATCTAAAAATATTTATGTACTGCAAAAAGGTACTTAACTTTTATGTATTTTAATTATCTTCTACCCCCCTATTGCCCTTTTTGAACAGGAGGCTTTGTTTCTGACATTATATTTATCTCCAGAAGAAACTGCAAGTGACAGAGCAATCTGTATGTGAGATCAGCTTTGTCATATCAGAGAAACATATCATATTATAGAATGCTTTCAGTTGGAAGGGACCCTAAAGATCTGTGCCTAATACTCACCACCATCTGATGGCTCTCTGGGCCATGAGATGTGTTCCTAATTATTTGTTGAACTGTCAAAACCGTCCCAAATGCTCCCATTCTTCTTCCAGGTGTTGCAGAGGCAAGGGATAAATCCTTTTTTTTTGAAGAATTGATCACTGATAAATGTTTTTCTCTGTCAATTTCCATCCTGTGCCAGGGTAACACCAGGCTATTTTTCAGAGACTTGGTCTCACTAATCCTACTTGCCTGCAGCTTCAGAATAGAACAAATGCCAGGATTCATACAATTGTACCTGCAGTCAAGGAATTTTAGTACTCAGGGACTGCTAAACTTGTCTTCACTGCTGTCAGATGTCTGGTGGTTTGTGATCATCAAATATACAGTTATTATTTGCAGAACAGAGGATAACATTTTACTTCAAGAATTGCAGTTGATTTAATGATCAGAAATAAAGCTGAAGTAGGAAGCTCTTAACTGACTGTGGAGTTCAAGTTCAGGGATTAGAATCTGTTACTGGCACGGACATTCCTTGAACCATCTGGGAATTTTATTTTGTCTTCTGCCTCTGGATCTGTAGTTCTTTATAAAACTGAAGATTTCTGCACTTTCCATTACTTCAAAGTCACATTTTTTCTCCTTGAATGATTATTCAAATAGTATTATCAGGAATTGTTTTATCAAAATTATTCCTAAGAGTTTATAATTTGAAAATAGAATATTGGACTGAGATTAAGGTAGTGTGTGATTCTTTTTCTTTTGCTTTCATTATTTATGAATACAAAAAATCGCAGCGGAGAAGGAAAAAAAGGGAATCATAAATATTAGCTCAGGCATGGAAATTTTTCTTATATGCATTTTTCATTTCTGTATATGTAGATTTATATAGCACCTGGTTTTACCTTACCTCTTTGTATTTTAGAAGTATAAATCCTTGTATAAATGAAGTCTATTTTTATAAAATAATTAAATTCATCCAGGGGTATAATTGTTGTTCAAGTTACTGTTTTTAGTAGATTTTCAGTTGTATGAAAATGATGCAACCTATAGTCACAAAGCAAACTGAAAGATAAAGCTCATTATTTTTTCCCCCAGGTCTTTCTGCTCTATTGTGTTTACTGTATTGCTGCAGAAGGAAAGTCAGCTGCAAAAGGAATATAAATATTAGAACATACAGTGCAATAAAGAAATGCAATCAAGCAGAGAGTGTGGCACAACTGAGAAAAAATATTGTCTGAAGCTTCTTGTTTTAGAACCTACGGTAGATACTGAATCACAATTTCAAATTTCTAGACATTAGTAATCTACATATATACATTTTGAGACATTACCTTACGAGTGGTTAACAAAAATTAAGATCAGTTTTAAAGGAGTTGATGAAAGAATCCAGACTGTAGTAAGGAGGACTGTGGAGTAAAAAATTAGTTATAAAGTAAGTGCAGAGAGTTGGGGATCTTAATTTTGGTTTCTAAAGCTTTAACTGTAGTAAGTTGTACCTGTTGATTGGTAATTACATTCTACAACAAATTTGAGTCAATCAGAAAAGATTCTTTCTTACCATCAAATTTTCTGCTTGAATTTCCTTTATAATATCATCATTACAAGCTGGGACATAAATCTCACAGGTTTGAAGGTTGCATCCAGATAGGCCTTACATCCTCAGCTCAGCCAACAGACTTGTGGTACTCTCTTCACTGAGAGGCATTTATTTCATGTCTTCCAAAAACATCAGCTGGAAAAATTAGAATACTTATTGTGAAAATTATTGAATCTGTTCAGCTGTCAAATTAGGGTCTTAAAAATGGAAAAGTTTCTAAATTTTATATTTCTAAATTGTAGGGTGAATACTTTATGAACTCTCTGATGAGATATGGGAGTTTAAAACTCTCTTTTTCTGAGAGAAATTGCTGTTTATTCACTTGTTTAAACAACCATGTTTGCTGCCAATCCTGTTTTCACAAACTTAGTGGAAATTGAAAGTCATATTACACATTTCTGTCTCTCAGGTTTGACTCGGATTCGACAGAGCTCCACAGCTGGATGACCCGCTCCGAGGCAGTGCTGCAGAGTCCTGAGTTTGCCATCTACCGAAAGGAAGGGAACATCTCAGACCTCAGAGAAAGAGTCAATGTAGGAGAAACTACTCATACATATGTCTGTTTGTATTAGCTTGTCAAAGTTCTTTCAAAGTCCAAGTTTAAATGAGTTCAAATGCAGACTGACAAGCATTGATTGTCCAGAATAAATTTAGAGGTGTTCACTGTTTCTGTGAATTTCACATTTTGGCACCAAAATTCCTACGCAGACTGTCTGAATACATAGATTTTTGTTGTTGTTTTTGTTCATACATATTCATATTTAATTAAGGTATTCTAGATCCATGAAAGTCTTAGGTAAAGTTATACCAAAGGCTATATTTAATTTCTTAAATGTGTAACATCATTCTATACTGAGAGCTTAATTTGATGTTATACATGCATAAATCAGAGAACATGAAAAGTGTCACTGTAGTGGATGCTAAAGAAAATCGATATCTATTTCCTTTTACAGTGCTGTAAAATATATATGGCAATCACCAGTTTCCACAGAGATTTTATTGGGGTTTTTTCCCCTCTATTTTAGTACCATATCAGAACCAAAAACTTTTCTGCCAAAGTGAATAGTTCTGCCCTGCTTAAGAAGTAGCTATGTTTGTGTGTATGTGTGTGTGTCACAGACTGAATTACTGAATTTAGCCCTCAAAAACGAAACTGTTGCAAATTTTCTTCCTTATTTAATTTTTGTGGATCAATGAAAAAATGCCCATCTTTTCCAAGTAAGAGAAAAGGGAGTTTTTTATAATTAGCTCTGATAGTTGCATAGTATATTATGGAACGTCATTAAAAAATGTGCTGATACATACTCCTAGAACACAAACAAATGGGACAAAGTTTCTGGATTGAATTTAGATTTGCTTCTGGTTTTTCTGATTGTCTGTTTTTCCATCATAAATCAGCTATTATAAGATGGAGGAACATGGAATTTTGTGATTTTAAGTGTGCATTTTTAAATTCCATGTTAAATCATAGGTTTCTTGCAATAATTTTAGTTATTAATATTATCATAGTATGAGTGCTAGAAATTATCCATTCTAAGGGAATATCTTGAATTAATTTATGGCACAACTTCATTTTTATGTGAAATATACATACATATACATATATATGCAGACTGGATCAAACACACAGAGTAGATTTGATGGGTTCACATGCTTCCATACTGAGTTAACTGGATTCATCTAATACTTTTAATAGCTATACAATTAATTTTCCAAGTGCTCCAACCTAAATTTTAAAAGAAACAAATAGAAAAAAAGAAACAAAATGCTCATCTTCCCTTCATATATTCACATTTTGACGAATGTATTCATTTCAAGGACGAAAATTAGCTCATCTTGACTAACAAATTACACTGGCTATCCACACTGTCAGGTTTCCTGCCTGTTCTACCTCATATTGTCTAAGACTTTATAAAAGCATTAAAGGATCCAGGAGCCAGGGTTCCCCTTCCTCCTTCTTTCCTTTCTTTGCTTTTGAGAAGGTGGTGGTTGCTGCAAGTAAAGGGGTGGAGGTGGCTGAACCACAGGACCTCCTTTGGTCCCAGCTGGAATTCTACTAGGTCTTGCCTTGCCTTTGCTGGAGCTGAGGAAGAACATTGGGGCTGGGAGGACACTACCTACCACATTTATCCAGGCCTCATTTCAGCTGGTGAAAACACACATAGTACTGGAGAAAAATGGGTGGAATTTGTCCAGTGCATGAGTATTTAAAGTTTGAATTCAAGACACTAAAGATAGCAGAAGATATTCCAGATGTTCCTTTGATCTCCTTGGAAACTTAATAACTGAGTTGTTAAAAAACAAATTTCCAGCTTTTTTTTTTTTTCAGTAAAGTAGAGCAGAAAAGGATCTGTTGTTTATCAAAAGAGCTCTGAGACAAACCAGTAATTCTACATAGATATAAGAAAAAGCAATATGTATCCTTCATTCACATTGAAAATATTTTTAAAGACCAAGACCAGTTTTAATTTCACAGTGTCATTGCTTTTAAATGAACATTTTATAGAGCAAATAAAGTCAAATTTAGAAGTTTCTAGTTGCTCTAAGGGAGAAAACATTCTGTTACATGTATTAATTTGATAGTGCAAACTCTGAAAGATGGCACTTGACAAATGGCTACATGGATTCTGTGTTGAATGGTTTTCAGTTAGTGTAAGTCTTTGAACACACTTTTTTAAAAAGAAAAAAAAAAAAATCAAATTTTTACAAATTCCAGGTTTTAAAACTTGTCCTGACCTGACTTTTCCTGGTCTTGTGTCTGTCTCTATCCATAAAATGAGAGACAAAGCAGAAAGTACTCTTCAGTTCATTGATTTGAACAGTTTCATTGCTGCTTGCTAACACTTTTAGTTATTAGTTCTCTCAAAACGAGCCTCAAATCAATGGAAAATGAGGTAGTGTGTGTTTTAACATATTATAATCTCTAGTAAAATTGTAGAAGGCATATAAAAAAAGAATGAAATGCAGAAAGGGAAACATATGTGAGAGATAATTGAAATAGATTTTATTGTACTGTTGTGCTTTAAGCCCAGCTGGCAATTAAGCACCACTTGCTAAACACCACTTGCTCACTTCCCCCCACCCACCCCAGTGGAATGGGGAGAAGCAGAAATACAACTTGTAGGTTGAGACGTTGAGATAAGAGTAGCTCAATGACATAAAGTAAAATATAATAATAACAAATAATGATTTTGATAATAAAAAGAAAGAAACAAACAACAGGTAAGGGTTGCACAATACAATTGCTGACCTCATGCTGACCAAGGCGAGACCCCAACCCTGAATCCAGATAAGCCCCCTTCCAGATAACTCCCCCAGTTTATACACTGAGCACGTTGTTCTACGGTGTGGAATATCCCCCTGGCCAGTTTGGGTCACCTGTCGTGGTTATGTTCCCTCCCAGCTTTTTTTTTTTTTTTTGTGCATCACTGGCAGAGCATAAGACACACAAAAAAAGGCAGTCTAAGGATAAATAAAACGTAGCAAACCCAAAACATAATACTATCAATATTATTCCCAGAGTGAATCCAAAACACAGCACTGTCCCAGCTACTGAGAAGAAATTCACTGTATCCCAGCCGAAACCAGGACATGCACTGACATCCATAGTCATACCTCAGTGTTGTACTCATAAAAGCATGCGTGTGACCACCTACACATGTGTGCAGAAATCCCATCTTGCCCTTACTGGTTAATCATTTGGGGTTTTTCTCCCATATAACAACATATGTTGGTATATCACAGGACACCTGTGCATTAAAACTGCCCTTTATTCCCTACCATAGCCAGTGCTGAGTCCTAGAGCCTTTTTATGATGACTTTCTTTTCTGCTGCTCTTTTGGGGACAGGTTACTAGTTCTGGGTTTTTTTTCTTGTGGCAGCTTGCTCTTGCCCATCATTTTTCATGGATGAGGGGTCACTTCCATAAGATTTAGCAGAAGTGCATCTGCTGCATGATGGGGGGACAGAGACGTTGGAAATTAAATCCACAAGGAAATTTCTTTTGCCATCATTGGCGATTCACAGAGTGAAAAAGCTTGCTCCCATCTCAGCGCAGAGGGGTCCTGGGGGAGACAGAGCCAAGATCAGGCTGTATGAAAAGCAGTGACTTGGTTTACTAAGCCAGCTGTTCTTCAGATCCTGGCAGGAAATTAGCCTTTGGCAGATGTATTATGTAGCTTGAATATATTAGACGTGAAAAAAGTCCATTCCTATGTCTGGGGAGAAGAAAATATTTATATCCCTTCCCTGATACAGAAGAAGGATATTTACCTTACTTGGGCAGGCAGACTGCAAAGCCGTAAGAATAGAAGTTTCATTGTTGAACAACCATACTCCTAAATAATGGAGACATCCATACATTAATGCTGTAAATATTGTTATGCTTCATCCCACCATAAATACTCTACAGTTAGCGGGTGTATTTTACTAAAATCAGACCTAAGAATGACTCAGGACTTCTTTGTTTTTCCTAAGCTATAATGGGCTTTCAGTATTTCAAGTTCGAATATATGAAGGTTCAGGTGCAAAAAAACCTCCACAATTTCAGGTGTTAAATCCTGCTTAGTAAGTTGGATTTGAGACTATCCAACATGAAAATGGAAATAAAACTCCCTGAAAGGAGTTTTGGTTAGCCAAGAAGAAGCACCTAGAAATTCAGAATCAAAGATAAACACGAGGAACAGATGTAAGGGAAAATGTCAGCTATCCTAGACAATTAAATTTGTTCTCTTGGCATTCTCAGAAGCCCCATTCTAATATGTTTGTTTTGTTTTAGTGACCTTTTCCAGGCATGCTTTCTTGGGCCTGGATATTTGGGAGCTGAATCACTGTCAGAGGTGGTGATGCTAATGTTGTCCTCTCTGCCCTCAGGGGTGATGGGTCACCATCACAGGAGGTCGGAGTACTGCTACCCTGCATCCTTTCACAGAGCTCTCAAAGTAGGATGTTGATTTGATATATGAATAACATCCAAATTTCTCCAGCCATCAGTATTTTCTAGATTATGAAGTCACTAACTACCAAAAAAAATCTCAAGGTCAAATAAAATGTTTAGGTTTATAAAAATAACCTCTTTGCCTTTAGCTAGCATTTAGCTAAAGATGAATTTATAATGTTTTTCAATCAATTAAAACTAGACTATAATACAGTTGCACTGTCTCTTACAAAGCAGTCCAAAGGAGAATTAATCTCTGCTTGGACAAAAGCCTGTAAAGTTAACCTTTCCCTCTAATATTGGTATCTTTTTTTTTCTGAAAAATATTTTATAGAAAACAAAAAGAGTTGAAAAAAAGGGAAGTTATATATTTGGAAATATTTCGAAGTGGCTTAGGCACTATTGTCAAAAAGTGTCTATTACTATGTACAGAAATTAAGTTTCAAAACTTCACAAATCCCTTCAGAATGATCCCATTCTACTTGTGTCGTAAATGAACCTGGATCCAGAGTATGGTTCCCTTCAGTAACGGAAAAAATGAGGAAACAGCCAAAGAGATGGATAGATGAGAGCTGTCTCCAGGACTACTCCCTTCATTTCAAAGCATTTTACACAGGGTTATGGAAATACATCTTCTGAGGGTCTTAAAAATCCAAGACACAGTTTGCAGGTTTGGCAATGGCAGACCAGGCAGCCTAATGGCAGGACCATTGGTCAGTGTTTTGGGTAACTAGAGTGAATTTCCTCATTTCTCCCCATATCACATCATTTGTCTTTGAATGAGAAACCAAGAGTTCAGTCTCTCTTCCTTTGGTTAGCACTGTGCTTTCTGTGTGTAAGCATTTGTCTTCCTGTAACCAGTATTAGACCTTCATTTTCATAATATATGCCAATTACATAAAAATGAATGGAGAAAAATAGTTGACAGAAAGCTTGATACATGTGAAATCTTTTGTTTAAGGACTCCACACACAGTGCTTATATTTTCTACCAGGATCTGGGAATTTGAAACTTTCAGGAGAGAGGTGGACATTTCTCCATGTTTTCCTGCACACACAGCATATCACTGGGCAGTGAAGGGTTGACTTCCACAAGCTTTTAAGTCCTATCAATTCTATATTTTAAAAAAATAAGTTTTAGCATATTTTGTGAAGTTTTCTTAAATGATTCATTTCTGCTCACTACAGTTATACATGTGATAATTACACACCTGGCATTACTGAAAGCGTAGAATTATATTCAGTATATTTTAGTGTTTTAATGATTCCTTTGAGTTCCCAGTATTTATTCTCATGTTAATTTTACCTGGCATTATAGACAGAGTAGTTAATTAAGATTCTGTAAGAGATTTTGGAACTCTGCAGAGAGTTGATTTACTTTTTAAATTTGGAAAATATTTAAATTGTTCTGTGGAATGGTACAAGATTTTATTGACCTACAAAAATGACAGGTTATTCATACAGTCATCTTTAACTTACTTGGATTAAACGTCATAATATTTCAATGGTAATTTAGTGGTTTATTAATGATATATTTGTAAAATTGAAAATATTTTCATCCTTGATTTTTCTTGAAATATATTTTCTTTATATATTTTATTTATCCAAAATTGTTTTAGTGAAAGCATTAAAAAGAATCTTTGAGATATTGTTAGAAAGCCTGCTGTTTAACCATTTCTGTATGCACAAATGAATAGCAGTTATAAGTAGGCAGAGGAAAAGTATGAATTTAATCAAAAATTTCTCTTTCAAGTTTCTGTGCCTTCCTCATCTACGAAGTCTTCCAGGGAGCTGCTTCTTATTAAACTGAGCAAGTTTTAAACGTCACATTTTAAAAGTTATTTTAAGAGAATTTATTCAAAGATGTTCATAGTCATTCCATATGGGTATAACAATCTATTTGAAAAATAGTATTTCCAAGTGTTAAGTGTATAAGGTTATTTTACTAAATGCATTCTTAGATACTTGCTTGAGCTTTCTTCTCAGTTTAAGGAACCTTTTAAAAGTCTTGCAGCATCTACCTTTGCTGTGGAAATAAACAGAGTGATGGGGAAGCCCAGTGAGGTCAGCCAGGGCCGTGTGTCATGTTTCCATATACATCATGTAGGATTTGAGGGGATATATCCTCTTGTATGTGTGTATCTGCTGCAGGAAAGTGAGGGGCTTGATTTATGGGACACTGTGTTGGTCAGGATCTCTGGGAGGTATATAGTCTGTTTTATTTGTGGTGTCAAACTGGACTCTGGCCCCTCGCTGCCTCTTTGAGCTTCTAAATTGCACCTAAATTATGCAACTAATTTAGTTTAAAATCAATGAAGTGACTTCATGATGTTAATTACAAGACAGCATTGATGGGCTGTTGGATCTAAAATAAATTTACTTTCCACCAGTATTTCTACTGATCCTAAATGATAATTAAATTTAGATTCCTACTATATCCTGTAATTTTAGCAGCTGGCCTTTAGTAGGCCTTACTAGCTAGCCTGAGTGCTGGCCTGAACATTGGTGAGCAATTTTTGCATGCAGAAAGGTGAATCAAGAGTATTAAATACAATGAATAATGAGAATCCTGTATTAAATCTTCAGTTAAGTTTTCTTCTTAATATCCCATTTATGGATGTCTGCTGCATATGGTCTTATATATGCATTTTACAGTTGTTTTTTTGTTTTCAAACAAAATAGTAACATAAGCAATCAAATTTTATGTGGGTTCGATACTGTAGAATGCTGTGAATCTCTGTGATTTGGGGAGAATGGTCAATTTTTGCTTTTACCATGAAAATGAGCATATCTATTCTTCCACATGGAATTTCTGTTGAACAAATATTTTCTTTCTGAAATACTGTGCTTTGAATAGCTCTTAATTTCTGTGTTTTTTGTTTGTGTGTAAAGTACTGATGTGTGTCATTTGTCAACTCCATTGTGTTCTCACTCTCAGTTTTTATATTTGACTGACTCCCTTCCTGGTGGTTTGTGGTACCTGCTGCTTTCATTGCAAATGGGGGGACAGGCAGGGCAATATGACAGGTTAAAAGGTCTCAAGAAATCAGAAGACATCATTGGGATTAATTACTTTCTTATTCAAAATCCCTCTGTTGAAGCACTCACCTTTCCTGTCATGCTGCAGGCCATCCAGCGAGAAAAGCCTGACAAGTACAGAAAACTGCAAGATGCCAGCAGATCAGCTGAAGCCCTGGTGGAACAGATGGTGAATGGTAATTACATGGGAGTTGCTTTAGATAATCTTCTTAGGGATTTGATAAACGAACACGTTCATATTTATCACAAGAATTATATTAGCACATACTGTCTAAATGGAACGGTAAAGTGATATTGCCTTATATTTCTTTTATTATTTCTGAATGTTCAATCTGTTAATTAGAAAAGAGAAAAAAAAGTATTGTCACTTTAGTACCATGCAAAGAAACGTGTGTGAAACTCACAATAATGAATTGTATATTAGCAATCTGTTCTGTGCAGAGGCTTAAGTTGTAATCTTATTTTCTGAGTACTCTAAGCTTCGAAGTATATTAACACATCTGAGTTAGAGAGCTCTGAAGGCATTAATTTAACCACCTGGGGAAAAAATACTTCCTGACTTTTAATATACAATGTATGTTTTGTAATATATGTATTGCTGTAAGGTTCTGCATCATAGAAAATATAACATTTTATTGGGATTTGGAAGAGATTTTTGGCATTTAGTTTTTTGAAGATAATAATTTACAAAACTTATACTACTCTTAAACAAAGAAAAATAGCTGCCAGGGGTTTTTTTTGTTTCTTTGTTTGCTTTCCAAAGAAATTATTACATTATGTCATTCCTTTGAACTTTTAAATAAGGGAAAAACAAAACCCAAAGAAAGGTAAATTAAAGTAAAATTTTAAGTCATGCCATTGTCCTTAATATTAAAGAACGTCTTGCCTTGCAATAAAATATTAAACGTGGGCCTATGTCTGTCATACTGATATGATTACCAGAAGTACAGATGCTGAATACACTGATATTTGGAACCTATATTTTCTTTTGAATTGCTACAGTGAATAACTAATAATTAAATTGCTAAAAGTGAAATGCTTTAAGTCTGAGGTACTAACTGGCCAAGCTGAAGAAATTTGATGGAATCCTAAGATGATTTTTCTTAAGTATGAAGGTGTAATATTTTAAAATAGACCATGTTTAATGTGTGGGACTTTTTTTTTTTTTTTTTAATGTTTTCTGTCTGGGATAACTGGTTGTACATGTGTTTTAGGACAGCATCTTAAATTTGTGTGCTGACACATTGAGGTTCCTATTTTGGGCAGAATCTGTCTAGGGCATATTTATCCATGCCCCACTCTTCGATTTGCCAAATGCAGACCTGGACCTCCAGAATTCCAGTTTAGTTTCTTTGGATTATGTAATACTTTATGATAACTAACTTTGCTGTTAGATTCAGAACTCACTACCGTCTTAAATAATGCTTTCCCTGCACTGTGGTGCCTACCATGTAATGTATCAAGTAGACTACCATTCTGACTTAATTGTTCTCATGGGGTTTTAACTCAAGACTCTTTTCCTCTCCCTCAGTCCATGGGTCCATTCTTATTCATGGTTTGCAGATGTTGTGATCTCCACTGTGGCTAGATGTGCATATAAATATTTCCAATATTTCTCAAATCACACCTCTTTTTTTAGGAAGCACATCTTCCAGCTGGGTGGCAGGCACAGGGTAGACTAAGCCAGCATGACTTTATCTAAAGTTCAACTTTGCCAACAGCTCCGAGATCTGTGTCACACATTATATTTTGGTAGCCTTGGTAGCAAAAACATTCTGGCATGGCTGACAGCTTAATTGACTGTGACAATGAAGATCTCTTATTATCATGGTTTTAGGGAGGAAACAATCCCTTTGGAAAGAGAAACAGTTCCTCTGACTTGAATCCTTCAACTGCTCCACTAATGTAAAAGCAATTTGAAGAATAGTGTTTGGAATAGTTAATTAATGCAGTAATTACCAGCAGTAGAGAGTAGAATTAAATAATTAACATTAGTTGGTGAGAACTACGAGATGATTTTAACAAAGAATTGGCAAATGGAATATCTTGCAAAGTGCTCAAAATTACTCCCTGAGGGTAGAGGAAGTTAACTGCCATTGTAAAGCCATTGTACTTTTGAATATGGCATATTTTCTATTTGTCCTTTCTTCCAGTAATTATGATCTGATTGCAATTAATGGTTGCAATTTAGTTCAAATGAAATTGAACTAAAAGTTAAGTAAAAATATTAATTTAACTTTAAAACTTCATCTCAAACTGTAGCAGAGTTATGCAGTTTTGTATTTTCCACAGTAATTCAACTAAGTTTCTATAGTGTTTGTGTCTTGTGTAAATTTTTTTTTTTTTTGGTTGTTGTATTCACTAAGAACAAGAAGAAAGATTTGCTAAATCTCAAAAATAACATTCAGTGGAGCAGCCTAACTATTCCTTCATACCTTCCTGTTCCCATGCTGGAACTCTTTTCCATACTTGGGAAGGAAATGGAATTAATTCATGTGCCTGTATGGATTTGTGGGAGATCTGCAGTTTAGTATCTAGTGAAGGGAAGATGTACTATGTTATTTTAATGAAAAACTTTCTAACTACCACAATTTACAGATCAAATGATGATGCTCCCATTGTTACTCTTTAGGGAAACGAGTCAGTGATTGAACTGATGATTGTCATGCATTTGCAGTATAATCTGTAATTAGAAGACTACAGAAGGCAAACAGATTTAAGGCATAGATCAATTCAGAAGTCAAGTGATGACAATTTTAATTGTATTGTTAATTTTTACTTATTGTGCGTCAATTAGATCTGGACTAATAATGATTAGACTCTTTAAGATTCCAGTTATGCTGGCACTGAATTCCTGGCTTTACTTAATATATAAAATATTCTTTCTCTTTGCTCACAAACAAAATTATTTACGTAACAGATGAAGAGCATGAAAAAATGAAACCTCTGGTGGATTATAAGAGCAAGTTCAGAATGCTGGTGAACTCCATTGTTGTATCATTTCTATTTATTTTCTTTCTTTTGTTTTTTCTGTGATAGGTAGGAGAGAGAATAAGTTAAAGAAAACAGGATTCTGGAGAGAATTGGATTGGTTTATTTAGGGTTTAATTTATTTGTTCCTTAGCAGAGGAAAGTATTCTGAGGAAACATATTTACACAGGGCACTCTTCTAGCCTTATGTAAACATTGTCAGCCACTGTCAGCAAAAGTATTTTGCACTGGAAAGAACTGCCCTTTCCCACAGCACAGCTGTTCTTGTATTTGTAGATAGGGCGTCTGGACATTGCCATTTGAAGGGCTTTTCCCATCACAAACGAAATTGTGGATGCCTCTTTACCCAACCACCTACATGGGCTGTGCTCTGCCTCTACTTGCTCATGCTTTCAGTGAAGACTTACATATTCAGTTTGCCAGTGTTTCTAGGAAAAAAAAAAATCTGTTTTGTTTTTCTTTACTAAATTATATTCTAAAATAGAGTAACAAATCTGTTGATGCATAAGTGAAGCAGTTTAGCAGTTTGAGTGGCCACTTGGCTACTATAGTAGTTTAGAATAAACTAAACAGCGTATCGAAATGAATAATCAGAGATTTTTGATAGGAAGCATTAAAGTGAATACAAATCAATTTGTTGCAATAAAACATGTAATTTTGAAGTGCCACCATTCTGTGGAAGAAATACATTATCTTGTAAGTTACACAAGAGTCAAAAGCTACAAAAAACAGATGATGTTACATTATTCTATCACAGAACCATAGCAAATGACAGATGCACTTAACAAGATATACTTCATATTAAGAGGCAATTCCAAAGCACTTGCATGTAAGGTGCTTCACAATTAAAAATATTCAGGCACAATTTGTTATGTGCAGTATACAAGGTAATAAAATTAATAAATGCACTTCAGATAATGATCTGTTTCCTCTGGGTACAGTATATTTATACAATGAGTATACCAGAAGCTTTTAGAATGTGAAACATGAAAAGGTTATGAACTAACCACTATTCATAAAATAATGTTTTACCAGAAAATGGGTTTTATATTGTTTCTTTGCCTGCTTGTAAACTTTTGGCATGTCTTGGTAAAGTTGCTTAAGTTAATGAAGAAATCAGTAGTTACTGCAGAAGAAAGTTTCAAACAGGACAAGGAATAATGGAGTTTATTAAGGAGCAATAAAGTAAAACACAGGAAGTTCCACCTCAGCAAGAGGAAGAATTTCTTTACATTGAGGGTGGCAGAGCACTGGGGCTGCTGCCCAGGGAGGTCATGGAGTCTCCCTCTCTGGAGATGTTCAAACCCCACGTGGATGTGTTCCTGTGTCACCTGCTCTGGGTGACCCTGCCTTGGCAGGGGGGTTGGACTGGGTGATCTCCAGATGTTCCTTCCAACCCTAACAATTCCATGATTCTGTGAAATTCTTAATTTTCACCAATGGGTCAAAATTCCCAAATGATCTCAAGTGCAAATAGCAGCCATTTTATTACATCCTTCTGGAAATTATGTGCTGGCATCTGATGGATGATTTTGAGTTACCTGAATGGACTGAGAAATAAGAGTTTTAAAACCAGATGCTATGGAGATTTTATCTTCCTTTCAGTAGGATACTGTGCTGCCTATTGGAGGTGCATCTCTGCAATATTTTACCAAACATGACTCTGTATAAACCAGTTTTGTACTGTCCACTTCAGTAACGTGAAGAGCAAAAGCATTTCTTTATCTGTGCATGTATGGAATCACATTTAGACTCAAGGGTTAGAAGAATTAAAGAAAAACTGAATAATAGTAGCTATTTTCACATATTTAAATGTGTCATGTTAAGAGGGACCTATGAGCAAAATAAGGAAAGAAGATCTGGTGAATCTAGATTTTCATCTGAAATACGGTCCTCTCTGAATCCTTAAAGAAAATATTGCAGTGAAAACTATTATTATGTGTGGAGAATTCATGACTGCACTTCTCCTGGTAATCATAATCTCACCTAAGGGTACTTTGGAGACTGTGGCAGCTGAAAAGAGAGGAAAGGAGGAATAAATAAAGTGATCTTTTTATATCTAGTCTGCCAAACTCACAGACAATGTCTTCCAGGTTCAGAGATAATAATGAACACAGTGGCAGATAATCTGCTCTTTCTTATGAATATACAGCATTTTTATAACCAACTCAGAACAGAAACAATTGTTGAAATACAGCACAGTTAAAGTCTTATTGTCTATACACATTTGTTCTTGCTGTTGTTAAGATTCAGTATCTGTGTGCCTGGTTGTCTGTTCAGATGTGTTGTGCCATTCAGGTTTATGCTGCCCCTTCACATGCTCATTAGACATTACACTTCTAGAAAATGTAGTTATGCTACCACATCTCGAGATGCACACACACACTCACAAAAGACAAGACCACTTTTGGATTTTATTAAGATGTGTCAAAATACTTTTTTACCTCTTCTTGCTTCAATGTTCATTTTATATCCTTGCCCAGTCCTTAAACTGTGCTCTTCAGTTTTTTGAGTATTACGTGGATGTGGCGCTGCTCCAACCACCACAGTTGCCATTATCTCCCAACAGTACTGGGCTATTTTTCCAATAGTTTTGCTTTTTGAAATGCTGTACAATTTGCTTGGTTGGGGCATTATCCCAGGGAAAAAGCATATCCAGAGAAATGCTATCAGGTACTGCACAGTCTGTTTCCAAGTGGGCTGTTTCCAAGCGACTCTGAATGAAATAGCCCTGAGCTGGATCCAGAACAGGATTTGCCAGAGCACTGTGGTGCTCCACAACACACATGATCCCAGATTACCATTTAGTGTGGTTTACCATAGAACATGCGTTATAGAATATAGAAATATAGCAATACAGAATATTTAATATAAAAAAAAATCTAGTATGTTTTATTTAAGGCACTTAGCTGTAATTAGGAGTATATTTCCTAAGTCCTACCTTCCAAAATTACTATGAAGTTTCCTACTTTTTAATCCTGTTAAAGAATTTTTCCTGCAGGTTTGGAGTGCAGATTGCAAACCAGAAAACCCATTTTTGATACTGTATCAAAGATGGCATAAGTGGAGCACAGAAGGGTTTTGTCTCATTTGCTTTTAAACTTGCTTTAAAAAAATACTCTTATTTTTATTATTGTGATAAAAACATGGCTTCTGTTTAACTGGTTGGCTATCATATGACTATGTGGTGATGTTATTAAAAGTGTTCTTAAGCATATGGCATTGCTCAATGATTTGAGAGTTTTACTAATTTTGAAATAACATTGGTCCTATTGCTATATGTATCATTACATGTCATTACAATTAAAAAACTGTTAGGGACTACATTTAAACTTCCACTAAAAAATAAATGAGATGATTAAGTTAATATTATTTGGAAGTCAACCTGACTTCAAGTTACAGAATGATTCTGAATTATGTTACTGTAAGACACATTTTCTTATCTTTCATATGTATTGATTTGCTTTCTTCACAGAAAGTGAAGAAAGTTCCTTTTACTTTTTAATTGTTCTAACTTCGTTGTCTGTAAGAACTAAAGTCAGTTTTATTTTATGAACTTTAATATAAGCATAATTATTGAACAACAGACAGAAATAGGCAAACTACTTAATTGAAACCAAACTCTTTGAAAATAACCATAGAGAAGCACCACCTATGGTTTCTTGGGTCTCTTCTTACTGTCTCCTCATGGTTATTTTTGGACACACAAGACTGGCCCAGATGGAGGTTTGATCTGATATTTTGTTTATTCCTTAGTGTTTATAGTATTTTTAAAATAACATGTAATGCAAAATTTAAGGGGTGGATCATCAGAAACCTCTAAATAACTGTGGAATATAGTTCTCATTAATTGTAATCATTCTTTTTATAGAAGAAAAGCCAGCAACAGTCTTGTACATTAAAATCTAATTACAGTCCAGGCATAGTTTTCAAAATCCAGCTGTCAGGCATTTTCTTGTTTCTTTTAGCAATTTTAATTAGTTTTATGTATTGCGTCTCTACTTTCTGCTTTATTCCCATTCTTGTACTTTAATGTAGTTTATAATTCATTCCCACAGCAACAAAAGTACCCAGGCAGCAACTTTAAATATTTTTGATATACTTTCCCCACTAATGTGTAACATCTGTAGATTCAGAACTGTTATTTGGTGATAAATCATTAACTGGATTTATGAGCTCTCAAATAGAGGAATTGAATTGTTAAACTATCCTACTTTTTTTCCTTTTCTTTGTAACTTGTTTATCTTTAAGCATCTTCTTCTCTTGTTTTTCTAGAGGGTCTAAATCCTGACAACATTAGACAAGCTTCAGAGCAGCTGAAGAGCCGCTGGATTGAGTTCTGTCAGTTGCTGAGTGAAAGACTGACATGGCTGGAGTACCAAAATAACATCATTGACTTCTACTCCCAGCTGCAGCAACTGGAGCAGACAGCAATTACTGCAGAAAACTGGTTGAAAGCACAACCCAAACCAGCAACAGATCCTGCTACAGTAAAAACCCAGTTAGAAAGATGCAAGGTTAGAGATTCTTCTTCAAGTTTTTTTTGTGATATTGCACTTCATAGGTGTTCCAAAGGTGGGACAGGTTATGACCTACACTATTTCAGTATAAAAATGGTAAATGACTCCTTGGATTTACAAAGTAATTATTGAAAATATTTTTTCAAGGAAAGCAAAGACTAGTAAAGAAATAAAGAGGCAATAGAGCCTAGGATATGGGTCTTCAAAACTCTGCCCCAAATATTTAGTTATTAAGATACTTAGACACTTATAGGGAACTATGGCCCTAAAGCCTTTGTAATATTTAATTTTCATGTAAAAATCTGTGTCTTTTGTTCCTCATTAAGAAAATGTTGCTCATCACCTCTGCTAAGGATCTGTGCCAGAACATTGTTTTCAAGTCCAAAATTCTGCCATTGCAGACCACTTTACTACTTACATACCCTGTGTTCTGTTGGAGTGTGGGTTGAGTAGTCAAATGGAGGAATATTCCTCTGTCACAATGTGAGGGAATCACAATAGTTGTACAAAAACCGTCACACCAATTCACTTATAATTCTCCCTAATTGTTTTTATTTGTGTGCTTCACCATCATAGAAATTTGCTTCTCTCTCTTACTGCAGACAACTCTGTGGATGGGGAGTTTACAAACCAATATTGATTGACAGGAATATATTGAGGTGTAGTATTGCATTATAAATTGCATGACATACTTGTAGAAGTTTGACTTTAGGAAATCTCTGACTCCAGATGCTCTCAAACAGAAAGTATTTGAAACCCAAACTGAGATCTATGCTATTACTTCAATTTTCAGGCATTTCCAAGCCAGCATTGTACCTACAGTGGTCTCTGTTCTCATGCAGAAAACTTTTCCTTGAATAGCTCTGCAATGAACTGTACATTTGGCTTACTTTGCTCATTTATTTTTATCCAGCAGTTGTACGTGTCACAGTGTATACGAGGTATAACAGCACAACCTCATTGCTCTCCACAGCTTCCTGAGAGGGGGCGTGAAGAAGAAGGTGCTGATCTCTTCTCCCTGGTATCCAGGGACAGGATGCATGGGAACGGTTCAAAGCTGTGCCAGGGGAGGTTTAGACTGGAATGGGAGGGTGTTCAAAGAGTGTAACAAAAAGGCTTCCTGGGGAGGTGGTCGACGCCCCCAGCCTGTCAGTCTTTAAGAGCCATTTGGAAAATGCCCTTATCAACGTGCTTTAACTTGTCAGCCCTGAAGTAATCAGGCAATTGGAATGGATATTCCTTGAAGGTCCCTTCCAACTGATGTGTGCTATCCTAATCTTAACCTCTAATGTGTTACTGTGAGGCTGCTTAAACCACTGGGCATTTTCATCTCTCCTTTTCTACTTCATTTTATTCAGCCTGTACATAATCTAACTGAGATGGGTACAGCATTATGGTACACGTGCTGTTTTCCTCTTCCCAGCTTCACATGAAAAGGATGTTCCTTAGGCTTGAAATTTTAATGTACAATCTGTTTTATTTTCTTTGAGCATAATGTCCTGTAAAACCAACTTTAAGGTGACTTCAAACAGTGGAGTTGGGAGCAGTGGTATTAATTTGTGAGAAAAGGGTTAAAATGTTGAATTGGTTTGTATTGTAACTTGTAACTGATGTATTTGGAAGCAAAATAGTTATGTAATGTGCACTGGAACAGTGGTGATTTCATGGCACTAGTGATTTCACCTCTTGGGTAGCTGTATCTTGATTTTTTTTTTTTTTTTTTTTGGTCAAACATGCAGGATGAAATCATTCGAATGTCAACCCTGCAGCCTCAAATTGAACGGCTAAAGGCTCAAAGTCAAGCACTCAAAGAGAAAGAACAAGGACCAGTGTTTCTGGATGCTGACCTTGCTGCTTTTACCAGCCATTTCAAACAAATATTTGCTGACATGCATGCCAGAGAAAAGCAGCTACAGACCAGTAAGTGTTCTTGACAAGAAGTCAATTTGCCTGACTAGCACACAAAAGATAGTTGTTTATATTTTACTTTCCCAGTTTTACATTTGTTTTTGTGATACTAAACCAGTAGTGCAATTTAGGTGCTCTTTTTGGCAATTGAATTAGCCTTTCAAAAATTATCAGTGTATTCCATGTTTTATATTAATAAGAAATCAAGGGAAAGTACACTATTGAGAAGCAAAGCTTCCACTCAATGTACTTCTATCATCAAACCTCCTCTTGTTGGTATGTTTATGGACAGATTCAGTGATGTTTTTTGGCACAATAAAACTGTCTTTTTTTAGTTGGGTTATGATAGGGCACTCCATCTCTGTCAGTCAGTAAAGAGGAAAGAGAGCTTAACTACAGGTGGGAATCTGCTCTAGATTTTCAGAGAATAGAAATTTAACTCCATAAATCTCATCAAAGACAGATGCACCTTAGCACATCTAGTTTTTCATCATGTGGCCAACTCTTTCTTTTTTACAACAGAGAACACATGACTTCCAGTTATAACATTATTTGCAATATTTTTAGTAAAATGAATTTTTCAAAAGGGGCAAAAAGCTATACCAAAATGGAAAGTTAACTATTCCTAGTTAATGATATGTAGCATACCAGTAATGGCTGTACTCTTTCTGTATTAGATTATGAAATTAATAAATTATCAGACAAAAAAATACAAATTTAACTTTTCTCAACAAAAATGTTATTTGCCCCTTAAACCAATGATATCTCTAAATTACTGTACTGATTTGGAATTTGACATAGTGCTAGCTCCTTCTAGTGGATTTTTCTAGCATTCCTCCTAAATTCTTTCATGGATAATTTTGGAGATTTTTTTTTCAACACTACATTACTGCACTGCTGGGGTTATTTTACATGTGTCCACATATGCAAACTGAAGAGGTGATGATGCCTAGGAGAACTGAAGAAATAAAATGCAAGTGTCCCATAGCAAGTGATGAAAGAATGGATTATAGAAATTTAAGGAGTGTAAAGCTTTTTTATTACTCTAAATTAGAGATGAACAATGGAGAAGATGTAAAAACCATTAATGTGACTCTGTTTCAGATGCTGAAACTGGTTGCCATTCTCCCAACAGAAAAAAAAAAAGTAAATACTGATTTCTTTATGATTTCTTCTCCATCTAAACTTCCATCATTGCTGGTTTTACCACATCAAATTTTACTGTAGTGAGAGGTCATGAATTAACCAGTTGATTAGTCCAGAAAGACAAGTAGTGTTCACTGCCTGACCTGCAATGCCATGGGCATTGGTAGAGATCTTTCTGGGTATTCCTTCCCCCTCCTGAGCTGCAGTAAGCTCCTCCAGTGCCCTGGCCAGTTGCAGAAACAACTCTCTGGAGGTGGTAACATTGAACAGATTGGGGTAAGTCTCCTGAAGTGTGAGAGAACAGAAGTCTCTAGATCAATATTTCATGGAGCCCTGGACAGGTGTTGCTATTTTATGTAGCTGCTCTGCATCATGGGTGCTTCATCTCAAATGGTTCAGCTGTCAGGATGAGATCGTTTTATCCCATACAGTACATAGCCATAGTGGTGTTTTAGGTGAGCATTTTATTCAGAAACAGTTTTATCCAAAGTTCTAATTTCCTTTCATAACTGCTGTAGATGTGACTGAACGTGGATGGGATAGTTCTGCCTATTGCTATTTCAGGATAGTCTTATGAATGAAAAATGTAGAACAAAAACAAACCAACCTGAATCCAAAGCATAAAAATTTGGGTCTTTGAGACTGAATTTCTTCTTCTTTCTTTGATGACTACTTTTCTTGTGTTTTACAGATGAGCCATATCCTGTGTCTTTTTTCTGGCCTTACTTTAATAGAAAATGTTGACATTTTGTTAGACTATTTTAATTATTTCCATCTTTTATTTGCATAAATTATTTGTAAATAATTATTTCCTACAGATGGAAAAGTTTCCTGAGGACTGAATGATGTTTTTGCAGATCAGTATTTGAATTTTTTTTTTTCTTTCCTGCACATAAAACCAACATGTGTTTAAAAAGATTTTTCCTTTTTGATTCATCATTATGGTTTCTTTTTATGTTAAAAAGATATTTACTTTTCACCATCATAAGAGGTTTGGTTATTTTGTGAGGGGGTATTTTGGGGGTTTTGTTAATGTTCTATTGCTTCATTATCTTTTCTGATGGATAAGGGTATTTAGCTGTTCTGTTTTTCAAGATAATTTTTCCCTCATAAACAGTTTCCTCTAACTGTGGGGGTTTTCTCAATCAAATATTTTTTGTTTGGTCAGGTTTTGATTGTGTTTTTTTGAGAGTGATGGTAGTTTTGGTTTGGGGTTTTTTTCAAACATTCAGGAGTGCTTAGTAGTTTCTCTGTTCTGCACAGTAGATTTATCAATAAAATAATACTAAAGATTAACTCAGATTTTCTTACATGTTTTTTCTCCTTGATTTGATTAGCATTTCCAGTTATAAGACCTAATTTAAATTCTGAAACCTATTTGGTTAGGTTTTTTCATTATTTTGTAGTGCTGTTTCTGAAAGAGGTACAACCTCATAAAATATTAAGAAATAGGGCCCCATTTTTCTCACTTTATAGAATGTCTGTATATCCGTAGGTTGTTTTGAATGTGATGTATCCAGCATTCCAGCTCTCTCTTCTCCCCAAATACATTTAGAGTAATGTCTAGAATACTGGTATACAGAAAAAAATCAAGGTCAGAGCTTAAAACTGTTCAGTAATCTACACAAGGGAGTGAAATGGACAATGCTGGCAATAATTCGAATAGTGTTATTTCCCAAGGAAAATCTTAGATTTTGTAATGCCCTGGTGAAAAAGGAGAGTTTATACTTTACATTTACTTGTCTTGAAATTAACTGCTGCTATGTCAGAGAGATTTCTAGGGAGCAGCCTGGTCAGCCTCCCATTCCTCCTGAGCCCAGGGAGAGCTGACAGTCAGTGTCAGGTAAGTGAATACTCCCTGGTTCAAACTTCCTCCTGGGTGGCAGCTGATTCATTCCAGTACTGCTCTGGCTCTGTGACTGAACTAAATTCCATAAAGGTGCTTCTGCTTTTCAGTCCTGCTGCACTGAACTGTTATCCAGGCATGGCCTTGATTGAGATACATGTTCTCATCAAGATACATGTTCTTTAGAGGGAAATTGCAAAGTCGCTAGATTTTTAGAAAGTAACTAAATATAAAAAATGTCTTTTGTCACAGGTAAAATTAAAAGTATCAGGATGGAGGTGGCAAAGAAAAAGTTATATTTATTTCCATTTTTCTCTGCTTCATAAATTTATGCACTGTGCTTTCCTTTCAATTTCTAATTCTACCTTTGCAGGATCAGTAATTCCCAAAGGTGAAGTCATCATTGTCATCATTGCTGTTGTTATTATTAATGATGAATTATTCATCTGATTCAAATGATGTTTCTTCTGTTTATTTCAGGAAGTACTTTAGAAAGTTTTTGCCTTCTATATCATGACAGAATTCTTTAGACTTTTTATTTACCCATGCCATGCTTATGATTATTTTGCATGCACATCATTATTCTCTCTAATCCGTTAATACAGTATCTTAAGAGTGTTGGATTGCATAGAGCTCATGCAATTCGAACTTGGCATAATTTTATAAGATAATAAACTACAATAACTGTAACAGTATGATGACCATTTGGAGTTTTAGTCTGTAATTATTCTCCTTTGGTTAAAACTTTGAACTGTTAACTTATTTTGATGCTCCTAAGTACATTGGAACTGGGTTTTAAGTGGCAGTGAAATTGTAATTATACATAAAACAATCTTTCACAAATCATTGTAAACTTGAGGAAGGAAAATTTTAAGCAAGTGTCCTGAAAACTCCATAACTATAAGTTTTCTTTAAGACCTGAACTATGATTTAGTAGTAAAAATATTCATTGCTGTTTGATTTTGAGGGATAAAATTTGCTTAACCTTCTTTAAATGTGTCTTTCAAGCTGAAGATACAGTTCAGATGTGTGTGAGAATTTATTGTTTTAATAAGTATCATGCAAGCAATTTCTTTTCCTTTTTTCCCATCCATTTCTGCTGGTAATAATTTTTTATGTAAATCAAGATCAAAAGGACAAAGCAGCCTGTGAAATGACTGTGTTTGAGATAATGTCCTCTACTCTTGTAGGTGATTTTATTTTCATTTTATTTATGAATATTTTTTATGGATGGGAAATAAAACCAGCAAAAAAATAGTTGTGTCTTTAAAAGATATTTACTGTTACAGTAGATCCTGTAGAACTGGGGAGGGGCTTCCCTGGGAGGGCAAGGCCAGGTTGGATGGGGCTTGAGCAACCTGATCTAGTGGAAGGTGTCCCTGCCCATCACAGGGGGTTGGAACTGGATGATCTTCTAGGTTCCTTCCAATCCAAACCAGTCTGTGATTCTATTATTCCCTCCTGTTTCTTTTAAGGGCTTTATAAAAAAGAGAGTTGGAAGTCTTAAATCACTTGCATAACATTGATCAAGTATTAGGCAAGACTCCTTATGATTCTGCTTTGAGACTTTCTGGTTAAAAATTTAGGAGAAGGGAATCACAGCGTTTATGAAGACGTCGGTATAAAGACCTTGATGAATTGGTTCAAATATTTGTATTACAAAATAAGCAAAACAAAGTTGTGAAAAAATCAGCCTGGTTTTAAATTGCATTTACTGCTGAAAAGATCTTTATTGGAAATACATGAAGTTTAATCTTGTTAATTTATTTCAGGGAATAATTCTTTACTAAAATGGTCTCATAGATGATATTTATTGCTTTTCACGATGATGTGATGAACATTGGGATTTGTATTGACTGCAGGAGAAACACATTGCAACCTATCCAGTGTGATTTGATAGTTGTTGAGATAATTGTGTTCTCATTTCATTTCTGATTTGGGAAAATATTTTTGATTGAAAAATCTGGTCACGAAAAACAAGGAAAGCTGTGAGGAAAAACAAAAAAAATATTTTAATTACTTGGAAAGCTATTTTCACATGTTTAGATACTTCTGTTTATTAGAAATATATCATAAACAAGTATCTATTTGAACATTCTTTTTCCAAATTTACAGACTTTCTCTAAAAGAAATATGCAAGTGCAAATGTATTTGCCTGTCAATTCTTGGGGGTTGCAATATCAGTCACACCAAAATGCATTCCCTACAAGTGAAATGGATTAATACAAAAACATTTTTCCCTTCTGGAATGGAAATTGTATTCAGATATTTCACAGTAACATATTTGTAATTTCCCTCTGATATTTTGTTACAGTTCTGTCATGGACCTAGTTTTCTGTGTCTAAACTAGGCCCATATTGAGGACCTACTATGTGTTTTTCATTGACAATTCATTTTTTTTTATATAATACAACAGAATCCATATTAATGCACTTTGCTTTATCGTGTGGACTTTAGCCCATAAATATTAGTATCACAAAGCAAATTTTAGGTTAAAAAGAAACAGGTCTTGAATGTGGGTTTTTGTTACTAGCATGGGGAATTTAGAGATTCATACTGCCCACAGAGGGGCCATAAATGGATTAGATTATTTAGACAGTTATAACTGGGTAATGTGAATCCCACTGTAGGAATTTGACTGAATTCTCATCATTGACATCACGTGCTGCTAAAATAATAAAGGCTCTTAAGTGCCATCCTAAAAGTTAATCTTCTTCCATGTGAATGAAAATACTGACACATTGTCTATCTTAAAAAAAAAAAAAGGAAAAAAAAAAGAAAAGTTTTTCACTATTACTAATCTGTAGTAATCTGGAAAAGTAAAATGGGTAAACTATGGTTTCACGCACAAATATGCTTTTAAAAATTAATAGTTAATAACCAAATTGTGAAGACACTAGTTTGATTAAATCAATATCTGTTATCCCATTTTAAGTCTTATTTTGTCCAATCAAACTTATTAGCAAACACAACTCATTACAATTGAATGAAATGTTTGCAGTGTTTGGATAGTTTTAGAATTTTTAATATTACTGGCAAACTTGCAGGATAAGACTTTGATGCAATTTGGTGGAGTTTGCAATAGCGGTTTTCACCTGTTCTGAGGTACTCTTCAGTACTACCAAAAATAGCCGTTATTTAATTTAAATGCCTGAAGTATACATTTGTCATAAGATTTGTTTTTCATTTAAAGGGGAAAATAACTTAGAGAAGTCAAACATTGCATCATAATACTGAATTCCATTTCATTTTTCTAAATAAAGCTACAGTTAAGAGTTGTATAACTCTTTAACATATTTGAGCTGCTGAAATAATATCTCCATTCACTTGGAGTGAAGAATTTAAATGTATGTTCTATTCTGAAGTGGAAATTGTTTGGATTAAATGAATCAAAGACAATACAAATTTCACTAAGGAAAGAAAAGATTTAAAATGTTATTGGATGAGGTGGAAAATGTTTGGGTTTGTGTTTCCAAGAATATATTACTATTGCTTTCTGTGTACAAAAATACATCACAAGGGAAGAAATTCTTGTCTTTCCTGGTACTAAGTCCTATCTTTTGTAAATCCCCAGATATATGTCATAAATCAGATCAGCCAAGTCTTTTATGAGGAAAGTTTGCCATACAATGTGCATACTCCACAAGAGATTGTCCTGATTTTAGTATGTTATGATATCTAACTGAAAATGTATTTTTTTTCACATAGCATTCTGTTGATCAACAACTAAAAAATTAGGTTAAAATCTGAAGTACATTCTGCCAACCATCTGTATGATGTAAGCAATCTTGCACTTAAAAACTTTAACTATGTTGTTTGTCAAAACTGCTTTTTGGAGAGCTGGATTATTTTTCAGTACATTTCTTTGTGATGCACGAAAGATGGAGGAGGATACAGGAGATACAAATGGGTGTAACTTTTTTGAGCTGTTCATTATTATGTACAAGTTGGAAATGTTTCAGTCCCAACCAGCCATGCTATTTGTCTGTACATTTTTCAGTGAGTATAGAGGCAACTGTTGTTGATGGCAGAGGGAATGTCTCTGCTAATGAGTTGCTCATGTGTGTGCCAGATGTTGTCTAGTTGCAGCAGCTGTAATGTTGGCACAATAAGCTAAGCAGAGTTCAATAAAATTCAACTTTATTGTAGAAGGAAGATTAATTTTCTAAGCTTTTAACAGATGTTTTAAATGGAATATTTTACTTGAACAGAGACGTTGAACACATAAACATGGGCCATAAAAGGGAACCCCAGTTCTTAATACATTTCTGAAATTAGATTTTAGGTTAAGTACAATGGTTTGTCTGTTGATCTCTGAACAGACATATTTAAAATAGTTGTCTTGGCCATATAAGTTGTCTTCTGACCTATAATAACAAGGTCAAATGACACACAACTCATAAAATGGCAGATAAATGTCAAACACATTAGAATGAATGTGTTTATTTTTCAAAATATTTTTGTTTCCAAAATTATTTTTATAATTCTGCTACATACTGGACCTTTTGCAATTTCTTGCCAAACAGCCATAGGCTTCAATAAGGCTTGGTCTTTTATCAAGTGTCTTCTGTCAGCAAACCAAATAGTGAAGCAAAAAATTGTTTTATTTCCTTCCTTCCTTCCTTCCTTCCTTCCTTCCTTCCTTCCTTCCTTC